>NC_053026.1:85023056-85325812 GCF_003073215.2 Triticum urartu
TTTTACTTCCCAGTCTCCTCATCGCTCTGGTAAGGCATCCTGACATAGAGTTTTGACTCTTCTCTTCTCAAATTTCACTAAATTTTTTTTTAGGATCACGCGGGTATCTTGGAATCGTTCTGATGGTTTTGTGACGAGAACATTGTCTTGGTGCCTCCTGTCAGGGGTTTTGTGGCAGTGTCCCGGGGAGTTGAGCTCTGAGGTGTTGTTGTCATAATTTTATCGTGGCAGTTCTGGAATACCTGAGTTTAGTATGCCGACATCGAAAATCTCTTTTATGCAGTTCGTTGGTGAGATAACCTCGACGCCACCCAGTACTGGGGCGGGAGTTCGGGAGTATCGCCATAAATTGTATAACGGATGCTTTTCGAAGGTTGAGGTAGATGGTTTCCGAAGTTTTTCTCGGTTATGTGTTGAAGGATGGATACAGCTGGATGTAGGATTTGCTAGAATTGGGTGAGATATTATGCTTCCGCTGTATCCCCAACACCTGATTGCATAACCGGAAAGGTTTGGGAGTTTCATAGGTGGGAATTCTCGTAGCTCTAGTTCTTCTTCCACGGATATTTTGTTTGAGATTGGGATTTCTTACCGAGTATTCGTTCTTGATCCGTACCTTGTTGATTTATTTCTCTACCTAAATTTTAAGTGGCTTCTCAATTTATGGATATGTGACCATTTCAAGAGGAATGCATTCGTTCATTTTGTTCGGATGTGAAGACTTTATGTTGCCATTTTCATTCCGTTGGTTTCAGCTTCATTTTATTTGTCAATGTGCTAACGGTGGTCAACCTCTTCAGGATGGCTCTCGCTAAGAGCACCAATCAGAATCAGAATCAAGATCCGCCACCACCTCCACCTCCTCCGGAGGCATGGCAAGCTGTGATGGCGGCAACCAATGCAAACACACAGTTGATCATGCAAATTCTTCAAGAGCACAATCAAGCGAACCAAGGCAACCAAGGCAACAATCAGAATCACTTTGCTACACTCAACCAGTGCCTTGCTAACGGGCCAAAGACTTTCAGCAATTGTGTTGAGGCAACTGATGCTGACGATTGGCTCATGGATCTGTGCAAGCATTTCGAGTGCAGTAACGTCAGGCCTGAGGACTTCGTCAAGTTCGCTTCCTTCCAACTCAAAGATCAAGCTGCAGAATGGTTCCAGTAGTACAAGGATTCCAGAGGTGGACGTGCGATTACCTGGGATGAATTCCGTCAAGATTTCAGAGCTCATCATATTCCTCAAAGCGTGGTTGAAAGCAAGCGTGAGGAATTCCGCAACCTGAAGCAAGGCTCTTTGTTTGTCTATGACTACAACAAGTTGATTCAGAAGCTCGCCCGCTTTGCTAAGCAGGACGTCCCTGATGAGAAGAGCATGATATACCAGTTCAGGGGTGGTCTCAGAGAAGAAATTCAGCTAGCTCTTGTTCTCTTTGAGCCCTTGAGGTACGATGAGTTCTACAACATGGCATTGAAGCAAGAGGCCGCTCAAGTGAGGTGTGATGCTTCCAAGAAGCGAGTCAGAGATGCTACGCCTTCTTCCTCTACTCAAGTGGCCAAGCAGCAGAAGTATTGGCTTCCTCCTCCTCCGTTCCGTCAGCCGTATCAGCAGAAGAGCAAAGGTGGCAGTGGATCTTCCCACCCACCCAACCCTGGTTTTCAGAACAAGACTTCGTCTCAAGCTCCAAGATCAAGTGCTCCGTATCACCGAACGCTTTCAGGGGTCACGTGCAACAAGTGCCAATAGAAGGGTCACTATGCCAACAAATGCTTCAATCAGAGGCGTCTTCCTCCTCCCCCTCCTGTGAGATCGGCAAGTACAACAGTGGTCAAGCATAACCCCAAGCACGCCAAGGTCAACTTGCTGAATGCAGCTCAGGCAGAGGATTCGTCAGATGTCATCATGGGTAACTTTCCAGTTAACTCTTTTCCCGCAAAAGTTCTTTTTGACACTGGTGCATCGCATTGTTTCATGTCAAGATCATTTGTTTCCAAGCATGACTTCGTTTCGCAAATGTTGGGTAAACCTATGGGAGTGGTTTCTCCAGCTAAGTCTATGAGGGCTACTTCAATAGTTCCGGATGTTTCTATCATGATGGGTGATTTCAAGTTTCTGGCTTCTCCAATGGTTCTTGGTAACTCGGATATTGATCTTATTCTCGGGATGGATTGGCTTTCTAAGCACAAGGCTCAGCTTGATTGTGCAGCCAGGCAGATTCAATTGACTCATTCGTCTGAGGATGTAATTGTCTTTGCCGCAAATGACGATACCATCCGTCTGTTTTCTCTCAATGAGAAGGGTGAACTGGATGCCATCTCGCAAATTCCAGTCGTTTGCGAATATCAAGACGTCTTTCCAGAAGAGCTTCCAGGAATGCCTCCGCACCGGCAAGTTGAATTCGTCATCGATCTTGAGCCGGGCACGGAACCTGTGTGCAAGCGTCCTTACAAGCTCGGACCTGAAGAGTTGAAGGAGCTGAAGAAGCAACTCGATATTCAAGAGAGAATGGGTCTCATCCGGCCTAGTTCCTCTCCGTGGGGTTGTGGTGTTCTTTTTGTGAAGAAGAAGGATGGAACGGACCGACTTTGTGTTGATTACCGTCCATTGAACAAGAAGACTATCAAGAACAAATACCCACTTCCTAACATCAACGAGCTGTTCGAACAACTCAAAGGTGCCCAAGTATTCTCCAAGCTTGATCTCCGTATGGGTTATCATCAGATTCGAATCCGTGAGCAAGATATTCCCAAGACGGCTTTCAGGACAAGCTATGGTTCATATGAATACACTGTCATGTCTTTTGGCCTCGTCAACGCTCCTCCGACTTTCTCTCGCATGATGAACTTCATCTTCAACGCCTACACCAATGACTTCGTTTTGGTCTATCTTGACGACATTCTGGTTTTCTCAAAGAACAAGGAAGATCATGCCAAGCACTTGCGTTTGGTACTCGATAAGCTGAGGGAACACCAGTTCTACGCCAAATTCTCCAAGTGCGAATTTTGGCTCGATGAGGTTCTTTATCTTGGTCATATCATCTCTGCCGAGGGCATTGCGGTGAATCCTGAGAAGGTGTCTGCAATTGTGAATTGGGAACCTCCTCAGAACGTGAAGCAACTCCGTAGCTTCCTCGGTCTCGCAAGCTATCATCGAAGATTCGTTGAAGCCTCTCTCAAATCTTCTCCATAAGCACGTCAAGTACGTTTGGTCTCCGGAGTGTGACATTGCTTTCAACACTTTGAAAGAGAAATTGGTCACTGCTCCAGTTCTGACTCCGCCTGATGAATCCAAGCCGTACGAGGTCTTTTGTGATGCCTCTCTCCAATGTCTTGGCACAGTGTTGATGCAAGAGAAGAAAGTTGTTGCTTATACCTCTCGCCAGTTGAAGCCCAACGAGAAGAACTACCCCACTCATGACCTCGAGTTGGCGGCAGTTGTGCATGCTCTCTTGACTTGGAGACATCTCTTATTGGGAAGAAAAGTGGACATCTTCACTGACCACAAGAGTCTCAAGTACATCTTCACTCAACTGTGACGTCCGGATAATTAAGCTACAGTGATCCCACACTAATGATGCCACGTCACCTCGTTTATAGTTGCTAATCTCGAGTTAGTTCGAAACCGATTCAAATTCAAAATCAAAATCAAGCAAACAATAAAAGTTTTTCAAATATTAAAACTAAAATGTTCAATAAATAGTAGATAAATCAGAGGCTATGATAAAATTGTATACAACATTATTGAAATTTGATAAGTGACTTAAACAACCTCAAACAGTGGCTGAAAACATTATTTACTAACCTTTTTATTAATAAAAAAATAAATATGAAATGATAATTACCCCAAACTAGTTTTTGGTGGTAGGATATATTGTGATGTGAATTGTGGGCCAACTCTCATATTTTACAAAACTCATTTGGTGCCCAAACAATTAGCCAAAACAGAAAAGGAAATAAATAAAAGAAAAGAAAATACATAAACAAAAAAAAGAGAAAACCCCCTGCCCCCTGGGCTTCGGCCCAGCAAGACAAGGCCCAACCGGCCAGCCCACCCCCACTCACCAAAAAAAAACAGAAAGGAAATATCAATAATAGAGACATAAGAGAGACATTACATTAACTAAGAAAAACAAGTATACCCCGGACGCGAGAGGTCGGGACGCTCTCTGGAACCAGTCCCACGTTGAGGCCTGAAGGTGAAAACTGGACTGCTAGACGCGCCCTACTCCTCCCTGGCCTATAACACCGTTGGTGAGAGCAAACCTGGGAACCCGAACGAAGTCCTCGACTTCACCCCCCACAACAAATGCAGCCGCTAGATCATTTGCAAAAGGAATGATCCTTCCAACAACGACTAGTCTTTAGGTTATCCGAGAAACGCAAACCAATATACCCCGTCTCTACCGAGATTTGTCCTAACTTCTGCGGCATCGCATCACTGCACGGCACCACTTTTGTCTGGAACGAGAACGAGCTGAACACCGGTAGGACGCTTCACAGTTCGCGAGCGCCTGCTGCGTACCCGTCGTCAGAGCTGCTGAGCCGCCCGTCCTATCACGAGAAGTCTCCATATGATCACCGGTCCAACGTACTGCCGCACGGTCTCCTCGGCGCTCACCCCCGTAGCTCCTCCTTGTGCACCGATTGCAATGAAATGGATCAGGGCTCGACCTCAACGCCGTCCGATGCCGCCTGCCGGAGCCACCTCGCCGGAGCCTCTCCGCCTCGATCCCCGTCGCCCCGCCGCCGTTCACCATCGCCACCGCCGCCCAGCTCCCTCCTCCTCAACCCTCCATCCCAGCGCCCCCCCACGCTCGGCTGGTTCTGGATCGGGGAGGGGCCCGATCCCGCGTCGCCCCGCACCCCCGATTCCGTCGCCCGTTGCCGCGACGGCCTCGCGTCCTCGTCCTCCTCCCCGAGCTCCGCAGGACGTCGTGCTCGTCGCACCGACGCCAACCGCCGCCGCCTGGAACCGTCGTCCTCATCCCCACCTCGCCGGACGGCCTCGACCTCCCCCGGCTTCACCGAGCCCTCCACGAGCTCCGCTGTGAGCCTCTCCGACGACCCCCACCTCCTCCCTCAATCAGGTTGTCGTAACCGCCGCGCCGCGTTTTCCCCTGCTGCTGCTCCCCTGCACCACAGCGCCACCTGCTGCCGCGCCGTCCCGCCTCCGCCCTGCCGCCCTGTTCCGGCCAGCGCCATCGCGGCCCTTGGCCGCCGGAGCCCGTACCCGGCTCCCCCCCATCGCCCGGGCAGGCTACGGCCTCGGGCACGGGCACCACACCCGCTGCCCGCTAGCGCCGGCGTCCCGCTAAGGCCCCCTGACCCAATGACATGTGGGGCCTAGCCCCTGGAACGTTTATATATAAACAATAATAATTAAAATAATATTAATCATTAATTATTATTAAGGAATTAATTAAGTTAATTAATCATAATTAGATTAACCTAATTAACTAATTAGTTTAATTAAACAGTACTTAGATTAGTTAAACACTAATTAGGCTAAACAATCAATGACATGCGGGACCCACACATAGTTGACCGAGTCAACTGCTTAGTTGACTGCTGATGTCAGCATGATGTCATGCTGACGTCATCTTTTACTATTCTGGATAATGTTGAATTATATAATTAATTCCAAGAATTAATAAAACTTTAGAAAATCATTTTAAAATAAACCGTAGCTCGGATCGAAAAACTTTGTACATGAAAGTTGCTCAGAACGACGAGACGAATCCGGATACGCAACCCGTTCGTCCGCCACACCCCCCTAACCTATGAAACTCGCAACTTTCCCCCTCCTGCTCCTGTACCCAAAAACGCGAAACACCGGGAATACTTTTCCGGATGTTTCCCCCTCACCGGTATCACCTCATACCGCGATAGGGCACCCCTAGCACCGATACTTGTCATGTCATGCATCGCTACGCATCTGTTTGCTTAAATATTTATTGTTTCTCCCCCCTCTTCTCTCGCTAGACACCGGGACCGACGCCGCCGCTACCCAGTACGACTACGGAGTTGACGACCACTCTCTCTTGCCAGAGCAACCAGGCAAGCCCCCCCTTTGATCACCAGATATCGCCTACTCTTCTCTATACTGCTTGCATTAGAGTAGTGTAGCATGTTACTGCTTCCCGTTAATCCTATACTGATGCATAGCCTGTCCTTGCTACTACTGTTGTTACCTTTACCTGCAATCCTAATGCTTAGTATAGGATGCTAGTTTATCATCAGTGGCCCTACATCCTTGTCCGTCTGCCATGCTATACTATCGGGCCGTGATCACTCGGGAGTTGATCACGGATATATACTATATACTTTATACATGATACATGTGGTGACTAAAGACGGGTCGGCTTGAGGAGCACCCGCGAGTGGATCTTTGAGGCGGAGCGACAGGGCAGGTTCCGACCACCTAGGAGAGAGGTGGGCCTGGTCCTGGTCGGCGTTCGCGGATACTTAACACGCTTAACGAGATCTGGGTATTTGATCTGAGTCTGGCCATTTGGTCTATACGCACTAACCATCTACGCGGGAGTAGTTATGGGTATCCCGGCGTCGTGGTATCAGCCGAAGCCTTCGTGACGTCAGCGACTGAGTGGCGCGCGCCGGATTGGACTGGAAGGCCACTAGGCTAGGTCTGCTTTCGGCCGCGTTACGCAACGTGCAGGTGTGCTAAGGGCGATGGGCCCAGACCCCTGTGCGCTTAGGTTTAGACCGGTGTGCTGACCTCTCTGTTGTGCCTAGGTGGGGCTGCGACGTGTTGATCTTCCGAGGCCGGGCATGACCCAGAAAAGTGTTTCCGGCCAAATGGGATCGAGCGTGTTGGGTTATGTGGTGCACCCCTGCAGGGAAGTTAATCTATTCGAATAGCCGTGATCTTCGGTAACAGGACGATTTGGAGTTGTACCTTGACCTTATGACAACTAGAACCGGATACTTAATAAAACACACCCTTCCAAGTGCCAGATACAACCGATGATCGCTCTCTCACAGGGCGACGAGGGGAGGATCATCGGTTAGGATTATGCTATACGATGCTACTTGGAGGTCTTCAGTCTACTCCTTCTACATGCTGCAAGACGAGGCTGCCAGAAGCGTAGTCTTCGAAAGGATTAGCTATCCCCCCTCTTATTCTGGCTTTCTGCAATTCAGTCCACCGATATGGCCCTTTACACATTTACCCATGCATATGTAGTGTAGCTTCTTGCTTGCGAGTACTTTGGATGAGTAACTCACGGTTGCTTTCTCCTCCTTTCCCCCTTTCCTTCTTCCTGGTTGTCGCAACAGATGTTGAGCCAGGAGCCAGACGCCACCGTCGACCGACGACCCACTACACCGGAGGTGCCTACTACTACGTGATGCCCGCTGACGATGACCAGGAGTAGTGAGGAGGATCCCAGGCAGGAGGCCTGCGCCTCTTTCGATCTGTATCCCAGTTTGTGCTAGCCTTCTTAAGGCGAACTTGTTTAACTTATGTCTGTACTCAGATATTGTTGCTTCCGCTGACTCGTCTATGATCGAGCTCTTGTATTCGAGCCTTCGAGGCCCCTGGCTTGTAATATGATGCTTGTATGACTTATTTTATTTGTAGAGTTGTGTTGTGATATCTTCCCGTGGGTCCCTGATCTTGATCGTACACGTTTGCGTGTATGATTAGTGTACGATTAAATCGGGGGCGTCACAAGATGGTATCAGAGCGGACTGCCTGTAGGAATCCCCCTTTCCAACTCCTTGGCCGAAGTTGAGTCTAGTCGATGAAAACTATTTTACTAACATGGCTGTGTGGCCCATGGGCCCACGTCGCCATCGGGTGGTAGTAGTATCTTTTATTCCTCGACCTATACTCTGGGACTCCGACCTCTCTTCTATTCGGGTTTAAATGATTTTGCTAAATCTAACATTAAGATCTCGTTATCACTTTCACCCGGAGAGCCCCTTGTTATTGATGATCGTCTGCTGCACCAGAAGACCCTGAAGATATTCTCCGCTATTAACCCGAGAACTTGTGTTCATCGCATTTACAATTTCTCTTCTACCGTCAACCCTTATGATAACTACTTGCAGTTGTCATTCGTACATTCATCCCCAGTTGGTCTTGTTATTACAAGATACCCCGAAATACTCGTCGTTGTTTCGATAATCCTTTGAGCTTAGTGCCTTGCTGTTCATTGTCACCTGAATACCCAAACGGATAATTCTCGCACTTATCGAGTATCCGCTCATCCCCAGATATTCATGCAGTTCACAAAATTCTTCGAAATACCATTCGGTCTTCCGAAAATCCTGAGCAACCTATTGCTCTTGAAATTCTTGCTTGCTTGCATTATGGTTAATCCCATAAGTATAGTAATCTTATTGGCAACCTTTGACACTATCATTTTGAGTCCATTGATTCGACAAGTTGCGAAGGCTCGCAATCCTCACTCAGATCATAGAATTCATCCTTCCAGCTCAGACGTCATTTTAAACATGGGCTGGTTCTCGACCAATCAAATTGCCATCGATTGTACCCCTAAGTCTATTCAACTTGTCCGTCCTTGATCAGAGCATTTGCTCCTGATCCCTTGATTTGAAAATCATAATTCCTTTGTTATTTAAACGTTGAATTATTCAGATGTTCTGTAAAACGATGCATTTGCATTCTTTCTTCCTCTGATTGGGTATCGATACTCACATCAGCTCCATTGTGGATCACCATATCCACTGTTGGATTATTATCCGACAATGTCCTTCATAATTAATCACCTTGTGAGTTCTTTCTCCGATACATAATGCCTTTGGTAATTTGTATCCTCTCCTGCCAACCATGCTCTGCTTTCGAGCTGGTAATATTTACTCATGAAACTTGTGGAATATATTTCTAAGATATCCCGATGGGTTGAACATTATGCCTTCCTTAATCTGTGTGAACCCGAAAACTTTTCAGCGGTCTTACTCCTCTAGTAATTCACCTGGTAGGTTTTCAAACTGAAATCGTTTTATTAGAGCTGTGAATGAAAGGTTATGCATTGAAGAAGTGGGAGTCGACCTTGGACCTTTGTGTTCATGCCCATGGACACGATGTAGATCCTATCATGGAAGCTTCTTGTAATAATAATTATTTCCTTAATATAATATCCTTTGGTATTGGTGAATTGATCCTTTGCAAGCGTGGTTCCGACCATATGTTCTTCTTAGATCCCATTTGTCGGGCAAGTTTAAGCACTTGTCTTCTGTGGATCGATACACCATTCTAACCTTTACTTTGATCTTTCGTCGAGTATTACCCCCTCTGGTATCTCGAGATTATCACGGAACTACATAACTTCTTATGCGTTCTTCATCAAGTATTACATTCTCACTGATTCCGAATTTTTTTTCTTTCACGGGCTCTGAGTTAATAAACACTCAAAGACATCGATAACTGAATCGAGTTCACACCGCGATTAAACAAATCTTGGTAACCTTCATTACTTATGAATTTGAACTCGATCACGTAAATCCTAACCTGCTCGGCTATATCATTATCGTGCCGATTTTAACTGTGCTACCTGGTCCTTAACCCCGGAGCACAACTTTCGATGATGAGCTAAGCTTACATCGATCTCCCTCATCATTCCATTTCGCCTTGAACAACAAGCTTGATTTCGAGTTTGTGTCATAACTGTGGTTCCAATAACCTCTTGCTTCATCATTCCTTTGGCTTGGTGTCATCGCTGATCAATTACATCCTCATGAAATCTCTCGACAAAATTTGTCGTGATCATCATCAACAATTGACTCCTTCCAAGGTATCAATTGAATTCATGATGAGAAATACCATCCTTGACCTCGATGATTTGTTTTATCATCTACCACTTTATTGCCTTCCGTTCAACACAAACTTGTTCGTGTTTTGTGTTATACCTTGCTATCCAACATTGGTTCTCCTTTACCTTGGAGTATTACCATCCTTTATGTCAAGAATGTCGTGAGAATTTCACCACCTCTTGATAATTCTTGATATAGGTGATACTTATCGCCATCACCATTCTTGTCTTGGTCCCCGTGTTGTTCCTAACCGGAATACCGACAAATGGACTAGTAATTTTAAAACTTCTAGCAACCTTATTGCTTTGAAGTTAATGGTCGACATCTCATTCTAGGCCATTTGTTATCGAATCACCTTCTAACATTGATTATGCTACCTAAGACCGTAGTT
Source organism: Triticum urartu (assembly GCF_003073215.2). Lineage (NCBI taxonomy): Eukaryota > Viridiplantae > Streptophyta > Magnoliopsida > Poales > Poaceae > Triticum > Triticum urartu. The sequence continues at coordinate 85,033,248 of NC_053026.1, forward strand.
CGGGTGCACCTTCTACCAATGTTTAATTGTGTATGTTTTCCTCGAGCATACCTCACTATATCATTTGATCTGACAAATGTTATCTCTTTGTTCGCATAATTGTGGAAATCCATCTTTTGGAAATCCCAATGATTTGTCGCTGAGTTCATCAGCCACCTCCTCATCCTCTCCTTGGTTTACTGATGAACTCTTGTTTCGAAACTCGCTTCCATAGTTCATTTCCCGAGAATCTTACGAGGTCTTCTCGTCAATTCTTGTCGTACCTTTTTATCTCAGGCATCCTGAGTCTGAGGTATCCTGACTCCAATCAGATCTGAAACTCGGTCAGATATGATGGTTGGAATATTTTCCAAGAGTCATAACATTGGTCCTTATATGACCCGGTAAGATGATGTCATGCCTAGCACACCTGGCCGGAGGACCTATTGTTATAGTTTCCTTTTCAGCAAGGTTATCCACTCTTCCATGAGGAAATTGTAAGACTTATTCTACAAGTGATTCCTAATAGACCCTTTGTGCTTCCAAAAGTCTGATATTCACCTGTTGACCATGTCCATGCTATCTTGAAGCATGTCTGTGGTACTCCGATTTTGAACAGGAACAATTGAAGCCCAATGTTAAATGTTTCCTGCTCAATTATCCGAACACCGCTGTATGGATAATGTCATGAAAATTCTCTCCCATACCTAAAGAGTTTTCTACATTATATCATGTCATGGATATCATGATCTGCTTGTCCTTGGGTAGGATATACCCTTGAAATATGTATTTAAACACATTTTCCTTTCCATTGTTCAGTTTAAACTAATGATCACATTTTCCTCTCCATTGGTTTGTTGACCTTTCTTGTGATCTATATAATCTAAGCAGTAATAATTCATTGCTTATGTAAACACCTCGGTGTACCATTCTGTCAGCAAGACCCTGTTACTATTGTTGAAAACTTTCTGGTAACCGCCGATAGACGAGAACTCTACCTATTGGTCCGCCTCGTTCAACGAGCAGGAAAATGGTTCTCTTCGTCCCTCGCCCTTGGTACCGATGTTGTTGCCGACATAACCGCCAGACTATCCTCTGACATGCCTTGCTTTCATGATCGGGCAATACGTCACCGCCCTTCCTGCTTTTAACCCACATGGTGGGCCCATAACCCACAGTTCCTCAGGATCGAAACCTGACTCTCCTATACACCCCCCTGTTTTTAAGGTTGTTCCTCGCACCTGGCCTCGTATGTAATTCACGAGCCACCTTCCGTGTGATCCTCAATCCTGGTATTAAACACAATACTTGTTTCCGTTGCTTTGAACCCCTTTCACACTCTGTTTCAGGCAACGAACGATTGCCTACCCGCTTGAAACTTCTCATGGTACCTCCTTACTTTACTCTCGATATTTTCTTAAGTATTAGTTCGAGAGTTACTTTCCGCCACCTTCCCCGATGTTAACTACCAGATAGTCAACCTTGCAGAGGTCTGTTCTCCCGGAATATACCCACCCTTTATTCTTTCGTAAGTACGATTGAGTTCTCGAAGAAAGGAAGCCGACTTCATCATGATGACTGAAGCATAGGGATGAAGACATCAATGTTATGGATCGACCTCTTCGAGAAGAGCAACAACGATCAAGAAGAATCACTAGGATTTCGTAACCTATTCTTCCCCCTTACACACCTCTTAAATCTCGGGACGAGATTTCTTGTAGTGGAGGAGAATTGTGACGTCCGGATAATTAAGCTACAGTGATCCCACACTAATGATGCCACGTCACCTCGTTTATAGTTGCTAATCTCGAGTTAGTTCGAAACCGATTCAAATTCAAAATCAAAATCAAGCAAACAATAAAAGATTTTCAAATATTAAAACTAAAATGTTCAATAAATAGTAGATAAATCAGAGGCTATGATAAAATTGTATACAACATTATTGAAATTTGATAAGTGACTTAAACAACCTCAAACAGTGGCTGAAAACATTATTTACTAACCTTTTTATTAATAAAAAAATAAATATGAAATGATAATTACCCCAAACTAGTTTTTGGTGGTAGGATATATTGTGATGTGAATTGTGGGCCAACTCTCATATTTTACAAAACTCATATGGTGCCCAAACAATTAACCAAAACAGAAAAGGAAATAAATAAAAGAAAAGAAAATACATAACAAAAAAAAAGAAACCCCCCAGGCTAACTGGGCCTCGGCCCAGCCAGTGGCCTGCCAGGCCAGCCCACTCCCTCCCCTGGCCTATAACCCCGTGGGGGCACCGAACCCTAGCACGATCCCCACTTCCCCCCCCGCCGCTCTCCCCTTCCCCGATCGGATCGGGGCAAACCCCCCCACTCCCCTCGCTCCTCGCACTCCCCCGCTGCCCACTTTGCCGACGGCGCTCCCCGACGCCTCTCGTCGTCTCAGGCGCCGCCCCGCCATCGTCGCCTTGACCCCGTCGCGCGCCTCCCCGTCCTCGCCGCCTTCCCGATCCAGAAATGGATCAGGGCTCGACCTCAACGCCGTCCGATGCCGCCTGCCGGAGCCACCTCGCCGGAGCCTCTCCGCCTCGATCCCCGTCGCCCCGCCGCCGTTCACCATCGCCACCGCCGCCCAGCTCCCTCCTCCTCAACCCTCCATCCCAGCGCCCCCCCCACGCTCGGCTGGTTCTGGATCGGGGAGGGGCCCGATCCCGCGTCGCCCCGCACCCCCGATTCCGTCGCCCGTTGCCGCGACGGCCTCGCGTCCTCGTCCTCCTCCCCGAGCTCCGCAGGACGTCGTGCTCGTCGCACCGACGCCAACCGCCGCCGCCTGGAACCGTCGTCCTCATCCCCACCTCGCCGGACGGCCTCGACCTCCCCCGGCTTCACCGAGCCCTCCACGAGCTCCGCTGTGAGCCTCTCCGACGACCCCCACCTCCTCCCTCAATCAGGTTGTCGTCACCGCCGCGCCGCGTTTTCCCCTGCTGCTGCTCCCCTGACACCACAGCGCTCACCTGCTGCCGCGCCGTCCCGCCTCCGCCCTGCCGCCCTGTTCCGGCCGGCGCCATCGCGGCCCTTGGCCGCCGGAGCCCGTACCCGGCTCCCCCCCCATCGCCCGGGCAGGCTACGGCCTCGGGCATGGGCACCACACCCGCTGCCCGCTAGCGCCGGCGTCCGCTAAGGCCCCCTGACCCAATGACATGTGGGGCCTAGCCCCTGGAACGTTTATATATAAAAATAATAATTTATAAACAATAATAATTACATTAATTAATTAATTAAGGAATTAATTAAGTTAATTAATCATAATCAGATTAACCTAATTAACTAATTAGTTTAATTAAACAGTACTTAGATTAGTTAAACACTAATTAGGCTGAACAATCAATGACATGCGGGACCCACACATAGTTGACCGAGTCAACTGCTTAGTTGACTGCTGATGTCAGCATGATGTCATGCTGACGTCATCTTTTACTATTCTGGATAATGTTGAATTATATAATTAATTCCAAGAATTAATAAAACTTTAGAAAATCATTTTAAAATAAACCGTAACTCGGATCGAAAAACTTTGTACATGAAAGTTGCTCAGAACGACGAGGCAAATCCGGATACGTAGCCCGTTCGTCCGCCACACATCCCTAACATACCGAACTCGCAACTTTCCCCCTCCGGCTCCTCTGCCCGAAAACGCGAAACACCGGGGATACTTTCCCGGATGTTTCCCCCCTTCACCGGTACCACCTATCCCTACGTTAGGTCACCTCTAGCACAACGTATTGCCGCTTCTTGCTTTTTGTTACATTTGATTGCTCTGTTATTTATTGTGTTCCCCTTCCGTTACTTCTTTCCGGTAGACCCTGAGACCGATGCCGGTACCCCTGTGATCGACTACATCGACGACCCCTCCTTGTCTGAGCAACCAGGCAAGCCCCCCCTTTGATCACCAGATATCACCTACTCTTCTCTATACTGCTTGCATTAGAGTAGTGTAGCATGTTACTGCTTCCCGTTAATCCTATACTGATGCATAGCCTGTCCTTGCTACTACTGTTGTTACCTTACCTGCAATCCTAATGCTTAGTATAGGATGCTAGTTTTTCATCAGTGGCCCTACATCCTTGTCCGTCTGCCATGCTATACTATCGGGCCGTGATCACTCGGGAGTTGATCACGGGTATATACTATATACTTTATACATGATAAATGTGTTGACTAAAGACGGGTCGGCTTGAGGAGCACCCGCGAGTGGATCTTTGAGGCGGAGCGACAGGGCAGGTTCCGACCACCTAGGAGAGAGGTGGGCCTGGCCCTGGTCGACGTTCGCGAATACTTAACACGCTTAACGAGATCTGGATATTTAATCCGAGTCTGGCCATTTGGTCTATACGCACTAACCATCTACGCGGGAGTAGTTATGGGTATCCCGGCGTCGTGGTATCAGCCGAAGCCTTCGTGACGTCCGCGACTGAGTGGCGCGCGCCGGATTGGAACGTAAGCCTGCTCTTGTATTAAGGGGGCTAGTTCTGCTTCCGGCCGCGTACGCAACGTGCAGGTGTGCTAAGGGCGATGGGCCCAGACCCCTGTGCGCTTAGGTTTAGACCGGCGTGCTGACCTCTCTGTTGTGCCTAGGTGGGGCTGCGACGTGTTGATCTTTCGAGGCCGGGCATGACCCAGGAAAGTGTGTCCGGCCAAATGGGATCGAGCGTGTTGGGGTATGTGGTGCACCCCTGCAGGGAAGTTAACCTATTCGAATAGCCGTGATCTTCGGTAACAGGACGACTTGGAGTTGTACCTTGACCTTATGACAACTAGAACCGGATACTTAATAAAACACACCCTTCCAAGTGCCAGATACAACCGGTGGTCGCTCTCTCACAGGGCGACGAGGGGAGGATCATCGGTTAGGGTTATGCTATGCGATGCTACTTGGAGGTCTTCAGTCTACTCCCTTCTACATGCTGCAAGACGGAGGCTGCCAGAAGCGTAGTCTTCGAAAGGACTAGCTATCCCCCTCTTATTCCGGCTTTCTGCAGTTCAGTCTACATATGATAGCCTTATTCCATGTGATACCAATGCATACATATGTAGTGTAGCTCCTTGCTTGCGAGTACTTTGGATGAGTACTCACGGTTGCTTTCTCCCTCCTTTCCCCCTTTCCTTCTTCCTGGTTGTCGCAACCAGATGTTGGAGCCCAGGAGCCAGACGCCACCGTCGACGACGACCCCTACTGCACCGGAGGTGCCTACTACTACGTGATGCCCGCTGACGACGACCAGGAGTAGTGAGGAGGATCCCAGGCAGGAGGCCTGCGCCTCTTTCGATCTGTATCCCAGTTTGTGCTAGCCTTCTTAAGGCGAACTTGTTTAACTTATGTCTATACTCAGATATTGTTGCTTCCGCTGACTCGTCTATGATCGAGCTCTTGTATTTGAGCCTTCGAGGCCCCTGGCTTGTAATATGATGCTTGTATGACTTATTTTATTTGTAGAGTTGTGTTGTGATATCTTCCCGTGGGTCCCTGATCTTGATCGTACACGTTTGCGTGTATGATTAGTGTACGATTAAATCGGGGGCGTCACTCAACCTAATCTCAACCTTAGGTAGACTCGATGGGTCGAAATGATTCAAGAGTATAATCCGAGTATCGAGTATACTCCAGGGAAGGCCAATGTGATTGCTGACTTATTGAGCAGGAAGGCTTATTGCAACAGTCTGATTCTCAAGCCTTATCAACCCGAGCTTTGTGAAGCTTTCCGCAAACTTAATCTGCAAGTTGTTCCTCAAGGTTTCCTCGCCAACCTTCTAGTCTCTCCTACCTTGGAAGATCAGATTCGCCAAGCTCAGCTTCTTGATGCTATGGTGAAGAAGGTGAAGATTGGGATTGCCAAGAGTCAACCCAAGTACAAGTGCTACCGCCTTGATGACAAGGATACTCTCTTCTTCGAGGATCGTGTTGTTGTGCCCAAAGGTGACCTTCGTAAAGTGATCATGAACGAGGCTCACAATTCTCTCCTCTCCATCCACCCTGGGAGCACGAAGATGTATCAGGACCTCAAGCAGGCTTATTGGTGGACTCGAATGAAGCGCGATATTGCTCAGTTCGTGAATGAGTGTGATGTCTGCAGAAGAGTGAAGGCAGAACATCAAAGGCCAGCGGGTCTCCTCCAACCTGTTGCGATTCCAGAATGGAAGTTTGACCACATTGAGATGGACTTCGTGACTGGGTTTCCAAAGTCCAAGCGTGGCAATGATGCTATATTCGTTGTCATCGACAAACTCACTAAAGTGGATCACTTTCTGCCTATCAAAGAGTCAATCACTGCAGCTCAATTGGCGGAGCTCTATACCTCTCGGATTGTCTCTCTGCATGGTATTCCACAAGTGATCTCTTCACACCGTGGCAGCATTTTTACCTCCATGTTTTGGGATTCGTTTCAGAAGGCCATGGGCACCAACATCCGCTTCAGCACAACTTTCCATCCTCAAACTAGCGGTCAAGTCGAGCGTGTCAATCAGATTCTTGAAGATATGCTCAGGGCTTGTGTGATCTCCTTCAGCATGAAGTGGGAGGATTGTCTTCCTTATGCTGAATTCTCCTACAACAACAGTTTTCAAGCAAGTTCGGGCAAGGCCCCATTTGAAATCCTATATGGAAGGAAGTGCCGTACCCCTCTCAACTGGTCCGAAACCGGTGAACGTCAACTCTTGGGTAATGACTTAATCACAGAGGCAGAGGAAATGTGCAAAGTCATTCGAGATAACCTCAAAGCAGCCCAATCCCGCCAGAAGAGCTACTATGATAGTAAGCACCATGATTTGGCTTTCGAGATCGGAGATCATGTTTACCTCCGCGTCTCTCCAATGAAAGATACTCGTCGTTTCGGTATCAAAGGGAAGCTTGCCCCTAGATACGTGGGACCTTTCATGATTGTCAGCAAGAGAGGCGATCTCGCCTATCAACTCGAGCTTCCTTCAAACTTTGCAAATGTTCATGACGTGTTCCATGTCTCTCAGCTTCGAATGTGCTTCAAGACTCCTGACCGCACCGTCAACTTCGAGGACATTGAGCTCCAAGAAGATCTCTCTTACCGTGAGCACCCCGTTGCTATTCTTGAAGAGACGGAACGCAAGACTCGCAACAAGTCAATCAAATTCCTCAAAATCAAGTGGTCACACCATTACGACCATGAAGCTACCTGGGAACGCGAGGATCACCTCCGTTCTGAGTACCCGGCGTTCTTTCAGTCCTAGATCTCGGGACGAGATCCTTTCGTAGTGGTGGAGTGTTGTAACACCCAGGATGTGATTTACCCAATATGTACTCCAACTCTTGCCGTTTCCGGCCTTAAGTTATTTTATTTTCTTAGGTTCGGGTTTTTGTCTCCGTCTGTTGTTATCATTGTCATGCATCTCATATCATGTCATCATGTGCATTGCATTTGCACACGTGTTCATCTCATGCATTCGAGCACTTTCCCCGTTGTCCGTTTTGCATTCCGGCGCTTCGTTCTCCTCCGGTGGTCATTTCTACCTTTCTTTCGTGTGTGGGGATTAAACATTTCTGGATTGGACCGAGACTTGCCAAGCGGCCTTGGTTTACTACCGGTAGACCGCCTGTCAAGTTTCGTACCATTTGGACTTCGTTTGGTGCTCCAACGGTTAACCGAGGGACCGAAAAGGCCTCGTGTGTGTTGCAGCCCAACACCCCTCCAAGTTGGCCCAAACCCACCAAAACCCTCTCCATCATCTAGAGCGTTCGATCACGATCGCGTGGCCGAAAACCGCACCTCATTTGGACTCTCCTAGCTCCCTCTATGCCTATAAATAGAACCCCTCCGAAATCCGGATCTCCTTCTCCCCCGAAACCCTAAAATTCTTCTCCGCCGCGCCGGACATTGTCCGTCCACGCCGGACGGAGCCGCCACCGCCGCCCGCGCCAACCAGCGCCTGCCATGTGGCGCGCCGCCACCTCCTCCCGCCAAAGCCCGCGCGGCCCGGGGCAGGCCCCCGCGGCCCAGCCGCCAGCCGCCGCCCGCGCCCGGTTGCCCCGCCGCCCGGTGGCCGGAGCCCCTCGCCGCCCCGTCGCCAGCCACTTCCGCCGCCGCCGCGCCATCGACACCGGCCGCCGCGAGCCCGCCCAACGCGCCGCCTCACCGTCGTCCAAGCCCGCGCCGCCGCCGCCAAGTCGCCGCCCCGACGAGCTCGCCCACTCCGGCCTCCTCTCCCTTGACTCCGGCAAGTCCCCGGCGAACTCCGGCGAGCTCCATCCGGTCATCCTCGAGAAGCGTGCCCCCGCTACAGTGCCACCCGCGCCGGATCCAGATCTGGATCGGATCCGGTTGACCTCTTTTGCCCTAACCCTAATTTATTTGCCCTTGTTCATCATGTCGTAACTCCTCATCCGTAGTTCCGTTTTGGGCATATAGCATATCAAAATATTCTTCTCAGAGAGCACATCATTTCATCTCATTGCATCATTTTCATTTGAGTTCATATTGACGCCCGAAATGCTGTTAGAAGAGTGCTATTTGAGATATGTGTCAGATCTGCTGCTCCAATTAGTTATTTGTCATTTTTGCCATGGTTATTGTGTGCATGATATGCCCCTGAGCTCTACATATGTTTTGTTAAGGGTTTTTCCATCTTTCCAGAGGTGCAACCCATGTATTTTTGTGATGTGTGTGGTTACTAGCATAAGCTTGCAAAGTGAGGCACTTGGTAATGCTGATTTCAGCGACTTAGCATTTCCACTAAGTCCTTGATCTGTTTATCTCATATGGCCATATGTTCATGTTGTTTCCTAGTGATCCGTGCCTCTTTGGAGGATGATCAGTAAGGATGTTTTGTTAATCTTGTAGTGCTCTATTCATCCATGTCTTTGTTTGCAATTATGAGTCAATCGATCTCTACTTTTGCTATTCCGTGAATCTGGGCAGATTGTTTACTTGTTAGCGATTTTGCCGAGGATGTTGTAGTTGATCCGTGCGTGTTATTTTATTGTTCTTGCCATGTCTAGCTTGTATTTTGTGTATTCTTGATGGGTGTATGCTTAGATTGTCATGACATGCTCTGTAGTGAGTGCATCGAGCTCGTAAACATGCCCACTTGATATCTGTTTCAGCATGCTCCAGTTTTCACTAAGTCTGAGAACTGATTATGTTTTTTCCATGTTCACATGCTTGCAAATGTATTTTCTGATCCCTTTTGGCTCAAGGTCACTAAGGGACTTTTGTTAAGATCTTTGAGTAGCTCCATGCCATGCTTTCATTTGCCATGTTCAGGTCCTGTGGCATATAGTTTTCATGCTCCGAAGTGTGCTATCTGATCTGAAATTCCAGACAAGTGTTAATTTCACCAAGTCTGAGATCTTTTTGTCAAATGCATTTTTGCCATGCTTGTTTGAACCTGTTAATGGATGAATTGGCCGTAGCTCAGTGCTAGACTTTTGTTAAGCATCTTGAATGCATCCCTGCCATGTATTTTGTTGTCATTTTTGGGTGCTGTAGCATGTTCATCTTGTTGCATTTAGATGGCTACTTGCTGTAAATCGCAGATCGTGGTCATATTTGAATTGCTTGCCATTTCCAAACCGTAACTCCGATTCCGGCGTTCTTTATATCGTTTTCAAGAGATTTCATCTCATCTTTCCAGTGGCACACTTGGTTTTCCAAGTTGAGGCCAGGTTCATGCATTCCTTGTCAAATCTTGCATATGCATCCCGCATCGCATCCCGCATAGCATACCACCCTTACATCATATTGTTTGAGCTTTGCACGTGGTTGATTGTGTTCCGTTTGATTGTTTGTCTTGTTTGGGTAGATCCGGGAGACGAGTTCGCTAACGAGGAGCCCGTTGAGTTTGCTTTCGAGGATCCAGTCAACTCTGACAACTTTGCAGGCAAGATGATCATACCCTCGAAATCACTACTATCTTTGCTATGCTAGATGCTCGCTCTTTTGCTATGCCTATGCTATGATACCTACCACTTGCTTATCATGCCTCCCAAATTGCCATGTAAAACCTCTAACCCTCCATGTCCTAGCAAACCGTTGATTGGCTATGTTACCGCTTTGCTCAGCCCCTCTTATAGCGTTGCTAGTTGCAGGTGAAGTTTGGAGACCGTTCCTTGTTGGAACATTATTTTACTTGTTGGGATATCATTATATTGCCATGTTATCTTAATGCATCTATATACTTGGTAAAGGGTGGAAGGCTCGGCCTCTCGCCTAGTGTTTTGTTCCACTCTTGCCGCCCTAGTTTCCATCATATCGGTGTTATGTTCCCGGATTTTGCGTTCCTTACGCGGTTGGGTTATAATGGGAACCCCTTGACAGTCCTCCAGCAATGCCCAACCTTGGTTTTACCATTTGCCACCTAGCCTTTTCCCTTGGGTTTTGCAGACTCAAAGGTCATCTTATTTTAAACCCCCGGGCCAGTGCTCCTCTGAGCGTTGGTACAACCTAGAGCACCGTGTGGGGCCGTCCCTTGGCAACTTGGGTTACGTTGGCTCCTGTACGCTTAGCTTATCCGGTGTGCCTTGAGAACGAGATATGTGCAGCTCCTATCGGGATTTGTCGGCATAGCGGGTGGTGTTGCTGGACTTGTTTTACCATTGTCGGAGTTGTCTTGTAGAACCGGGATACCGAGCCTGATCGAAATGTATCGGGAGGAGGTCTATTCCTTCGTTCACCGTGAGAGCTTGTCATGGGCTAAGTTGGGACTCCCCTGCAGGGATTTGAACTTTCGAAAGCCGTGCCCGCGGTTATGGGCAGATGGGAATTTGTTAATGTCTGGTTGTAGACAACTTGAACCTTAACTTAATTAAAATGAATCAACTGTGTGAGTTACCGTGATGGTCTCTTCTCGGCGGAGTCCGGGAAGTGAACACGGTGTTGGAGTAATGTTTGCGCAGGTTGTTCTCTAGATTCTCGTTCGCGTTTTGCCTCCTCTTCTCGCTCTCTTTTGCAAACAGGATAGCCACCATATATGCTAGTCGCTTGCTGCAGCTCCACATATTTACCTTGCCTTTCCTATTAAGCTTAAATAGTCTTGACCGCGAGGGTGCGAGATTGCTGAGTCCCTGTGGCTCACAGTTTACTTCCAAAACCAGATGCAGGGCCTGATGATTCCGCTCCAGGTGACGCGCTTGAGCTCAAGTGGGAGTTCGACGAGGACTCTCAATGATACTACGTGTCTTTCCCTGATGATCAGTAGTGGTGCCCAGTTGGGGTGATCGGGACCGTGTCGCATGTTGGGTTATCTTTTATTTTGGTGCCGTAGTCGGGCCATGAGTGTTTGAATTTTGTAATGTTCTTTATGTACTTGATTGACGTGGCAAGTGTAAGCCAACTATGTTATCTCCCCTTTTATTATCTATATTACATGGGATGTTGTGAAGATTGCCTAACTTGCGACATATGCCTTCAATGCGATTATGTCTCTAAGTCATGCCTCGACACGTGGGAGCTCTAGTCGCATCGAGGGTGTTACACCCATCCTCGTGGGCCCCTCACAGCTCATCCAACCTACTTCTTTCGCCTATATATACTCTTATACCATGAAACCTTCGAGGAGAGCCACGAAACACCTTTTCCACCGGCACAACCTTCTGTACCCGTGAGATCCCATCTTGGGGCCTTTTCCGGCACTCCGCCGGAGGGGGATTCAATCACGGAGGGCTTCTACATCAACACCATAGCCTCTCCGATGATGTGTGAGTAGTTTACCACAGACCTTCAGGTCCATAGTTATTATCTAGATGGCTTCTTCTCTCTCTTTGGATCTCAATACAAAGTTCTCCTCGATCTTCTTGGAAATCTATTTGATGTAACTCTTTTTGCGGTGTGTTTGCCGAGATCCGATGAATTATGGGTTTATGAACTTGATTATCTATGAATATTATTTGATCCTTCTCTGAATTCTTATATGCATGATTTGATATCTTTGCAAGTCTCTTTGAATTATCAGTTTGGTTTGGCCTTCTAGATTGATCTTTCTTGCAATGGGAGAAGTGCTTAGCTTTGGGTTCAATCTTGCGGTGCTCGATCCTAGTGACAGAAAGGGAAATGACACGTATTGTATTGTTGCCATCAAGGATAAAAAGATGGGGTTTATATCATATTGCTTGAGTTTATCCCTCTACATCATGTCATCTTGCCTAATGCGTTACTCCGTTCTTATGAACTTAATACTCTAGATGCATGCTGGATAGCGGTCGATGTGTGGAGTAATAGTAGTAGATGCAGAATCGTTTCGGTCTACTTGTCACGGACGTGATGCCTATATTCATGATCATTGCCTTAGATATCATCATAACTATGTGCTTTTCTATCAATTGCTCGACAGTAATTTGTTCACACACCGTAATACATGCTATCTTGAGAGAAGCCACTAGTGAACCTATGGCCCCCGGGTCTACTTTACATCATATAAGTTTCCAATCTACAATTCTAGTTTACTATTTATTTAGCAATATTTATTTTCCAATCTATACCATAAAAATACCAAAAATATTTATCTTATTATCTTTATCAGATCTCACTTTTGCAAGTGGCGGTGAGGGGATTGACAACCCCTTTATCATGTTGGTTGCGAGGTTCTTGTTTGTTTGTGTAAGGTACTAGGAGACTTGCGTGTAGTCTCTGAAGGAAATATGCCCTAGAGGCAATAATAAAGTTGTTATTTATATTTCCTTATATAATGATAAATGTTTATAATTCATGCTAGAATTTTATTAACCAGAAACTTAGTACATGTGTTAATACATAGACAAACAGAGTGTCACTAGTTTGCCTCTACTTGACTAGCTCGTTGAATCAATGATGGTTTTGTTTCCTAACCATAGACATGATTTGTCATTTGATTAACGAGATCACATCATTAGAGAATGATGTGATTGAGTTGACCCATCCGTTAGCTTAGCACGATGATCGTTTAGTTTGTTGCTATCGCTTTCTCCATAACTTATACATGTTCCTATGACTATGAGATCGTGCAACTCCCGAATACTGGGGGAACACTTTGTGTGCTACCAAACGTCACAACGTAACTGGGTGATTATAAAGGTGCTCTACAGGTGTCTCCGATGGTGTTTGTTGAGTTGGCATAGATCGAGATTAGGATTTGTCACTCCGATTTTCGGAGAGGTATCTCTAGGCCCTCTCGGTAATGTACATCACTATAAGCCTTGCAAGCAATGTAGATAATGAGTTAGTTACGGGATGTAGCATTACGGAACGAGTAAAGAGACTTGCCGGTAACGAGATTGAACTTGGTATTGAGATACCGATGATCGAATCTCGGGCAAGTAACATACCGATGACAAAGGGAACAACGTATGTTGTTATGTGGTTTGACCGATAAAGATCTTCGTAGAATATGTAGGAGGTAATATGAGCATCCAGGTTCCGCTATTGGTAATTGACCGGAGAAGTGTCTCGGTCATGTCTACATAGTTCTCGAACCTGTAGGGTCCGCACGCTTAACGTTCGATGACGATCGGTATTATGAGTTTATGTGTTTTGATGTACCGAAGATAGTTCGGACTCCCTGATGTGATCACGGACATGACGAGGAGTCTCGAAATGGTTGAGAAATAAAGATTGATATATTGGACGACTATATTCGGACACTGAATGAGTTCCGGGGGTCACCGGATATTTATCGGAGTGCCGGGGGGTTATCAAAACCCCCCGGGGGAACTAATGGGCCAACGTGGGCCTTGTGGGAGAGAGAGGAGAGGGCCTAGGGCTGGCCGCGCCCCCCCTTGGGATTCCGAATTGGACATGGAGGGGGCGGCGCCCCCTCTTTCCTCCCTCTCTCCCTCTCCTTCCTTCCTCCTTCCCCCTTCCTAGTTGGAATAGGAAAAGGGGAGTCCTACTCCTACTAGGAGGAGGACTCCCGTTCTCCTTGGCACGCCCCAAGGCCGGCCGGCCTCCCCCTTTCTCCTTTATATACGGGGGCAGGGGGGCACCCTAGAAGACACTGTAAGTGCATCTAGTGCCACCCCTAGTTGGTTTTGGAGTATTGACGGCAAACCTAGTTGAGGGACTAATGTGTTTGTGAGAATTGCAGGAAAACACAGGTAGAAGTCCCTCATTGATTCGGTTTTACTACCAGAGATGACCCCTAAAAATGTATGAAGACATTGAAGACAAAGGTGGTATATGAAGATATTCACATTGAAGACTATGACAAAAGAAGACACGTTATGAAGCCTATGGAGCTCGAAGACTTAGATCTTTCGTAGTTCCTTTTATTTTGTGTTGAGTCATAGGAACCACCGTACTGTTAAGTGGGGTCCAGGAGAACCAGTCAGAATGACTGAAGTGCTGCCTAAATTAAAAGCCTATGTCTTCGAGTGAAGACAATGAGAGCGAATCTTGTCCAGAGCCGGACAAGTCAGCTTTGCTTGTAGCCCAAGTAAAGTTGCCATGAGAATTCGAAATCTGACCGTTGAGACACGTGTCAGTTCCTTAGTGACCCAGGGTCATTTCGGACAAATCAGGTCGGGTTGCCAAGTGGCTATAAATAGCCCACCCCCACAACCATAAACGGTTGGCTGCTCAGATTTCAGTACACGGCTTTTGTCGTTTGAGAGCAACCCACCTCGAAGCCTTTGAGAGAAAATTTCCAGTGAGGAGAAAAGCCCTAACCACCCAGAGCCAGAGTAAGTTGGGCATCACTTAAGTCTTCTTGTCTGTGTGATCTGAAGACTTATTACACTTGGGGACTGTGAATCCTCCAGACGGTTAGGCGTCGCGTTCAGAGCATCCAAGAGACATTGTGGATTGCCATTGAACGAAGTATGTGAAGGTTTGGGAGTCTACCTTGAAGACTTACCAGAGTGATTGAGCGAGGACTAAGTGACCTTAGCTCAAGGAGAATACGGTGAGGACTTGGTGTCCTGAACTGTGTGTTCAGGACTGGGTGTCCGGGACTGTGTGTCCTAAGGTTTAAATACCTAGCCGCTCCAACCAGACGTACAGTTGTCACAGCAACTGGAACTGGTCCAACATATCATTGTCTTCTACGAGTCACTGGTTTCATCTTCACTTCCTCTTCTTACTGTTACACATTGTGAAGCCATTGCATGCTTGCTTTATCTTTAGTCTTCACAACGTGAATGTATGAACTGTTTGGCTTCATAACTTCTTCCTACCTGATCCTTATTACACTACAGTAGTTTGTCATTGTGCTTTCACTCTACTAAATACATGACCATGGCTGGCCCAGTGTAATCTAACTTCCGCTGCAAAGTAATAGGCATAATCTTCGCTGTTTGTCTTCATAACTCTCACGTTTTGAAGACTTTTGTAAAAATCGCCTATTCACCCCCCTCTAGTCGATATAACGCACTTTCAATTGGTATCAGAGCAAGGTGCTCCCTTGTTCTGTGTGATTTGGTTTAACCACCTGGAGTTTTAGCTATGTCGACTGCAGGGATAATCAAAGTCTCCGCTGCGTGCCCCGTCTTTGATGGAACTGAATATCCCTACTGGATGAATAAGATGCGTATGCATCTTGAAGCCATTGACGTCGACCTATGGTATGTCGTCGAGAACGGCGTTCCCAAGGTTGGAGAAGGTGTCACTGCTACTGATGTCAAGAAATTCGTTCAACTGGACTCTACTGCCAAGAACATCATCTGTGGTCATCTGACCAAAGGACAGTATGGCCGTGTGAGTGCTTTGAAGACATCCAAGCTGGTTTGGGACTGGCTCTCCAAGGTCAATGAAGGCATCTCAACTCAGAGAGATCAAAGAATCAGTGTCCTTCGCAATCTCTTCAACCGCTTCAAGCGAAATGACAATGAGAATGTCCAGCACACATTTGACCGGCTCACTGACATCACAAATGAGCTTCAAGCCCTCGGCGCCACTGAGATCACCAAACATGAAATCGTCAAGACGCTGCTGAGATCACTTGATAGTTCGTTTGACATCCTGGCCCTGATGATTCAAGAACGTCCTGATTTCAAAACACTCGATCCATCTGACATACTTGAGAGGCTCAACACACATGAGTTTCAGCTTTCTGAGAAAAGAGATATCTACGGTCCAAACTATGGGCGAACTCGTGCCTTGAAGGCTAAAGCTGTTTCCTCATCTGAAGAAGAATCTGACAGCAGTTCTGATGATCCTGAAGACATTGGAAGGGAACTTGCAATGCTAGTGAAGAAGTTCCAAAAATTCACCAAGAAGAAAGGCTTCAGAAAATCTTCACGATCAAGCTCAAGGAATGATGAAGCTTCTGCTCATGACTACAAGAAGAAAACATGTCACAAGTGCAAGAAAACTGGACACTTCATCTCTGAATGTCCACAGTGGGACAATGAGAACAGAAGGAAGAAGAAGAGCAAGGAATATGATTCTGACGACAAGAAGAATAAGAAATACTCAAAGTCTTCTTCCAAGTCTTCATCAAAGTCTTCATCACACAAGAAGAGCTCATCTGGCAAGGCACGTGCGTTCGTTGGAAAGGAGATGGATTCAGAGGAGGAGTCCGCATCTGAGGAGCCAGAGGTGGAGTCTGAGGAGGAGTCTGATTCTGGGATTGTGAGTCTGGCTACAGCATACGTCGCCAAGTCCATCTTCAACACTGAAGACAATGACTGCATCGCCGACACCGACGCAAATGACAAGAACGACTCCACTCCTACCTACTGCTTCATGGCACGCGGTGCCAAGGTAAACACACGCACTACTCGCTATCAAACATCTAGTGACGATGACTCTGACTATGATTCAAAACCCAGCTACAAAACACTTGCTAAAATTGCAACTGAACAACAGAAAGCTATGGAACATATTCAAAAACTGTTAGACAGAAGCGATGATCTGTTGGGTGCTGAAATGACTCGATCTGAATCCTTAATTGAAGACATAAAAAACCTTCACGTTAAGTATCAGGAACTTGAAGATCGTCTTGATACTCTCTCAACAACTCATGAAAAGCTTTCCTATGATTATCTTCAAAGGAAGCAAGAACTTGAGAAATTGAGAGCGGCTCATGAAGATCTTCAAAAGGAAAACGAGTCACTTCGCGCCGAACAGATCAGTCCCGCTCAGGAAGGATTTGAACCACCATGTCTTAAATGCATTGAGCGTGATAATGCTACTTCTGTTGCTGAATGTTCCACTGCTACTACTGTTGCAATATCCTCAACTGTTGATGTGGTAACTAACCCCTCTGCTGAGGATACCACTGCTATTGCCGATGAGAATGCTAGGTTGAAGACATTGCTTGAAACAGGGATGTACAAAAGTCTTAAAGGACATCAGACATTATGTGATGTCCTCAAGAAGCAGATTCTGAACCGAAACCCTAGGAAAGAGGGTGTTGGATTTGTGAGGAAAATCAATGCAGATGGCTCTTACTGGAAACCTGAGCAGTACCCCAAAACCACATGGGTTGCTGCAAAGGAACTTTCAGCAGATCCATCCAACTTATCTGGCTTCACTTGTGCTAACTCCATTATCATTGATGAATCCTTTGATGCAAACTATAAACTGTTTAAGAATCAGAATGGTGAAGTGTTTGCCAGGTACATTGGTACTAACTGCGGGAATGGACCGCCTATGAAGAAGATCTGGATTTCCAAAAAGTGTCTGGAAAATCTTCCTGTGAATGTCTTCATGACACCTCACTTGAAGAAGACAAACCTCAGACCAAAGGCTTCATACGGTCCAAAGGCTTCATACAAACAGAGGACTCATCTGAGTCACACTAACACAAATGTTTTGCAGGGAAACCATACTCAGGCATATGAATATGAGAGCGGTTCATCAAACCGTCATGTTCATATGACCAAAAATTATTCTGCTTATTCCTATGAGTATTGCTGTCCACCTGATAGACTGTTTGCTAAGGCTTCAAAGCCAAAATTCTCAAATGCTGCACTTAGACTTATTGCTTCTAAGCCACCCTTGAAGATGTGGGTGGTTAAGAAAGCTTAACTCTCTTTTGCAGGGGAAGGTCTCCAGCAGAAAAACAAAATCTTCGGATGCTATTGCTGGGGACCTTGAAAATCTTGTAGGGCGCAAGATAAAATGCCCGAATGGCATCATTATGTACTTCGTTCCTGAATCGCATGCTACTCTCCCTATTAGTCCTAATCTGGATCTAAGTTTTCATAACCCACTGGTTCGTCAAATGTTTATGCTTCACAATACCCTTTGTGAAGCCTATCCCCCTAACTGCACTGTAGGGTACGACATCAGTGACTTCAAAGTCTTCAGAATGGATTATTGACAGTGGGTGTACAAATCACATGACTGGCAAAAGAAGCCTTCTTATGGACTCAACATTACGTCCATCCGACAAGAGCCACATCACATTTGCTGACACTGGTAAAAGTAAGGTTTTGGGTCTAGGTAGAGTTGCAATCTCAAAGGATCAACACATGGATAAAGTCATGCTTGTTGAATCCCTTGGCTTCAACTTAATGTCTGTCTCAATGCTTTGCGATTTGAACATGATCGTAATGTTTGGAAAATATCGTTGCCTGGTACTAATGGAATCTGACAAATCTCTAGTGTTTGAAGGGTATCGGAAAGGTGATTTGTACATGGTAGATTTCTCAGCAGGACCACAACTTGCAGTATGTCTTCTTGCAAAAGCTTCAGAATGCTGGCTTTGGCATCGGAGGCTTGGGCATGCTGGCATGAGGAACCTCCACACCCTTGCGAAGAAGAAGCATGTCATAGGCATCAAAGGTGTCAAGTTCAAGAAAGATCACTTATGCGGTGCCTGTGAAGCAGGAAAGATGACAAGGGCAAAACATCCTTCGAAGACAATCATGACTACTACACAACCCTTCGAACTGCTCCACATGGATCTTTTCGGTCCCACTCACTACTCAACTTTCACTACTTCTGCTTGCCTCTATGGCTTCGTCATTGTTGATGATTACTCTAGATACACTTGGGTGCACATAATCCTGTACAAGACTGAAGTGCAGGATGTCTTCAGACGCTTCGCCAATCGAGCTATGAACAATTTTGGCGCCAAGATAAAGCACATCAGAAGTGATAATGGCACTGAATTCAAAAACACTGGCCTTGATACATATCTGGATACCTTGGGTATCACACATGAATTCTCAACTCCGTACACGCCACAGCAGAATGGCGTCGTTGAACGCAAGAACAGAACACTCATTGAGATGGCCAGAACAATGCTAGATGAATACAAGACTCCAAGAAAATTCTGGACTGAAGCCATTGATACTGCATGCCATACAATCAATCGTGTTTATCTTCACAAGTTTCTAAACAAGACGTCTTATGAACTCCTAACTGGCAAAAAGCCAAATGTCAGTTACTTCTGAGTATTTGGCTCAAGGTGCTGGATCAAGGACCCACATCACACTTCAAAATTTGCACCTAAAGCACATGAGGGCTTTATGCTAGGATATGGAAAGGATTCACACTCCTACAAAGTCTTCAATCTCTTCCATTACAAAGTAGTTGAAACAGTGGATGTGCGGTTTGATGAGACAAATGGTTCACAAAGAGAGCAACTACCAAATGTGCTAGATGAAGCTCCAGCCAGTGAGTCAATCAAGCTTATGGGAACTGGAGAGATTATACCGTCTGAAGCTCATCCTGAAGAAGAACTTATCATCTCAGCACCTGATCAACATGAAGACATTGCTCAACCTGAAGACATTCCTCCCAACAACAACACAGATCAGCAAGAGAAAAGACTTCGCCCTATACATCCTCGTGTTGCAAATGAAGTGCAGATTGACAGAATAATCGACAGCATCAATGCACCTGGTCCACTCACTCGTTCAAGGGCAACTTAGCTAGCAAATTTCTGTGGGCACTTCGCATTCGTATCAATATCAGAACCCAAGAAAGTTGAAGAAGCCTTCATGGAACCTGAATGGATTCAAGCTATGCAAGAAGAACTTCAACAATTTGAGCTGAATAATGTATGGGAACTGTTTAAGCGTCCTGATCCACGGAAGCACAACATAATAGGCACCAAATGGATATACCGCAACAAGCAAGATGAGCATGGTCAAGTTGTCAGAAACAAAGCTCGTCTTGTTGCTCAAGGATATACTCAAGTGGAGGGCATTGACTTCGATGAAACATTTGCTCCTGTGGCAAGGCTTGAAGCTATACGCATACTGCTAGCATATGCAAATCATCATAACATACTTCTATATCAAATGGATGTGAAAAGTGCCTTTCTCAATGGCAAGATTGAAGAAGTGTATGTTGCACAGCCACCTGGCTTTGAAAATCCAAAACATCCTGACATGGTATACAAGCTCAACAAGGCACTATATGGCCTCAAACAAGCCCCTAGGGCCTGGTATGACACACTCAAGTACTTTCTGAAGAGCAAAGGCTTCATACCTGGTTCCCTGGATCCCACTCTTTTCACGAAGACATATGATGGTGAACTGTTTGTGTGCCAAATATATGTGGATGACATTATCTTCGGCTGCACCAATCAGAAGTACAGTGAAGAGTTTGGATATATGATGCAAGAGCAATATCAGATGTCCATGATGGGGGAGCTGAAGTTCTTCCTTGGTCTTCAAATACGCCAACAGCGCAATGGCATCTTCATATCTCAAGAGAAGTATCTCAAAGATTGCCTGAAGAAGTTCGGTATGCAAGACTGCAAAGGCTTCACAACACCAATGCCAGCCAAACATCATCTGGGTCCTGACGACAATGGTAAAGAGTTCGATCAAAAGGTATACCGCTCCATGATTGGGTCTTTGCTTTATTTATGTGCATCTAGGCCAGATATTATGCTTAGTGTTTGCATGTGTGCTCGATTTCAAGCGACACCAAAGGAATCGCATCACTTAGCTGTGAAGCGAATTCTTCGATATTTGGCTCACACCCCAACTCTAGGATTATGGTATCCAAAGGGCTCAGAGTTTGATTTGGTTGGATTTTCGGATGCTGATTATGCTGGTGACAAGGTTGATCGCAAGTCTACATCAGGCACATGTCACTTTCTGGGACGATCACTTGTATGTTGGTCTTCAAAGAAGCAGAACTGTGTATCTCTCTCCACTGCTGAATCTGAATACATTGCTGCTGGATCTTGCTGCGCTCAGCTTCTGTGGATGAAGCAAACACTCAAGGATTATGGCATTCATCTGAAGCAAGTGCCACTTTACTGCGACAATGAAAGCGCCATCAAGATTGCCAACAACCCAGTTCAGCACTCGAAGACAAAGCACATTGAAATTCGTCATCACTTCCTCAGAGATCATGTTGTAAAGGAAGACATTGATATCATACACGTCAACACTGAAGAGCAATTGGCAGATATCTTCACCAAGCCCCATGATGAGAAGAGGTTTTGCAAGTTACGGTGTGAGCTAAATATCTTGGAATCCTCAAATGTCCTGTGATCAGGCACACATCCTAACACTTACGCATATTGATGACTTAGATGTGCAACACACAAAGTAAAGTATATCTTCAATCAATGAAGACATACATCCTAAGTGTGAATACATTAATATGGAATTTGACTTCGGAGCGCCACGATAATTGTGCGCCGTGTCTGGGTCTAATACTTCCTATACGGTGGGTAACGCCACCACCAAACGTTCCGTTTTGAAGTGTTTCACTCATGGCGTTACCTTGTAATATCTTCACATTTGGTTTGGCTTCGAACTCAACATGTCTTCACGATTATCTTCACTACGTTGACTATATAGATATATATACTCTAGTGTTCTGTCCTCTACAGCATTCACTTATAGCTATGTCTTCTTGGTTGAATCTTCTGAACTAAGTGAATGTGATCGGACCCTAATCTCTCTATGCTTTCTATCTCTAACTCTATCTCTCCAAGTCATATGCATTCTATTGAAACTGTCGAATGTCTTCACTGCGTCCTTGTCAGCTGAAGATATAGAGACAACCATAAATCCATTTTTAATGCTCATTCCTCCACATAAAATCCGGAGAAGCAGGAACGACCGCCCGACAATTTAGGCGTGCGTGGGACATGGAACAAACCCCAAACTTCCGCTAACTGGCCACGCGTTCCTCAAATACGAACCGCCAGGGGCACCTGCGTAATAGCACAGTGCCGCCCCTGAGTCTATAAATTCACACTTACTGCGGTCATTATCTCCTTCTTCCACCCTCGCACGAACCCTAGCGCCATCGCTAGCACTCGACGACGCCGGAGACGAAGCGCTTCGCTGCTGCAACCTCTCCAACGCCGTCCTCACGCCGACCGCGGACATCGTCCTCTCCGCCGTCGCCGTAGGTGTTTTCCGTCGCCAAGTTAGGGCACGGAGGACTGAACTGCTCGGCATCAACTTCCTTCCGTCTAGCAGTTCCAGTGTGGTAAATAAAACTTCTTTTTACAGCTTCTTTTGATCTCACGGTTCTGTCACTTTCTACCATAAGAAGTTTCTCTTCACACTAGTTAGATCTCTCACTGCATCTCATAACATGCCTAGTACATTCACTTGTGCTTCATAAAGTAGTTAGATTCCTCACTTGTACTGATCTATGGATTCGTACAAATCTGGAACCAACTTCTTATCTATAAGTGAATGTCTTCGCACAATGAGGTCAATGTCTTCTAAACTGATTAATCTTCAAAACCTTCTGAGAATGCATATGACCTCTTCCCCTTCCCTCGCACCTTAATGCTGTCACAGGTACATGTCCGTGGGGGAATCCTTCGGTTCTCATAGTCTGCATTCATTTGCAGAATTCCTACAGCATCACATAAACTCTCCTGAAGCCAGTTCCTGTTGGTCCAGAAAAGGAAAGCCTTTGAAGCCTTTCAAGCTAAAATTTATGGCTTCAGTAGCAGCGGCAAGAAAGGGGGGCAGGCAGAGACGCGAGGGAACTTCTAAGGATCTTCTTGAAGACTTGGCAGAAATGTACAAAACAGATCCAGAAGAGAGCTATGGGCAGCGCAAGACCCGAATCCAATGGATTCGACGCTATTGGGCAGAACAGTGGTTCAAATACCGCTTCGTCACCCAGGAGTATGCTGAAAAGAATGCTATCAAGAGTCCATGGGGGGATATCTTATACAAGAACCTTGTACCCAGGACCAGAGATGAAGCCATTGCTCAAGGCTTCTACCCATGCATGGTCCGAGGACCACAGCCTGAAGATGCTCATCCGTCGTCACTTCTCTGGTGTCGTGACGACAATCTCTTCAAGCGTAACTTTCAGTTTGCCCAACAGTCAGCGAAGCTAAACAAGAAGAAATTTGGGTTTGACTTCAACCCTGGTCCCTCCTCACCAAGGGCAGATGGCACACGCGACGCGGAACCCAATATCATCAGTCCATTTGCCAATCTTGAGGGCCTGATCACCCACATCTTAGTCCAAGGGACTGCTGTGAATGACCCTCCAGCTGATTCTGAGTCTGATGAAGCTCCTGCTGTGCCGAAGCCAAAGCAAACAAAGAAACCAAAAGCTTCAAAGCCGGCCCTTGCCTCAAAAATCTCAAGGGCAAAGCCATTGAAAACTGCACCTCCTGAAGTCAGTGTGTAGTCTGAAGACGTATCCCGCATCTCCAAGCCCCTGAAGGAAAAGGAGCCCCAGCAACAAACAGGCAAAGAGCTCACTGCTGCTGCCATTCTGCGCAGTGAAGCCATTGATCTATCCAGCGATGAGGATCTGGGTGATGACGCACTAGAGCAGCTCATCAAAAGCAAGGAAGAAGCGGAAATCTTCAACAATCTGCCTCTTTTTGATGTCGCCATCATCCACAGCTTCATCGATGAATGGTTTGACTCACCAGACATAAGCTTCAATGATCTGCAGCTGCCTGTTGGACTCAGCGTCGCCTTCCAAGGCGCAATTGCTTCAGAACTGGCCATTGCTCAGCGCATTGTTGAGCTGAAGCAGAAGATTGATCATGAAAAGGCTAAGTTCAAGCAGCACATGGCCAGCCTCAGCGTGCAGGAAGTGAGGAGCTTTAAAATAATGCTGCATGAGCTCAAAGAAAACTTTCTGAAGAAGCGTGCTGAAGCTCAGGGCTCGCGTGAAAGGATGAAGTCTTTGGCAGAAAAATGCGTTCAAGCCTACAACGAGGCTGAAAAGCGTAAGGCACTTGGGCGTCCTGGCATCGACCCAAGGATGGCCGCAAAGAAGAAGAAGCCGTCTGCTGTGAGTGAACCAGAGGCATCAGGACATGCAGCAACTCCGATTGTCTTCCCAACCACCACGACTGGCTCGAAGCCAAAGAGCCGGTAAACAGCTTCAGAGCTAAAGAAGACAAGAGCTGCAAAAGCTGAAGCCAGAAAAAGGAAGAGCTCTGAAGCCTCTCCTACTGCCCCCAGCAAAAAGAAGCGCAAGACCAAGAAATCTAGGGCTGCTCCCACAGAGCCCTTGATGGTTGAACCCCTTTCTGTCATTCACCCCAATGCAGAAAGAAGACTGACAGTTCATGAGCCTGCTCCCACAGAGGCTCCTGACGCTGAAGATATTCCAGCAGCCGACCCAATAGCTGCTGAAGACATTGGTCATCAGGACAATGTGCAAGATGACGCAGCTCTTCCTCAGCTTGAAACAAGCGAACTCATCAGTATTGGTCGTCCTCTAACGCCAATGGCACAAGATGAATCATGGGCGGATCGCCCTCAGGAGGAAGAAGACCTTGAGGCCCAGTCCACTCCGACACCAAAAGCGTCGTCTGCGTTCCGTAGGCTTCGCAAAGGTCCACGGCCTCAAGTCCAGTCTGCAGAAATTCCGGCTGCATCAGCCGAAGACAATGAAGAAGCACCTCCAGAACCCACTTCCTCGCTCGATCAAGATGCAGTTCTCCAGGAGAAAGTGCCTGAGGTTGTCCATACAACTACAAACACTGAAGCCAACGTGGAGCCCGCCCCACCAAATGCTTCAGCGGACAGCAAAGCAACTGAGCCAGACACTTTAGTTCCTGAGTCTGCTGCAGGTCCACAGTTTGATTATCACATAGAGCACAGGCCTCATGTCCAGAAGCCAGTTCCAAGGCTTCCAAGGTTCCCAGGTCCTGCAGCAGCACCTGGCTCCTTTGATATAAACAACTTCAAGGCAGACAACACATTTTTTAATAGCTCCAAGAACCCCTATTCAAGGGAAAGGATTATATCAGACAGGTTCTGGAGCTATTCTCAGCACAGTTATTATTCATGCATCTTATACAACCAAGGTCGCATCTTCCCTCACAAGTGCCTTGAGGTTGAAGCCATTGCTGGTCTGCCATGCCTTGAGGAAGCACTGGATTGCTTCAGGCAAGTGGGTCTGCTGCCATTTGTGACTGATGAAGAGCACTGGAACGAAGAGCTTCTGCTTCAGTTTTATGCCACTCTCCATATCAAAGGATACAACAGAGATCCGAAGACTTGGATCCTAGAGTGGATGACCGGAAATGTCCATCATGAAGCCAATGCATTTGATATCATTGAGCTCACCGGCCTGCCCACTCCAGGCGAATTCTTCGAAGAAGGTTGTCAACTTCATTCTGAAGCTGTTGAGAGTATATTTCAGAGACCTGAACCCAATATGAGTCAGATGCTCTCCATGATGAAGCCATTGCCTCAGGATGCACCCTATCCAACTGAGTTCTTCGTTGAAGACCTAGAGTACCTGCCCAGGACCATATATCACATTATCCGGCGGACTCTCTGGCCCATCAAGGGACACTCACCACATGCCAAGATTGAGGGTGCAATGAAGACTCTCATATTCTATATCATGCATGGCAAATGCTTCAACGCACAGGACCTCTTCATCCGCCAACTAGCAGCGTCAGGCTCGGAATTATTTGGTTTGAAGTTCTATGCTCCTTGGGTGATGAGGCTAATCAAACTACACTCTGCAATCTCATATCATCCCTCAGCCCGAAACCATCGGATCTTCCTGCCAGATGTGGATGCCTCTGATGAAGCCATATATCCTGAACCAGACAAGCAACCAATAAGTCTTTAGAATGCCGAACACTAGAGCTTCACGCAGAATGTTGAAGGTATTGAAGCCATATCCAGGGTCTATCCGATGGCTGGCACTACACGTGCACCAGCATCTACTGAAGCCACAGATAGCACAAATGCTCCAAGACCCAAGAAGCGTGCTCGTGTCCTCACTGACCAAGAGCTTCTCGTGGCCCTTCACCAAAAGCAAGATAGGCATCACGACTGGCTGAAACGTCAGATGAAGAGCCTCTTGGTGGATGTCAATCGTCTTCGAAACCTTGCCACCAAGAATGCCTTCGTTGCACATGAGACTTGCCGTCGTACGTGGAAAGGGATCTCAATGATCTGCACTGAAGCTGAACTTGAAGAGGATGGCTTCACAGAGCGCTTCAAATTTGACACCACACCTCCTAGAAGGGCTGTGATGCGCAACACACCGTCCCTTGAAGACTCTGAGTTTTCTTCATCTGCTGCCACAGTCACTGCAAGGATCATTGATGAAGACGATGATGCTACTTCACCACCGCCTGCTTCAGCACCTCAAAGATCTGCACCGCCAAACAACTCCACCGACCCTGCTGCGCCCGGGAACGCGTAGTAAACTCTATGTCTTCAAACCTTTTTGGTCATTTCTGACAAAAGGGGGAGAAGCATATGATGTTTATAGTCTTCAAGCGGGTCAAAATGGGCAGGTGCCTTATGTTTTATTATACTTTGCTTCGTGTTTACAACTCTTGTTTTTGCTTCATTTGGTTCTTTGAGTTGTAAACACTAAAACTCGATGGTCGTCTGTTACTTGTTTACCACTCCGTTTGCGAAGATAAATTCCGCATGTGCGACGATAAATTCCGCACTTATCTCATTTTGCAGACGTCCATTTTCCATTATGCATGCCATTATCTTCATATACTTTCACATGCATAGTGGATTGTCCTCATAAGCTGAAGCGGATCTCCACAAGTACAACCTGCCATGTGCATTTGCATTCCAAAAGCAAATTAACTTATATGCACATCTTCAGGGGAAGCCCTTGCAACTTATGAAGACAATTCCTTTACAAACTTCACACTTTATATTCCCCGTTGAAAACTTCAACTAGTTTGTCATCAATCACCAAAAAGGGGGAGATTGTAAGTGCATCTAGTGCCACCCCTAGTTGGTTTTGGAGTATTGATGGCAAACCTAGTTGAGGGACTAATGTGTTTGTGAGAATTGCAGGAAAACACAGGTAGAAGTCCCTCATTGATTCGGTTTTACTACCAGAGATGACCCCTAAAAATGTATGAAGACATTGAAGACAAAGGTGGTATATGAAGATATTCACATTGAAGACTATGACAAAAGAAGACACGTTATGAAGCCTATGGAGCTCGAAGACTTAGATCTTTTGTAGTTCCTTTTATTTTGTGTTGAGTCATAGGAACCACCGTACTGTTAAGTGGGGTCCAGGAGAACCAGTCAGAATGACTGAAGTGATGCCTAAATCAAAAACCTATGTCTTCGAGTGAAGACAATGAGAGTGACTCTTGTCCAGAGCCGGACAAGTCAGCTTTGCTTGTAGCCCAAGTAAAGTTGCCATGAGAGTTTGAAATCTAACCGTTGAGACACGTGTCAGTTCCTTAGTGACCCAGGGTCATTTCGGACAAATCAGGTCGGGTTGCCAAGTGGCTATAAATAGCCCACCCCCACAACCATAAACGGTTGGCTGCTCAGATTTCAGTGCACGGCTTTTGTCGTTTGAGAGCAACCCACCTCGAAGCCTTTGAGAGAAAAATTCCTAGTGAGGAGAAAAGCCCTAACCACCCAGAGCCAGAGTAAATTGGGCATCACTTAAGTCTTCTTGTCTGTGTGATCTGAAGACTTATTACACTTGGGGACTGTGAATCCTCCAGACGGTTAGGCGTCGCGTTCAGAGCATCCAAGAGACATTGTGGATTGCCATTGAACGAAGTCTGTGAAGGTTTGGGAGTCTACCTTGAAGACTTACCAGAGTGATTGAGCGAGGACTAAGTGACCTTAGCTCAAGGAGAATACGGTGAGGACTTGGTGTCCTGAACTGTGTGTTCAGGACTGGGTGTCCGGGACTGTGTGTCCTAAGGTTTAAATACCTAGCCGCTCCAACCAGACGTACAGTTGTCACAGCAACTGGGAACTGGTCCAACATATCATTGTCTTCTACGAGTCACTGGTTTCATCTTCACTTCCTCTTCTTACTGTTACACATTGTGAAGCCATTGCATGCTTGCTTTATCTTTAGTCTTCACAACGTGAATGTATGAACTGTTTGGCTTCATAACTTCTTCCTACCTGATCCTTATTACACTGCAGTAGTTTGTCATTGTGCTTTCACTCTACTAAATACCTGACCATGGCTGGCCCAGTGTAATCTAACTTCCGCTGCAAAGTAATAGGCATAATCTTCGCTGTTTGTCTTCATAACTCTCACGTTTTGAAGACTTTCGTAAAAATCGCCTATTCACCCCCCCTCTAGTCGATATAACGCACTTTCAGACACAAGTTGATTGTTTCCAGCCATGTGCGGTGCCCCCCTCCACCATAATCCACCTCGGTCATATTGTAGCGGTGCTTAGGCGAAGCCCTGTTCTGGTAGCATCATTATCACCGTCATCATGTCGTCGTGCTGACGAAGCTCTCCCTTGAAGCTCTACTGGATCGTGAGTTCGTGGGAGATCACCGAGCTGAACATGTGTAGATCACAGAGGTGTCGTACCTTCGGTGCTAGGATCAGTCAATCATGAAGATGTACGACTACATCAACCGCATTGTCATAACACTTATGCTTATAGTCTACGAGGGTACGTAGAAAATACTCTTCACTCTCGTTGCTATGCATCACCATGATCTTGCGTGTGCGTAGGATTTTTTTTGAAATTACTGCGTTCCCCAATAGTGGCATCCGAGCTAGGTTTATGCGTAGATGTTATATGCACGAGTAGAACACAAAGGAGTTGTGGGCGTGGGTATATACATATTGCTTGCTGTCACTAGTTGTTTCTTGATTCGGTGGTATTGTTGGATGAAGCGACCCAGACCAACATTACGCGTATGCTTACGCGAGACTAGTTCTACCAACGTGCTTCGCACACAGGTGGCTGGTGGGTGTCAGTTTCTCCAACTTTAGTTGAATCGGATTCAATGAACAGGGTTGTTTCTGAAGATCAAAAAGCAATCACTATACCGCGTTGTGGTTTTTGATGCGTAGGTAAGAACGGTTCTTGCTCAGCCCATAGCAGCCACGTAAAACTTGCAACAACAAAGTAGAGGATGTCTAACTTGTTTTTGTAGGGCATGTTGTGATGTGATATGGTCAAGACATGCTGCTAAATTTTATTGTATGAGATGACCATGTTTTGTAACACAGTTATCGACAACTGGCAGGAGCCATATGGTTGTCGCTTTATTGTATGAAATGCAATCGCCATGTAATTGCTTTACTTTATCACTAAACGGTAGCGATAGTCGTAGAAGCAATAGTTGGTGAGACAACAACGATGCTTCGATGGAGATCAAGGTGTCAAGCCGGTGACGATGGTGACCATGACGGTGCTTTGGAGATGGAGATCAAAGGCACAAGATGATGATGGCCATATCATATCACTTATATTGATTCCATGTGATGTTTATCCTTTATGCATCTTATTTTGCTTAGTTTGGCGGTAGCATTATAAGATGATATCTCACTAAATTTCAAGGTATAAGTGTTCTCCGTGAGTATGAACCGTTGCTACAGTTCGTCGTGCCGAGACACCACATGATGATCGGGTGTGATAAGCTCTACATTCACATACAACGGGTGCAAGCCAGTTTTGCAAACACGGAATACTCGGGTTAAACTTGACGAGCCTAGCATATGCAGATATGGCCTCGGAACACTGAGACCAAAAGGTCGAGCATGAATCATATAGTAGATATGATTAACATAGTGATGTTCACCATTGAAAACTACTCCATCTCACGTGATGATCGGACATGGTTTAGTTGATATGGATCACGTGATCACTTAGATGATTAGAGAGATGTCTATATAAGTGGGAGTTCTTAAGTAATTTGATTAATTGAACTTAGTACCTGATAGTATTTTTCATGTCTATGTTGTTGTAGATAGATGGCCTATGCTGTTATTCCGTTGAATTTTAATGCGTTCCTAGAGAAAGCTAAGTTGAAAGTGATGGTAGCAACTACACAGACTGGGACCGTAACTTGAGGATTATCCTCATTGTTGCATAGAAGAATTACGTCCTGGAAGCACCGCTAGGTGACAAACCCGCTGCAGGAGCAACGCCAGATGTTGTGAACACCTGGCAGAGCAAAGGTGATGACTACTCGATAGTTCAGTGTGCCATGCTTTACGGCTTACGACGTTTTGAACATCATGGAGCATATGAAATGTTCCACGAGTTGAAGTTAATATTTCAAGAAAATGCCCGGATTAAGAGATATGAAGTCTCCAATAAGTTCTACAGCTACAAGATGGAGGAGAATAGTTCTGTTACTGAACATATACTCAGAATGTCTGGGTACCACAACCACATGACTCAACTGGGAGTTAATATTCCTGATGATAGTGTCATTGACAGAGTACTTCAATCACTGCCACCAGGCTACAAGAGCTTCATGATGAACTATAATATGCAAGGGATGGATAAGCCGATCCCTAAGCTCTTTGCAATGCTAAAGGCTGCAGAGGTAGAAATCAAGAAGGAGCATCAAGTGTTGATGGTCAACAATACCACCGGTTTCAAGAAAAAGGGTAAAGGGAAGAAGGGGAACTTTAAGAAGAACAACAAGCCAGTTGCTGCTCAAGTGAAGAAACCCAAGTCTGGACCTATGCCTAAGACTGAGTGCTTCTACTACAAAGGAACTAGTCACTGGAAGCAGAACTGCCCCAAGTATTTGGCGGAGAAGAAGGATGTCAACATGAAAGGTATATTTGATATACATGTTATTGATGTGTACCTTACTAATGCTCGCAGTAGTGCCTGGGTATTTGATACTGGTTCAGTTGCTAACATTTTCAACTCGAAACAGGGGCTACGGATTAAGCGAAGATTGGCTAAGGATGAGGTGACGATGCACGTGGGAAATGGTTCCAAAGTCGATGTGATCGCCATTGGCACGCTACCTCTACATCTACCTTCGGGATTAGTTTTAGACCTAAATAATTGTTATTTGGTGCCAGCGTTGAGCATGAACATTATATCTAGATCTTGTTTGATGCGAGACGGTTATTCATTTAAATCAGATAATAATGGTTGTTCTATTTATATGAGTAATATCTTTTATGGTCATGCACCCTTGATGAGTGGTCTATTTTTACTAAATCTTGATAGTGGTGATACACATGTTCATAGTTGAAGCCAAAAGATGCAGAGTTGATAATGATAGTGCAACTTATTTGTGGCACTGCCGTTTAGGTCATATTGGTGTAAAGTGCATGAAGAAACTCCATTCTGATGGACTTCTAGAATCACTTGATTATGAATCACTTGGTACTTGCAAACCATGCCTCATGGGCAAGATGACTAAAACTCTGTTCTCCGGAACAATGGAGCGAGCAACAGAGTTATTGGAAATCATACATACTGATGTATGTGGTCGAATGAACATTGAAGCTCGCGGCGGATATCGTTATTTTTCTCACCTTCACAGATGATTTGAGCAGATATGGGTATATCTACTTAATGAAACATAAGTCTGAAACATTTGAAAAGTTCAAAGAATTTCGGAGTGAAGTGGAAAATCATCGTAACAAGAAAATCAAGTTTCTATGATTTGATCGTGGAGGTGAATATTTGAGTTATGAGTTTGGACTTCATTTGAAAGATTGCGGAATAGTTTCGCAACTCATGCCACCTGGAACACCACAACATAATGGTGTATCCGAATGTCGTAATCGCACTTTATTAGATATGGTGCAATCTATGATGTCTCTCACAGATTTACCACTATCGTTTTGGGGTTATGCTTTAGAGACGACTGCATTCACGTTAAATAGGGCACCATCTAAATCCGTCAAGACGACACCTTATGAACTGTGGTTTGGCAAGAAACCCAAGTTGTCGTTTCTTAAAGTTTGGAGCTGTGATGATTATGTGAAAAAACTTCAACCTGATAAGCTCAAACTCGAATCGGAGAAATGTGTCTTCATAGGATACCCAAAGGAGACTGTTGGGTACACCTTCTGTCACAGATCCGAAGGCAAGATATTCGTTGCTAAGGATGGAGCCTTTCTAGAGAAGGAGTTTCTCTCAAAAGAAGTGAGTGGGAGGAAATTAGAACTTGATGAGGTAATTGTACCTTCTCCCTTATTGGAAAATAGTTTATCACTAAAATCAGTTCCAGTGATTCCTACACCAGTAAGTGACGAAGCTAATGATGATGATCATGAAACTTTTGATCAAGTTACTACCGAACCTCGTAGGTCAACTAGAGTAAGATCCGCACTAGGGTGGTACGGTAATCCTGTTCTGGAAGTCATGTTACTGGACCATGACGAACCTATGAACTATGAGGAAGCGATGATGAGCCCAAATTCCGCAAAAATGGCTTGAGGCCATGAAATCTGAGATGGGATCCATGTATGAGATCAAAGTGTGGACTTTGGTTGACTTGCCCGATGATCGGCAGGCCGTAGAGAATAAATGGATCTTCAAGAAGAAGACTGATGCTGACGGTAATATTATTGTCTACAAAGCATGACTTGTTGCAAAAGGTTTTCGACAAGTTCAAGGAGTTGACTACGATGAGACCTTCTCACCCGTAGAGATGCTTAAGTCCGTCTGAATCATGTTAGCAACTGCCACATTTTATGATTATGAAATTAGGCAAATGGATGTCAAAACTGCATTCCTTAATGGATATCTTAAAGAAGAGTTGTATATGATGCAACCAGAAGGTTTTGTCGATCCAAAAGGTGCTAACAAAGTGTGCAAGCTCCAGCGATCCATTTATGGACTGGTGCAAGCCTCTTGGAGTTCGAATATACGCTTTGATAGTGTGATCAAAGCATATGGTTTTATACAGGCTTTTGGAGAAGCCTGTATTTGCAAGAAAGTGAGTGGGACCTCCGTAGCATTTCTGATATTATATGTAGATGACATATTGTTGATCAAAAATGACACTGAATTTCTGAATAGCATAAAAGGATACTTGAATAAGAATTTTTCAATGAAAGACCTCGGTGAAGCTGCTTATATACTGGGCATCAAGATCTATAGAGATAGATCAAGACGCTTAATTGGACTTTCACAAAGCACATACCTTGATAAAGTTTTGAAGAAGTTCAAAATGGATCAGGCAAAGAAAGGGTTCTTGCCTGTATTACAAGGTGTGAATTTGAGTCAGACTCAATGCCCGACCACTGCAGAAGATAGAGAGAAAATGAAAGGTGTTCCCTATGATTCACTCATAGGCTGTATCATGTATGCAATGCTGTGTACCAGACCTGATGTGTGCCTTGCTATTAGTATAGCAGGGAGGTACCAATGTAATCCAGGAGTGGATCACTGGACAGCGGTCAAGAATATCCTGAAATACCTGAAAAGTACTAAGGATATGTTTCTCGTATATGGAGGTGACAAAGAGCTCGTCGTAAATAGTTACATCGATGCAAGCTTTGACACTGATCCGAATGACTCTAAGTCACAAACCGGATACATGTTTTTATTAAATGGTCGAGATGTCAATTGGTGTAGTTCCAAGTAGAGCATCGTGGCGGGATCTAGGTGTGAAGCGGAATACATAGCTGCTTCGGAAGTAGCAAATGAAGGAGTCTGGATGAAGGAGTTCATATCCGATCTAGGTGTCATACCTAGTGCATCGGGTCCAATGAAAATATTTTGTGACAATACTGGTGCAATTGCCCTGGCAAAGGAATCAAGATTTCACAAGAGAACCAAGCTCATCAAGAGACGCTTCAATTCTATCCGCGATCAAGTCAAGGAGGGAGACATAGAGATTTGCAAGATACATACGGATCTGAATGTTGCAGACCCGTTGACTAAGCCTCTCTCACGAGCAAAACATGATCAGCACCAAAACTCCATGGGTGTAAGAATCATTACAATGTAATCTAGATTATTGACTCTAGTGCAAGTGGGAGACTGAAGGAAATATGCCCTAGAGGCAATAATAAAGTTGTTATTTATATTTCCTTATATCATGATAAATGTTTATTATTCATGCTAGAATTTTATTAACTGTCAACTTATTACATGTGTGAATACATAGACAAACAGAGTGTCACTAGTTTGCCTCTACTTGACTAGCTCATTGAATCAATGATGGTTATGTTTCCTAACCATAGACATGAGTTGTCATTTGATTAATGGTATCACATCATTAGAGAATGATGTGATTGACTTGAACCATCCGTTAGGTTAGCACGATGATCGTTTAGTTTGTTGCTATTGCTTTCTCCATAACTTATACATGTTCCTATGACTATGAGCTCCCGAACACTGTAGGAACACTTTGTGTGCTACCAAACGTCACAACGTAACTGGGTGATTATAAAGTTGCTCTACAGGCGTCTCCGATGGTGTTTGTTGAGTTGGCATAGATCGAGATTAGGATTTGTCACTCTGATTGTCGGAGAGGTATCTCTGGGCCCTCTCGGTAATGTACATCACTATAAGCCTTGCAAGCAATGTAGCTAATGAGTTAGTTACAGGATGAAGCATTACGGAATGAGTAAAGATACTTGCCGGTAACGAGATTGAACTAGGTATTGAGATACCGATGATCGAATCTCGGGCAAGTAACATACCGATGACAAAGGGAATACCGTATGTTGTTATGCGGTTTGACCAATAAAGATCTTCGTAGAATATGTAGGAGCCAATATGATCATCCAGGTTCCGCTATTGGTAATTGACCGGAGACGTGTCTCGGTCATGTTTACATAGTTCTTGAACCCGTAGGTTCCACACGCTTAACGTTCGGTGACGATCGATATTATGAGTTTATGTGTTTTGATGTACCAAAGATAGTTCGGAGTCCCGGATGTAATCAAAGACATGACGAGGAGTCTCGAAATGGCCGAGACATAAATATTGATATATTGGACGACTATATTCAGACACCGGATGAGTTCTGGGGGTCACTGGATATTTATCGGAGTGTTGGGGGGTTATCGGAACCCCCGGGGGGAACTAATGGGCCAACATGGGCCTTGTGGGAGAGAGAGTAGAGGGCCTATAGGGCTGGCCGCCCCCCCCCTTGGGAGTCTGAATTGGACAAGGAGGGGGTGCCCCCTCTTTCCTCCCTCTCTCCCTCTTCTTCCTTCCCCCTTCCCCCTTCCTAGTTGGAATAGGAAAAGGGGAGTCCTACTCCTACTAGGAGGAGGACTCCCCCTCTCCTTGGCGCGCCCCAAGGCCAGCCGACCTCCCCCTTGCTCCTTTATATACGGGGGCAGGGGGCACCCTAGAACACACAAGTTGATTGTTTCCAGCCATGTGCGGTGCCCCCCTCCACCATAATCCACCTCAGTCATATCATAGCGGTGCTTAGGCGAAGCCCTGTTCCGGTAGCATCATCATCACCGTCATCACGCCGTCGTGCTGACGAAGCTCTCCCTCGAAGCTCTTCAGGATCGTGAGTTTGCGAGACGTCACCGAGTCAAACGTGTGAGATTGCGGAGGTGCCGTACCTTCGGTGCTAGGATCGGTCGATCGGGAAGACGTACGACTACATCAACCGCGTTGTCACAATGCTTCCTCTTACGGTCTACGAGGGTACATAGACAATACTCTTCACTCACGTTGCTATGCATCACCATGATCTTGCGTGTGCGTAGTATTTTTTTTGAAATTACTGCGTTCCCCAACAGTCTCCTACTGGATTGATACCTTGGTTCTCAAAAACTGAGGGGAAATAGTTACGCTACTTTGCTGCATCACCCTTTCCTCTTCAAGGGAAAACCAACGCATGCGCAAGAGGTAGCTGAGGGAGTCCTGGATTAGGGGTCCCCGGACAGCCGGACTATATACTTTGGCCGGACTGTTGGACTATGAAGACACAAGATTGAAGACTCCGTCCCGTGTCTGGATGGGACTCTCCTTTGCGTGGAAGGCAAGCTTGGAAATTCGGATATGGAGATCGCCTCCCTTGTAACCGACTCTGTGTAACCCTAGCCCCCTCCGGTGTCTATATAAACCAGAGGGTTTAGTCCATAGGACGAGAACAATCATAATCATAGGCTAGCTTCTAGGGTTTAGCCTCTACGATCTCGTGGTAGATCAACTCTTGTAATACTCATATCATCAAGATCAATCAAGCAGGAAGTAGGGTATTACCTCCATCGAGAGGGCCCAAACCTGGGTAAACATTGTGTCCCCCGCCTCCTGTTACCATCCGCCTTAGACGCACAGTTCGGGACCCCTTGCCCGAGATCCGCCGGTTTTGACACCGTCATTGGTGCTTTCATTGAGAGTTCCACTGTGCCATCACCATAAGGCTTGATGGCTCCTTCGATCATCGGCAACGATGCGATCCAGGGTGAGGTTTTTCTCCCGGGACAGATCTTCGTATTCGGTGGCTTCGCACTGCGGGCCAACTCGCTTGGCCATCTGGAGCAGATCGAGAGCTACGCCCCCTGGCCATCAGGTCAGGTTTGGAAGTTTGAACTATACTGCCGACATGCGTGGAGACTTGATCTTCGACGGATTCAAGCCCATGTCAGGTGCGCCGCACAGTCACAACGAGCATGACTTAGCTTTGCTGCCGGATGATGTTCGGGAGATCACACCTGTGGCAACTCTGGCCCTTGATCCGGAGCAAATCGCACCGTCCGAGTATGGGTGGATGGACCCCGCCACGGAGGCCGCACACTCAGCGGCGATAGAGCTGAATACTGATTTCACCTCCTATGAGACCTGTGTTGCTGGACCCTTGGATTCGTCCCCAGCCCCGGGCTCCGAACCGCCTGCATCCGTGCCTATCGAATCTGATTGGGCACCGATCATGGAGTTTTCCTCCGCGGATATCTTTCAGCACTCGCCCTTGGGCGATGTGCTAAATTCATTAAGGTCTCTCTCCTTGTCAGGAGGCCCTTGGCCGAACTGTGTTCGGCTTGAGTGGGAAGCGGACGACGGAGAAATTCATTCCCCACCCACCACCCACTTAATAGCCACTGTCGACGACTTAACCGACATGCTTGATTTCGACTCCGAAGACATCGACGGTATGGACAATGATGCAGGAGAAGAATAGGAACCACCGCCCAAAGGGCGCTGGACAACCACCTCATCATACGATATATACATGGTGGACACCCCCAAAGAAAGCGATGGCAATAAGGCAACAGAGGATAATCCCCTCGAGAAGCAATCTAAGCACCGGCGTCATCGGCGCCGCTCTAAGCCCCACCATAGCAAAAGCAACGATACCGGCACACAAGAGACAATAACGCTGCGGATAGTGCCGAAGACGAAGACAATCCCCTCCAGCCAGGCTTCGAGCGGGAGGATGGGCAAGCTAGCCCTAAGGAACAGACGGCAGACGGAGAATCAGAGGATGACAATTACATGCCCCTCTCCGATGACGAGGTGGGCCTCGGCGACGAAGAATTTACTGTGCCTGAGGATCCCGTCGAGCAAGAGCGCTTCAAGCGCCGGCTTATAGCCACAGCAAAAAGGCTGAAGAGAAAGCAACAACAGCTTCAAGCTGATCAAGATCTGCTAGTGGATAAATGGATCGAGGTCCTGGCGGCCGAGGAATATGAACTCGGGCGCCCAACCAAAAGTTACCCAAAGCGCAGGTTGCTACCCCAACTCGAGGAGGAAGCATCAAAGCCTACGCCACTAGCATATGATGCGGCTGACCGGCCACCTCATGGCCGAGACAAAGCGGCATATCAGCCTGAAATCCAGCCCGCACCCCATCGCCAGTCAAACAAAAACACCAAGGCCCAGGGCAATACGCAGGACCTGCGAGACGTATTGGAAAACAAAGCAGGACATACAAGATCTATATACGGATCACGGGGGCATGCCCCAACGCGTGACGATGACCGTCACGCCGGATATACTAAAAGCAAATCCGGCCGGGCCGAATACAATAGACAAGACTCGTATGAACTGCGTCATGATATAGCCCAGCACAGTGGCGCCACACACCCCCTATGCTTCACTGATGAAGTAATGCATCACGAATTCCTAGAAGGTTTTAAACCCGTGAACATTGAATCATATGATGGTACAACAGACCCCGCGGTATGGATCAAAGATTTCCTCCTCCACATCCACATGGCCCGCGGTGACGAGCTACATGCCATCAAGTACCTCCCATTAAAACTCAAAGGACATGCTCGGCATTGGCTCGCTAGCCTGCCGACAAACTCCATTGGCAGTTGGGAGAATTTGGAAGATGCATTCCTTGACAACTTCCAGGGCACTTATGTGCGACCACCGGATGCCGATGACTTGAGTCACATAACCCAACAGCCAGGGGAATCGGCCTAGAAATTCTAGACTCGGTTCCTAACTAAAAATAACCAAATTGTCGACTGTCCGGATGCCGAGGCCTTAGCGGCATTTAAGCATAACATCCGCGATGAGTGGCTCGCCCGACACCTCGGCCAAGAGAAGCCGAAGTCCATGGCAGCCCTCACGACACTCATGACCCGCTTTTGTGCGGGCAAGGATAGCTGGCTGGCTCGCAGCAGAAGCGCAAAGCAGCCTTATGAGGCAAACCGCCAATTCGGCGAAAAAGACCCCGGATACCTTCAAGCGAGTCCGGAGTACACTGCAAGAGGATCGCCAGGCACATTTAGAGCTCGCCTAGCAATCTGGCCTCCGTCCTAGTCCCAGTCAAGCGGCGAAATTTGCGTCCCGCGTACATAATTACGCACTCAAGATACAATGGTCATAGGTGGAGGCACGCCCATGGCACGTCCCACAATGCGGCTCAACCGCTTCAGGACCCGTGTACCTTTAACATTTTCTTCCTTTCAGGCCCCTATTCTCTGAAGGCCCTCTCCGATCGTCCGATTATCGGACCCGTCACGGGAAGGAAACACCAATGAAGCAAGAAGCTTTAACGTAAAAGGGAATCCTCAGGTGGTGTCTAATAACGATCGATATACCTGTTTTGCATACCCACACGCAAATTGACCTTGGATAGGACATGTCAAATAGTCCTATCTTTTACTTATTGCACTACATGTATGCATACGCTTTGACGTATCATTTAAATAAACAATGTACAACATTAGCTCATTATTGCATTCCTTTATCTTTCTTCTCGTCTTCTTATTTACGACAATTTGCACCCGTACATTCTGATACGTCCAGTGCGCCAGGGGCTTCAGTGTACCCCATAACACATCATGAAAAGTCCGAACACTTTCGACAGTGCGGCACCCCGAACTTATAGCATTATATGCATCAGCTCCGAATCAAGTCTTGGGTCAATAGTTGGGTTTGCCCGGCTCCCATATTTTGGCACCTTACGTTCCGCTATATCGGCTAAGGTAGCACTGGGAGAACTACTGTGATTGTGTCCCGGTTCTTCCGGACGAGCACCTCAGTAGAGAAAGCCGAAAACTGACTATCATGATGCGGCGAGAGCTGGTCGCTGTTCGAGAGGTCTCAAATCCTTAAAGATTTTTTCCGCTTCGGGCGAGGAGTCGGCCTTGTCCGATTTAGGTGTACATAGCGCCCCAAGTTCGGCCTTCTGAATACTAGGAGTGATAAAGCTTTATAGTCCGATTGCCTGGTTCGTTGTGCTGAACACCTCCTTTGAAGGACCCAAAACTGGGATAAAGAGTGATCAGCTTTATCCCGAACACCTTAGTACTAGTTACATGGGGGCAGAAGCCGACGACTGGCCAACTCTCA
The DNA here is from genome assembly GCF_003073215.2 of Triticum urartu. Lineage (NCBI taxonomy): Eukaryota > Viridiplantae > Streptophyta > Magnoliopsida > Poales > Poaceae > Triticum > Triticum urartu. The sequence continues at coordinate 85,072,997 of NC_053026.1, forward strand.
AATTTTATAAACGGCTGCACAGAAGGTAATATTTCAAATCAACAAGCGTTATATAGCGCACATGAACTCGTTTTCATATTACAGGATCACATGAGTACATTCATTCAAACATTACATCCTTAGCACATTCCACTGCCACAAGGCGGGCACCCTTCAGGACACTGTCATAGTACTTTTCAGGGTGGCGATGCTCCTTGCCCTTCGGTGGCCCCTCCTTCACCAACTTTTTGGCGTTCATCTTGGCCCAGTGCACTTTCGCACGGGCAAAGGCCCTGCGCGCACCTTCAATGCAGGCGGACTGCTTTATGACTTCAAGCCGTGGGCAGGCATTCACATGCCGCTTCACCAGGCCGAAGTAGCTGCCAGGCAAGGGCTCACCAGGCCACATCCGGACTATGAGACCCTTCATGGCCAGTTCGGCCGCCTTGTGAAGCTCGACCAGTTGCTTCAGCTGGTCGCTCAAGGGCATCGGATGTTCGGTCCCAATATACTGAGACCAGAACAACTTCTCCGTCAAGCTCCCTTACTTGGCCCGGTAGAATTCCGCGGCATCCGACACACTGCTGGGTAGATCTGCGAACGCTCCTGGAGAGCTCCGAATTTGGGTAAGTAAAAGGAAAGTTTCGTTCACATGCTTGCTTTGCATAATGAATGCCTTACCCGCCTCTATCTTCTTGACTGCCTCAATTTCCTGGAGGGCCTTTTGGGCTTCGGCCTTGGCATTTTTTGCATTCTTGAGGGCCTTCGCAAGCTCGGACCATTACGTCTTAGAGTCACACTCCAAGGACTCGTACTTCTTGACAAACTCCTGGAGCTCTTGCCGAATCTCGCTGACTCGGGCCTCTTGCTTCTCACGCTCCTTGGCCGCTTTTCCTTCGGCCTCGGACAACACATTCTTTAGGGCCGCCACTTTGGTCATGGCCCCTAGCAAAATCCATGACGATCCTGTGAGCTTATAACCAATTTCCTTTTTCTTTATCAATAAACAGACGAGGTATTACTTAGCTTTGTTCTCTTCGAGGTGCCTCTTGTTAAGGCCGAGCTCTTCCTCAGACCGCTCAAGGTCCCACTTTTGTGCGGAGACCTCTGCCGTGTGAGCGGCAGCGGCCAGCAGTGAAGCCTGCTTATTCACATAGACATATTCTGATTAGACTCATGTGATTGTTATTTGAGCCTCTGTTCAGCCTTTCTTTGCAAACACCAAACAGAGCATCAGGGGCTACTGTCTATGCTGTGACATTTCTCATAATTTGATTACTTACCTCAAAGCCTTTTAGGAGGCTGGCACAGGCTTCACTCAATCCGCTTTTGGCGGACCGAACCTTCTTTACCACCGCACTCATGATAGTGTGGTGCTCTTCGTCAATGGAAGCGCCGCGAAGCGCTTCCAGCAAATTGTCCGATGCCTCTGGATAGGCAGAGGCCATCGGCACAGACGGCTTGTCCCCCTCCGTGAGGGGTCGCCTAACAGAATTCGGAACCACTTGAGGTTCCAGCGCAGTATTCGGCTGGTGGCTAGACTTGCCGCCCCTGGCGTTAGAGCCCATGGGAGTCTTGCCCCTCTTGCGCCCAGCGTCCGGAATGTCGCCTTGGGGATCCTCCGGAACTATCTCCCCTTGGTTCAGTACCCTTTGAGAAAACACCTCGACGTCGTCCGTAGGGCGGGGGGAGGAGGCGGTCGAGAGTGAATCGCTGTTCATCTCCGATAGGCCCAAAGACCCATCCGAAGAGGATACGTCGATATGGGCTTCGGGTGGGCTGCATGATCATGTTCGGCATAATAAGAAGCAATAAAATAAAAAATACCAAGAACCATTATGGTATATGGATACTTACGACTTCGCCAGGGGATTGTCCCTGGGTAACCACTCGTCGTCGCTAAAAGCGGCCGTCGTGGAGCAGTCCGGAAGGAGAGTCCTTCCCTTCTTGGACCCTTCGGCCTCCCCTGATGGGGCAGCCTTCCTTTTATTGTCTCCCCCGGCTAGGGGGGGGACTTTCCTCTTCCTCCTCATCATTTTCGTGGGAGGAGGGCGCCTCGGTGTTATCAGACGATGAGTCCGATATGGCCTTGCACTGGAGACCTTTCCTGGTCCCCGTGGCCTTCTTCTTGGCCTTCTTCTCTAGCGCCTCATAGGGCGCCGGAACCAGCATCTCCGTTAAGAGAGCCCTTGCTGGATCCTTGGGCAGTGGGGCCGGACAATCGATCCGCTCCGCTGTCGCGACCCACTCCTGTTAAATGGCGTGGAGGTTCAGATCCCCCGCATGATTATACCGAGGAAAGAAACATCTTATGAGATATAAGGAGCTTACCGGATTGGCAGGGCGCTTTGCGCTGAGTCCGCGGTCCTCGGTAAGGGAAGGAGGTACCTCAGCGGACTTGAACAACACCCTCCAGATGTCCTGGTGTGTCGTGTCGAAGAGCTCTCACAGCGTCTGGTGCTTAGCCGGGTTGAACTCCCACATATTGAATGCCCGTCTTTGACACGGGAGGATCTGGCTGAAGAGCATGACCTGGACCATGTTGACAAGCTTGATTTTCTTGCTTATCATGTTTTTAAAGCAGTTCTGGAGTCCGATCAGCTCCACCGATGAACCCCAGGATAGGCCCCTCTCTTTCCAGGAGGTGAGTCGCATGGGGATGCCGGATCGAAATTCGGGGGCCACCACCCAGTTGGTGTCACGCGGCTCGGTGATGTAGAATCACCCCAATTGCCACCCATTTATAGTCTCCACATAGGAGCCTTCGAGCCAGGTGACGTTGGGCATTTTGCCCACCATGGCGCCTCCGCACTCCGCTTGGTGGACGACCACCACCTTCGGTTTAACACTGAAGGTCTTCAGCCACAAGCCGAAGTGGGGCTTGATGCAGAGGAAGGCCTCGCACACGACGATAAACTTCGAGATGTTGAGGATGAAATTGGGGCCCAGATCATGGAAGTCCAGCCCGTAGTAGAATATGAGCCCGCGGACAAATGGGTGGAGGGGAAATCCCAGTCCACGGACGAAGTGGGTGAGGAATACAACCCTCTCATGGGGTTCTGGAGTAGGGATGATCTGCCCCGTGTCTGGGAGCTGGTGCGCGATATCTGCGGCCAGGTATGAGGCTTCCCGGAGCTTCCTAATGTTCTCCTCCATAACGGAGGAGACCATCCACTTGCCTCCTGCTCCGGACATGTTTGGAATGGTTTTGCGGAGAAAATGCGAACTTGGGCGCTGGAGCTTGAGTGCGCGAGAATGGATGGGCAGGGAAGAAGAAGGCGTGGGTGAAAAGGAGGAGCCCTTGCCCCTTTATAAGGGCGGAAGGATCTGTGTGCCTCCCCACCTGCCTGGTAAACTCGCTTATTCCCCAAGCGCCGTGATTGATGGCGCGGTTGGGTTAACCACACCCGTATTGATGATAGTCCCGTGATAAGGGGACACGATCTCTGCTTCGACAAGACGTGCCAAGAAAACCGCCTCGCAATATGTGCAATAGCTAGTTTTGAAAAACGGTTCGAATAATGATCGGGCCAGGGCGTGATGTCACGTTATGAAAAGGTGTCAGCAGATTAGATTTGTGGAAATATTATACTCTCTACGGTGGTATGTGGAATTTGTTTTGCAGAGTCGGACACTATCCTTGTGTTCAAAATCTTCTATGGAGTATTCAGGGGAAGAACCCGCCTTGCAATGCCGAAGACAATCTGCGCGCCGGACTCATCGTCATTGAAGCCTGGTTCAGGGGCTACTGAGGGAGTCCTGGATTAGGGGGTCCCCGGACAGCCGGACTATATACTTTGGCCGGACTGTTGGACTATGAAGATACAAGATTGAAGACTTCATCCCGTGTCCAGATGGGACTCTCCTTTGCGTGGAAGGCAAGCTTGGCAATTCGGATATGTAAATCTCCTCCCTTGTAACCGAATCTGTGTAACCCTAGCCCCCTGCGGTGTCTATATAAACCGGAGGGTTTAGTCCGTAGGACGAGAACAATCATAATCACAGGCTAGCTTGTAGGGTTTAGCCTCTACGATCTCGTGGTAGGTCAACTCTTGTAATACTCATATCATCAAGATCAATCAAGCAGGAAGTAGGGTATTACCTCCATCGAGAGGGCCCGAACCTGGGTAAACATTGTGTCCCCCACCTCCTGTTACCACCCGCCTTAGATGCATAGTCCGGGACCCCCTACCCGAGATCCGCTGGTTTTGACACCGACAGTAGCAGAGGACAAAGAAGCAGTAGCGGCGGATGGGAATCCTGCCTTTAGTGAAATCAGGGGTGAACGTGCCAGAGACTACTTGCGGGCACGTGTGAACAGGCGTGATGACAAAACTTATTACTTTGAAAACTCACGTGACGCCAAACTGTATCAAGTGATGTTAGAGGCTTCCAAGATCCCTGGAAGGTTCTACAGGAACTCAGGGCCATGTGACATTCTGTCCATTGCTCGGGAAACAAAAGAGCCCCCTGGCCATGCAAGGGGTATAGGTGTTAATGTCCCGCACAAGAGGGCTTTCACACTCAGCAAAGAAGAGAGGCTCAGCATGAAAAAGGCAAGGAGTGAAATGAAGCAGAATGCATTGTATGAAAGGTTGAGGAAGGAGATTTATCCGACTGTTCGAAAGGATGTTGAGGAGTCAATGATGATGTAGAAGACTCTAACACTGACAGATAGCCAAAAGATGGGAGGGGAGGTGGGCATGGAGGATGCTGCTTATTGTGCGACAACACTGCACAAGAGTAGCTGTGCATCAGTTGACCCCAGCGACACTGAGACTATAGCTGCTCGTGATGATGCTATATCTGATCTATCTGGAATGAAACACAGACTGACGGGCGTGCTTACACATTATGAAGGTACATTAAAATGTGGAACAGCCTGGGTTTTCCCACCCTTCTTGGAAGCCGGCCTCTTCTTGGACAATGTGCCATTAAAGCCGGGCTGTGTGAAGTGCTACATGACTGAAGTAAATCCTGGATTCAATGAATTTGCCCAGAAGAATCTCCTAGGAGACTTTAATGAGCAAATGACCTTGGGAGAAAGACTATTACATCACATCCAGTGGCCACAAAAGGAAATAGAGTTCATCAATGAGATCCTTGAAGCCCCTCCAAGAGCAACCACTGCCGCCCCTCAACCGATGACGCTCTCCTTGCCACAGTAGCTCTCGCGGGTTGATGCATCAACCTGTGATCAGCCGGCCCGACTTTGTGGCGTACATGCCATGTCATCCTCCACCCCAAAGCAGCCAGTGGCAAGGCCTACAACTGTTGAAGATGCACCACCGGTTCAGATGCTGGCCGCTGACGTAGCGAGGGGAGACCCAGCTGCAGCACATGCTCAGCAGACCAACCTGGTGGAACCGACTGCTCATCAGTCTGTCGGTCCACAGTCGCATGATTAGCATACAAATGCGTCAGCACTTCCTGCTCAGCTAACCAACGCGTTGGCATGGCCTCCTCAGCACACCGACAAGTTGGCACCGCCTGCGCAGAAACCCGACATAGCTCAACGCATGGTCAGCAGTCCGATGCATATGCTCCTACAACCCGGCAGTCCGTCACAGCAGCACCGCCAGCTCAGTGATCCGACATAGATAAACCATCTACTAAGTAGTCCGTCCAAGCTTCACCATCTGCTCGGCAGTCTACCTTGCAGGCAACTAGACGTTCTGCTAGAAATGCTTCAAGTATCAAGAAGGAAGTGGCCAAAAAGGCTACAACCACGACCACGAGGAAGCGTGGCGGGAGAGTGAAGAGGAAAGGGAATGATTGCCTCTTACTTAAAGCACTCATCACCAAGAACCAAATTAACAACAGCTTGTTCGAATCGGGGAGTAATATTATTTCTGACGCCATGGATGATGAAGAAGTATGTTTGTTGCTTGCTAAAAGTAAAGCAGGCATACTTGAAGCACGCAATTACGTCCATGGCCAGCCATTTCTTGTTGGCGAATACTTTGATGACTGCAGCTCCAGTTGCCGTGAGTTACATGAATATTGCATGGATCAAATGTAAGCAGGTCTTCATGGTTTGCTAGTCCACTACAAGAGAGATCATTTCCGACACGGTGCTGGTTCCATCAATGTGAGTTTCGAGGACTTACATCTCTTCTTCAACTTCAACGTGCTCGATGCCACTCTTGTTAGATGCCTGATTTTGTAAGTACTTAACAAGCTCTGATCAACTTCTCCATATAAGGCTGTAAATGATAAAGAGCTAACTACATTTTATTCCTCTCAGGGGATTGAACGCGCAGAGAAGAAAAAGGGAGAGTGTGTATTTCATAGATCCTGAATTAGCAAATGGCACAACAATACATGGTAAGGACCTACGGGACTGGGCCGTTAACACGGTCATCCGTCTCTTCGAAAACACGTCCCATGTAGAATCATTTCTCTGGCCATATCATGAATGGTAAGTCAAGTAAACAACCACACATACACTTATCGTCTTTCAGATTTCGACATAATTCGTAAGTTCATGGCTTTCTTAATATATAGTGATCACTGGATATTGGTGTTCATTGTCTCAAACAAGAACACAGTTTACTACATCGATTCTCTCAGAGAGTCAACAAACGCTCATGATATGACACATCTTTAGAAATTCATGGATATGTATTGAATTCTATGATGTTGAAATTAATTTGCATTCATATCTGGTTCAATAATTGATGTTGTCAAAATTCATCATCATTTGTAGTGTGCTCGCATTGTGGAAAACTAAACCAGGGAACCTATTCAAGAGGGAACTACCTCTGCAGCACGAGATCGTTTCTCCGGTAACACACCGAAATCCGTTATTTTTGTAAAATTTATCCAACAGTATGCAAATACCTTTCCTTACGCTAGTCAAATGTTCAAGCTTCTAAATAAACCTCTTTCTATTTTGTCCAATGAAAAAATAATACATCTAACACCGGTTAGGTTGTTCCTAACAGGACAAATACATGACTAATTATGTACAACAAATTTCAGTGTCCTCAGTAAGAAGCAGGGACCAACCTTTATAGATACTATGTTTGCAGACACATGATCTCCATCTACAAATCTGCTGATAGTTGTGACGGTCCTTGCGAATTAGTACCAGTAAGTCTATCTTAATTAATATCTTCTACTCCACTCATATGGCACATTCTGATCTAAAAAATACCGCAACGCATCTTAAAACCGAGGACCCCTGAACCGCTCCCAGCGGGTGAATTGCTGATGGTTCAGCGATTTATTAGTGACTTCTTTCTGGATCACTACATCAATCCCACTGGTGATAATGAATATTTTAGCATGCCTTCTCCTGAAACATTGAGTAAGAGTTAGCCGCTAAACATAGAACGCATGGATCCATTGTTTTCCATCTGATGAGGTCTTCGTATTTCGTACACTATGATTAATTTTGTAATGCATATATGTGTGGACAAATCATTGGAATTTAGCTACCATATGTTCAATTACAATTGTTGGGAAATCTGATAAATGTTCTTCCTGTGGACACTATTTGTTAAATTGAATATTGTGGCGAATTTGCTTTTTGCGTGCCGATTCAAAATGGGATATTTTTGTTTATTTGTTTAATTGAATATTTTGGAAAATTTGCTTTTTGCGCGCCGATTCAAAATATGATATTTTTGTTTATTTGTTCAATTGAATATTGTGGCGAATTTGCTTTTTGCATGCCAATTCAAAATGGGATATTTTTGTTTTAACCTGGCAATTGCTCCGCACATGGTTCAACTAAATGAGTGTGTGCGATCCACATCGGAAAGCATACGTCAATCATAGCGGAACCGTCGGTGATACATAGCAGATCGCAAATGATTTGCAACGCTACTATGTGTGCGTAGGGTCTCTGGAACCGTTTGTGATATCGCGTTATCACACACGAGAACTGGGAGTAAACCATGCCCAATGTAAAATACAATACCAGTCATAATTTTTTCATGTAACATGTGGGATCCCAAATGAAAAGCACATGTCACTCTTGCAGCAACCGTCGGTGATACCCAACAAATCACAAACGGTCTGCAGCACTTGTATGTGTGCAAAGGGGCTCCTGAATCATTTGTGATAGAACATTATCGCAGACGGTAATTGTTGGCAAACGTGTGCGATGGAGTCTTGCATGCCAGACGGGTTACGCAGAAAACTCGTGTGCGATAGGGAACAAATCGCACACAGTTCATATGTTGGCCCGTGTGCATTACATACTATTTCCCAAACGGTTCATTACGACAGACCGTATGGTTTCACTGCATCATTAGAAACGTTTAATCACCGATACCACACGTGCGAAAAAATTTAGTGTGTGCTGCATCACACACGATTACATTTTGGAAGGCCTCTGGATCACTGCTCCATATCCCTGACGGTTTCTGGGTCGTGTGGGAAGGACACCCTATTGCCCACACTCACTTGGCAACGGTCCCAAATGCCGTCGCGAAAAGGGGTTAAAAACCGTTTGTATAGCATCGACGCATACTAGTGAGTCATTATGCTCGAACAGACAAGAATTTTAGTTGGGGCAGTATGTTATATTACGTATGTAAGGAACATCTTCCAAGGAGAATAGTTCCGTTAAGGGTTCCTTTCCTTGGGTTTGCATGTTTTAATTATGCATACCTGGGCATTTTAGTCCGTAAAACGGAAAAACTATCCCATAGTGTTAGAAGGGTTACAATAATGTAGCAATATGTCATTTGATTGCCGACCAAAGATTCTCTTAAGAACGCTAGCTTTCAGCTTCACCCGTCCGAGGTACATGTTCGGATGACCCGGTTGTAACAATCGCAGAGGTGCTCCCTTTATGCCCTAGCCGAAGAATCGGGAACGTAGGGCATAAACAAAGGAGCAAGGCAACCCAGCTTGGTAAAAACATAAGTCATAAAGGTGCATATAATGGCAAAAAACAGTGTATATGAACAAACGACGTATACATTGTGAGCTCCAGGCTCTAAATAATAATAAGCTTGGGTTAAAGAAGCCCCCAGGTGTTGTGGGGTGTATACATTTTAGGATGTGTACCCCTTAAGTGTTCGGCCTATCCGAACATATCCTGGGAATCGTATAAAAACGAGAAAATAAAAAGAAATGAAGAGGAGAAAAAACGAGAAACAAAACGTAGCCAAACTTATGCGTAGAATCTTTGGAACCGAGCAACGTTCCATGGATTCGGCTCTAGGCGATTATCCGATGCATTATGAAGGCGATTGGCACCTCCTGTGAGAACTTCATCTATAATAAAGGGGCCCTCCCATTTTGGTTTGAGCTTGTCCTTCTTCTTCTCTCAGACGCGTAGAATGAGTTCGCCGACATTATAAGTCTTGGCTCGCACTTCTCTGCTTTGTTATCGCTGAGCCCGTTGTTGATAGAATGCGGAACGGGCCTTTGCAATGTCACGCTCCTCCTCCAGGCCATCTAGGTCGTCCTGTCGATCTAGCTCGGCCTCTCTCTCTCTCTCTCTCTTCATACATGCACACTCGAGGTGAGTCATGAATAATGTCGCAGGGCAGGACAACCTCTGTGCCGTACATTATAAAAAAGGGAGTGTATCCGGTTGTGCGATTGGGCATGGTCCGCAGTCCCCAGAGCACGGAATAGAGTTCCTCGACCCATTGTTTATCGGACTCCCGCAGGGATCGCACTAGCCTGGGTTTGATACCGCTCATTATCTAGCCATTAGCCCATTTGACCTGACCATTTGTTTGAGGGTGATATACGCAGGCGTAATCAAGCTCAATGCCCAAATTAACACACCAATTTTTTATCTCGTCGGCTGTGAAATTAGAGCAATTGTCAGTAATGATGGTATGCGGGACACCATAACGGTGGACCATGCTGGATATAAAGTCGATCACCGGACCTGCTTCAGCCATTTTTACTGGTTTGGCCTCTATCCACTTAGTGAATTTATCCACCATAACCAGTAAATATTTCTTTTTGTGGCTTCCCCCTTTAAGGGGTCCGACCATATCTAGCCCCCAGACTGCAAAATGCCAAGTAACGGGGATTGTTCTTAAGGTAGTGGGCGGGATATGACTTTAGTCGGCGAAAAGCTGACATCCTATGCGGTGCTGTACCAGGGCCTGTGCATCTGCTCGGGCTGTTGGCCAAAAGAAACCTGTACGGAAGGCCTTGCATACGAGGGCCCGAGCTGCCGTGATGGCCACCAAGACCAGCATGTATTTCGGCCAAGAGTTGTCGTCCCTCCTCTTCGGAGATGCATCTTTGAAGAACTCCAGTAGTACTTTTATTGTAGAGTTCACCCTCGTGAACTTTGTAGGCTTTAGAGCGTCGGACTATGTGACAGGCCTCATTCTGGTCGTTAGGGAGCTCCTTCCTATTAAGGTAGGCCAGGAAGGGTTTGGTCCATGGAGCCATGACAACCATGATTACATGGGCCGAAGGTGTCATTTCGGTGCCCGATCCCCTGATGATATAAGAGTTGCGTTCAGCATCTGGGGGTATGATTGGATCCAGACTAGTATTTCTACTCTCGTCCTACCATACCACAGATGGCTTGAGGAGATTTTCCACAAAGGCGTTGGGCGGGACGGGATCACGTTTAGCACCCATGCGAGCAAGGATGTCCGCTACCTGATTATTGTCTCGAGCAACGTGATGGAACTCGAGCCCCTCAAACCGAGCTGATATTTTGAGTACGACATTTTGGTATGCCGCCATGTTTGGATCCTTCGCATCAAATTATCCATTTATTTGGGATATTGCGAGGTTCGAATCCCCATGCACCTCTAGGTGTTGTATGCCCATGGAGATAGCCATTCGGAGACCATGTAGCAGTGCCTCATATTCGGCCGCGTTGTCAGAGTCCGTATACATGATTTGTAACATGTAGCGGAATGTGTCCCCTGTAGGGGATGTCAAGATGACACCAACCCCTAATCTGGCTAACATTTTAGAGTCGTCGAAGTACATTACCTAGTTGAAGTATGTGTTGTACTCTTTAGGGAGTATGGCTTCCGTCCACTCGGCGACAAAGTCAGCCAACACCTGAGATTTTAATAGCTCGGCGTGGCTTGTATGTTATTTCAAATGGTAAGAGCTCAATGGCCCATTTGGCTATGCGGCCGGTGGCGTCCCGATTATTTATGATGTCATTGAGTGGTACTTCGGATGCCACTATGATTGAGCACTCTTGAAAGTAGTGCCGCAGCTTCCAGGCTGCCATGAAGACCGCATATGCTATATTTTGATAATGTGGGTATCGAGATTTGCATGGTGTAAGGACTGCTGATACATAGTACACTGTTTTCTAGAGTGGGAATTTGTGTCCCTCTTCTTCTCATTCGGCGATGAGTACGACGCTCACCACCTGGTGGGTTGCAGATATGTAGAGCAACATAGGCTTGCCAACACTTGCTGTAGCAAGGATTGAGTTGCTTGTTAACAAAGTTTTTATTTCTTCCAATCCGGCTACAGCCGCATCCGTCCATTCAAAGTGGTTGGTACGTCGGAGCAGTCGATAAAGTGGCAGCGCCTTTTCTCCCAATCTGGAGATAAAGCGGCTCAAGGCTGCCACGCACCCAGCTAGTTTTTGGACTTGCTTTAAGTGTGTTGGTCTTGCCAATTGTGACAGGGCTCGGATTTTGGCTGGGTCCGCTTCGATTCCTGAACCCGAGTAGTTTTTCGGCTGGAATACCGAAGACACATTTTCCAGATTGAGCCGTATGTCATATGTTCGGAGGTTGTCGAATGTGAGGCATAGATCGTCCACCAATGATTCGACATGTTTAGTCTTGATGACTACATCATCCACGTATGTCTCCACTGTCTTGCCAATTTGCTTTTCCAGGCATGTTTGAACCATGCGTTTGTAAGTGGAGCCAGCATTTTTGAGCCCGAAAGGCATAGTGTTGAAGCAGAAAGGCTCGTATGGGGTAATGGATACCGTTGCGGCCTGGTCGGACTCCTTCATCTTAATTTGATGGTATCCGGAGTATGCGTCAAGGAAACACAATGAGTCGTGTCCTGTGGTTGTGTCAATGATTTGGTCAATGCGTGGCAGCGGGAAGGGGTCTTTAGGGCAAGACTTATTGAGGTCTTTGAAGTCAACACAGAGGCGCCAGGATTTATCCTTCTTCGGTACCATGACCAGGTTGGCTAGCCAGTCCGGGTGCTTGATTTCTCTAATGAACCCGGCCTCAAGTAGGTTTCCTAGCTCTTCACCCATAGCTTGTCGTTTGGGCTCGGAGAAGCACCACAACGTTTGCTTGACTGGTTTGAACCCTTTTATTATGTTGAGGCTATGTTCGGCCAGTCGTCGTGGGATCCCGGGGATGTCCGAAGGATGCCGGGCAAAAATGTCCCAATTTTCACGTAGGAATGCTCGTAGGGCAGCGTCGATCGTCAGATCCAAATGTGCTCCAATGGATGTCGTTTTGTTTGGATCTGTCGGGTGCACTTAAAATTTGACTATTTCATCTGCTGGTTTGAAAGATGTGGACTTGGCCCTCTTGTCGAGGATTACATCGTCTTTGTCCACTGTGGAGCGCAGAGTGGTTAGCTCCTCGGCCGTGAGGGCCTCAGATAGTGCCTCGAGGGACAAGGATGCGGTTTTGTTTTCGGCATGGAGTGCTATATCCGGATCACTGGTGATAGTGATTACTCCGTTGGGCCCTGGCATTTTAAGCTTCCTGTACCCGTAATGGGGGATGGCTTGGAAGTGTGTGAAGGCGTCCTGCCCCAGAAGGGCGTGATATCCATTGTTGAAAGGGGCCACGTGGAAGAGCAACTCTTCGGACCTGTAGTTATCAGGCATGCCGAATACTACGTCGAGTGTAATATTTCCCGAGCATCGCGCTTCTCGACTGGGGTTAATACCTCGAAAGGTGGTACTGCTTTGCTCGATGCGACTCTTGTCCATTTGCATTTCATCAAGCGTATCTTAATAGATGAGGTTAAGTCCACTGACACCGTCCATGAGTACTTTGGAGAGTCAAAAGCCGTACACAATTGGGTTTAAGACGAAGGCGGCTGGTGCTCGGATTGATCGGGCCCTTGGTTGTTCGTCGGCGGTGAAAGTTATTGCTGTATCGTTCCAAGGGTTCATTGCAGTTACTTGGTTGACTTCCGCGAGGTCACGGAGCACCCTTTTGTCCCGATTATTTGAGGAAAGGTCTCGAAGACTATAAAGATGTTGAGATCGTCGTCCTCCAAAGAGTGCTTCTCTGGGGTTCTATTGGTGAGGATAACCTCGCCGCTCTTAGACACTTGCCGGAGTACCCAACATGGCCGAAGGCTATGCGTTGGTTTGGTGTTCGATGTCATATGTATCCGACATAGCCTGTCGAGTAGTTCGTCAAGGATGGTTATATGTCCCATGAAGGGCTTGTTTTTCTTGTCAATAGGCTGATGATCGGGTGCCTCGTAAGGGTGCATCCTTTTTGCCCGTCCTGGGGGCTGCCTGAAGGCAGGAGGTTCCCACCGGGCTGTCTGGGCTTTCCAGACGCTTTCCATTGCACAGTATTTCTGTACTATGTGTACCAAATCTGCAAAGTGCAGTATGTGGCGGTGGTTGAGGGCATTGAGAATTCTCTCGTCCGTACAGTTGCGACAGAAAACTGAAACCACATCGTCATCACAATTGTAACGCCCTCGATGCGGCTATATCTCCTACGTGTCGAAGCACGACTTAGAGGCATAACCGCATTGAAAGCAATGTCGCAAGTGAGGTAATATTCACACAACCCATGTAATACATAAGGGAAAAGGATACATAGTTGGCTTACAATCGCCACTTCACACAATACATGAATAGAGCATTACATAATCCAAATGCAATCAAGGTCCGACTACGGAACCAAAATAAAAGAAGAACCCGAAATGCGACAAGGTCCCCAATCAACCCCAACTGGGCTCCACTACTGATCAACTAGAACGAAACAACACAAAGGACAAGATCTTCATCGAGCTCCTCCTGAGCTTGATTGCGTCATCTGCACGGACTCATCGGCACCTGCAAGCTGGTTTTGGAAGTACCTGTGAGTCACGGGGACTCAGCAATCTCACACCCTCGCGATCAAGACTATTTAAGCTTATGGGTAAGGTAAAGGTATGATGTGGAGTTGCAGCAAGCGACTAGCATATATGGTGGCTAACATACACAAAAGAGAGCGAGAAGAGAAGGCAAAGCATGGTCGAGAAACTATGATCTAGAAGTGATCCTAGAACAACCTACGTCAAACATTACTCCAATACCGTGTTCACTTCCCGGACTCCGCCGGAAAGAGACCATCACGGTTACACACGCGGTTGATGTATTTTAATTAAGGTCAACTTCAGGTTTTCTACAACCGGACGTTAACAAATTCCCATCTTCCCATAACCGCGGGCACGGCTTTCGAAAGTTCAAACCCCTGCAGGGGTGTCCCAACTTAGCCCATCACAAGCTCTCACGGTCAATGAAGGATATTCCTTCTAGCGGGAAGACCCGATCAGACTCGGAATCCCGGTTATAAGACATTTCGACCATGGTAAAACAAGTCCAGCAACACCGCCCGAATGTGCTGACAAATCCCGATAGGAGCTGCACATATCTCGTTCTCAGGGCACACTCATATGAGCACTACGTACAACTAAAACCAGCCCTCGAGTTTCCCCGAGGTGGCGCTGCAAGTGGCTCTGTTTGGACCAACACTCAGAGGAGCACTGGCCCGGGGGGGTTTAAATAAATATGACCCTTGAGTCTGCAGAACCCAAGGGAAATAAAAGGCTATGTGGAAAATGGTTAAACCAATGTTGGGCATTATTGGAGGAGTTTTATTCAAGGCGAACTGTCAAGGGGTTCCCATTATAACCCAACCGCGTAAGGAACGCAAAATCCGGGAACATAACACCGATATGACGGAAACTAGGGCGGCAAGAGTGGAACAAAACACTAGGCATAAGGCCGAGCCTTCCACCCTTTACCAAGTATATAGATGCATTAATTAAATAAAAGATATTGTGATATCCCAACAAGTAAACATGTTCCAACAAGGAACAACATCTACATATTCCAACAAGGAACAAACTTCAATCTTCACCTGCAACTAATAACGCTATAAGAGGGGCTAAGCAAAGCGGTAGCATAGCCAAACAACGGTTTGCTAGGACAAGGTGGGTTAGAGGTTTGATTCAACAATATGGGAGGCATGATAAGCAAGTGGTAGGTATCGCAGCATAGGCATAGCAAAAGAGCGAGCAACTAGCAAGCAAAGATAGAAGTGATTTCGAGGGTATGGTCATCTTGCCTGAAATCCCGCAAGGAAGAAGAACGAGTCCATGAAGAAGACAAACGAACGTAGTCGAACGGATCCTCACAATGCAACGTTATCAGAACCAACCCGAAGAAGCAACACCGGAAAAGAGCAAACAACATAGTAAACAACCACCACATAGACATGGCATGATGCGCAAACAAGTATGATGCATGTTCGGTTTAAAGAGGGCATGGCATGGCAAAATGCACAAGCAATCCTACAAATTAAGTGGAGCTCAATATACAACTCCGTTGCATATTGACGAAACACCACGTGACTTATTTAGTTCGATCTCGTTTATGTACCCAACAAGATTAAATGTTGATTAACATGGCAAGAGGTGAAGCTAAGTAAAACCACCTATCTAGTCAAGTTTAAATGAGGCCGGAAGCAACGAACAACAATTCTGGAAAAACCCCATATGCATATATTAGGTTTGTTACGGTTCTGCCCTAAACACAATTTTAGATTTGTTAAACATGCGAAGTGAGGCCACCAAGTTAAACTAGACATTTTTCCACCCCATTTACATATAAAGTTTGTTAGGTTTGGAGCTACGGTTATTTAGTTATGAAATAAATCATTTTAGCAAGTTAATTAAGCAAGTTTAAACAAAAAGCATCTTAAGCATTTTAAACATAGATGAAAGTTGGGTATTATTAAACTAGATGAAATTCTAAGCAAGTTTCATATATAAAGTTTTTCCATGTGATGCATAGGTTAGGCTAGGCCTGGCGGTATGTAGACTGTATAGACGGTTTCGAGCTGAGAGAAGAGAAGTGAGAGAGCCCCAGCGACTGTTTCCGGAGACCGAAAACGTTCGATGTTAGACCGGCTATAATACCGCTATAGTTTAAAGGTTGGGCTATCAAACGAACTCCGAATGCGATGAACTTGACAGGCGGTCTATCTACACTATAATAAGACCGCACGCCAACTTTCAACCCATTCCGAGAACATTTTCTGGCCACTTATAAAATAATATTTCGGACATGCCGCAGGCGCGTGCAAGTGTGTCTGGGCTCAGAATGGACAACAGAGAGAACAAGGAGGCCTGGACGGATGCAAGTTTCGAAAATATGATGATGCAATGCACATGATGACATGATAAGATGCAACACGCAAGAAAATGACAAGACAACGACAGCGAATAACTGGAGGACACTTGGCTCAACGGTCTCGGGGCGTCACAACATTCCACCACTACGAGAGGATCTCGTCCCGAGATCTAGGATGGCACCGGAGGGAAAACGGAAGAGAAAGAGAAGGGGTAAAACTAAGTTGCTTCTTTGACCAATGAGTGAAACCAAAGAACCTTGCAAAGGTTAAGCCATTTCGAGAAAAGAATACAACGGAGATGACGAAGCTGAAAACACTCCGTTAGAAAAGAGGAACAAGGGAGAACAACTTCGGGCAGCACTCTGATTGACAAGAAAAGGAATTAAATAAGAACTTGATAAGATGAGAAGATACTTGATGAAATCACAATACACGGCCTCTGTAACTATTGAATGAATGGAACAAGGGGTGAGAAAGATCTCGGACAACACTCCGGTTTAAAAGAGATGAAAAACTTGATAAAATGAAAGAGCTTGAGCAAAGGGACACAATACTCCGGTTAAAAGGATAAGCACGATCAAAACATGGTCCTGACAATCCGAGCAGATGGGTTGAGGAGAGCAACATCACAATGCCTCTGGAACGGAAGAATAGAATATAGTTAATTGCCATAGGAGAATGGAGAAGAAAATGCCAACTTCTGCCAGAAATGAGCTTGGAGAGCACCCTTCGAGGAAGGTTAAAACGAAGTTGTTGGAAAACCAACAACGAAAAAGGGTAAGCTTGATATAGTCTTCTGGAAAACAACTCAAAACTATGAGGTGAAATTTCTGCCACTAACGGAAATGATAGATTGGATTGATATCAACAAGGAGACGAGAAACTAATTTCACCGGGAGGATAAATGAAGAACTTGGGTCATTTATGAGCACCGTAAATAGCAACGATCCTTAGGGAAGGCTTTAGGTGAACAATTACCCTAGATAACTCCAATGACGAGATTGATGGATTTAAAATACCTCATTCTTAACAACATGTGAATCATGAAACATGAACTCAAATTATCAAGAATGACATAATACCACCTTCAAATTATACGGTAGAAGGAATTGCACTCCGAATAACAAGATGAAGAATGCTTGAGCTCCTCTGAAAAGAATGTTGATGAACCCTTCGAGAAGGAATTAAGTCTTTGATGAGCCATCAAGAAGAAACTCTCAAAGAACTCCGATAACGAAAGGATGATCAAACGAAAGGAAAAGATAAGTAGAGAACACAAGGTGAAGCCTTGCGATGATTGGATGAAGCTCTGCGACGAGATAAGTAGAAAACTTGGAACTCCGGAAAAGAAAAGATGAATCAAGTGAAACTAAGAATTTGAAGAACCTCCGGAATAGGGAATTAATCACTTGGATGAACAAGAATAAGAATTATGTTATGCTTGTCCTTCACCAATTAAATTGATGATATACAATGGATTTGGCACACTACTTATTCTCGTAGAAAGGATTAAGATAGATATAGCACAAACTTGGGAAGATCTTCAACGAACCACCGTAAGAATTCAAACAACGAATAAATTGATATGATAAATGAAGGAAGAAGAATCTTGAACGAGCCACCATAAGAATTGAAAAAGAACGAATAAAAGATAACGAATCACCGGGACGAATTTGCAAATGAACGAAGATGCTCGAGAGAAACTAGATACATGAGAACCAAGGGATCACGAGCTGATTAGAGATGTGACGCCCCGAGACCGTTGCGCCAGGTGTCGTCCAGTTATTCACTATTGTTGCCTTATCATTTGTTTGCGTTTTGCATCTTATCATGTCATCATGTGCATTGCATCATCATGTTTTAAAACTTGCATTCGTCCGGGTTCTTCGAGTTCTCTCCGTTGTCCGTTCTGAGCCCAACCACACTTGCACGCGCCCGCGGCATGTCCGAGATATTATTTTATAAGTGGCCGAAAAATGTTCTCTGAATGGGTTGAAAGTTGGCATGCGGTGTTGTTATGTTGTAGGTAGGCCGCCTGCCAAGTTTCATCGCATTCGGAGTTTGTTTGATGCCCCAACGGATAACTATAGCGACTTCATAGTCGGTCTAACGTCGGACGTTTTCGGTCTCTGGAAACAAATGCCGGGCCCTCTCTCTCTCTTCTCCCCCTCGCAGTCTCGCCACAGCCCACCTAGTCCATCCTCCTTCCCCTCTTCGCTTCCAGAGTTGTCCGATGCGACAGCACGGTCCGAAACCCTCTCTGCTCAGTGCATCAAACCCCCTCGCGCGCGCGTCCGAAAACTTGTCCCGGACCCGACCCGGACTGTCGCCACCGTTGTGTCCGGATCATCCCCAAACATCTACAAAACGTCATCATTTTCATATTTGGGCTCCCTAGCCTATTTTTCCCGACCGTCCAGTTACGATCGGAGGGACGGATTAGCCCTACCCAAAAATCCTTTTGCTATATATATGTCAGACCAAACCCTAAAACTAGGTCATTTGCCCCCCTCAGCCGCCTCCACACTCCACCAAATCCCCATCGGGATCTTCCCCAATCCAGTTCCTCCTCGTTTTCCTTTCCTGCCAGATCCAACCAGCGGCCCCGACCAACTCCCTTGATTTCCGCTGTCGCCCAACCACAGCAAAGCTGCGCCTCCTTCCCTGCCCTCCTATCTCTTCGTCGTCTCTTTTGGTCTCTCTCGCTCTCTCTCAAATTCTCTCTCTCTCTCTTGCTAGGTACATGAGCAACAGGAGGTCGCCCCTTCTGCCATGGCCACCGTTTCCGCCGCTGTCTCAGGACCCGCCATGGAGGACCCCGTCGCCCGCCAAGTACCTCGCCGGAGTACCCAACCAGGCCATGACCTCGACGCCCTCCTCCCTCTGTTGTCTCTCCTAACCACTCAAACCCCCTCCCATTTCTCTCTGTCAGGGGACCGAAGACATGGCCGCGCCTCTCTTTGAACTCAACTGCCATGGCTGTCCCGACCCCCTGCTGCCTCGAGCGCCCCCGCAGGACCTCGCCAGACCACCAAGCGGCAACCTCCTGAGGTTCCCCATGCCCCATGCCTTCCATTTCTTCTCCTTCCTCCTGCAGTTCTTCCTCACCGTCTCTCTCTCTGAACCCTCTCTTGTTTATTCAGTAGCAGCTCATGTCGCAGCTACAGTTTGCTCGATCCCCCTGCCTCAAGCGTATTGACCGTCCCCCTCCTCGTCACCATG
This sequence comes from Triticum urartu, assembly GCF_003073215.2. NCBI lineage: Eukaryota > Viridiplantae > Streptophyta > Magnoliopsida > Poales > Poaceae > Triticum > Triticum urartu. The sequence goes on from NC_053026.1 coordinate 85,092,517, forward strand.
GATCCGCGTCAATCTCCGCCTCCCCGCGCTCCGTTCCGCCCGTTCCAGCCGGTTCTCGCCGACCCCGTCGCCAAGACACCTGCCGCCGTCTTCTACATCGCCTGATGTTGCTTCCGTTCTTCAGAAACGAGGACGAACATGCGCCTCGCCTGCACCCGTTGACCGCGCCACCCCATCTCCTCATTCGATCCAGCCTGCCAGCGCGCCTCTAGTTCAGGCCAAGGCCCAACACCTCTTCGCCCCAGCCATAAACAGGCCTCAAGGCCCAATGTGAGCAGCACCCTGGCCTTCCCCCTGTTGGGCTGCCCAGATTCGGCCTGTTTCTTTTTTTCCCTGCTGATGAATTTCCTAATTTCCAATGCATGCATAATTACAGGAGGATGCCATTATTTTGTTAATAACCGTGCATCGGATTAAAACAAACTTAATATGAAACTTTCTTAGATTTTCATCTAGTTTAATAATATGCAACTTTAATCTATGTTTAAAATGTTTAAAATGTTGTTTGTTTAAATTTGCTCCTATGCCATGCTAAAATGGTTTATTTCATAACTAAATAACCGTAACTCGGAATTTAATAAACTTTATATGTAAATGGGGTAGAAAAATTCCTAGTTTAACATGGTGGCTTTACTTTGCATATTTAATAACTCTAAAATTGTGTTTAGGGCAGATCAGTACCAAACCTTAAAATATGCACATGAGGAGTTTCCGGCCTTGTTGTTTGTTGTTCCGGCCTCATTTAAACTTGCCTAGATAGGTAGTTTTGTTTTGCTTCACCTCTTGCCATGCTAACAACATTTAATATTGTTGGGTACATAAAAGAGATCGAACTAAATAACTTGAATGTGGTGTTTCGTCAATATGCAACAGAGTTGCATATTGAGCTCCACTTAATTTGTAGGGTTGTTTGCGCACTTTGCCATGCCATGCTTCTTTAAACCGGACATGCATCATACTTGGTTGTGCATCTTGCCATGCTTATGTGGTGGTTGTTTACTATGTTGTTTGCTTTCTTTCCGGTGTTACTTCTTCGGGTTGGTTCCGATAACGTCGCGTTTGTGAGGATTCGTTCGTCTACGTCCGTTTGTCTTCTTCATGGACCTTCTTCCTTGCGGGATTTCATGCAAGATGACCATACCCTCGAAATCACTTCTATCTTTGCTTGCTAGTTGCTCGCTCTTTTGCTATGCCTATGCTGCGATACCTACCACTTGCTTATCATGCCTCCTATATTGTTGAACCAAGCCTCTAACCCACCTTGTCCTAGCAAACCGTTGATTGGCTATGTTACCGCTTTGCTCAGCCCCTCTTATAGCGTTGTTAGTTGCAGGTGAAGATTGAAGTTTGTTCCTTGTTGGAACCTGGAGATGTTGTTCCTTGTTGGAACATGTTTACTTGTTGGGATATCACAATATCTCTTATTTAATTAATGCATATATATACTTGGTAAAGGGTGGAAGGCTCGGCCTTATGCCTGGTGTTTTGTTCCACTCTTGCCGCCCTAGTTTCTGTCATATCGGTGTTATGTTCCCGGATTTTGCGTTCCTTATGCGGTTGGGTTATAATGGGAACCCCTTGACAGTTCGCCTTGAATAAAACTCCTCTAGCAATGCCCAACATTGGTTTTACCATTCGCCACCTAGCCTTTTCTTTCCCTTGGGTTCTGCAAACTCAAGGGTCATCTTTATTTTAACCCCCCTCGGCCAGTGCTCCTCTAAGTGTTGGTCCAAACAGAGCCACTTGCAGCGCCACCTCGGGGAAACACGAGGGCTGGTTTTAGTTGTACGTAGTGCTCATCTGAGTGTGCCCTGAGAACGAGATATGTGCAGATCCTATCGGGATTTGTCGGCACATTCGGGCGGTGTTGCTGGTCTTGTTTTACCATTGTCGAAATGTCTTGTAACCGGGATTCCGAGTCTGATCGGGTCTTCCCGATAGAAGGAATATCCTTCGTTGACCGTGAGAGCTTGTGATGGGCTAAGTTGGGACACCCCTTCAGGGATTTGAACTTTTGAAAGCCATGCCCGCGGTTATGGGCAGATGGGAATTTGTTAATGTTCGGTTGTAGAAAACCTGAAGTTGACCTTGATTAAAATACATCAACCGCGTGTGTAATCGTGATGGTCTCTTTCTGGCGGAGTCCGGGAACTGAACACGGTGTTGGAGTTATGCTTGACGTAGGTTGTTCTAGGATCACTTCTTGATCATAGTTGTTCGACCGTGCTTTTGCCTTCTCTTCTCGCTCTCATTTGCGTATGTTAGCCACCATATATGCTAGTCGCTTGCTGCAGCTCCACCTCATACCTTTTACCTTACCATAAGCTTAAATAGTCTTGATCGCGAGGGTGTGAGATTGCTGAGTCCCCGTGACTCACAAAATACTTCCAAAACCAGCTTGCAGGTGCCGATGATACCGTGCAGATGACAGAACCGAGCTCAAGGAGGAGCTCGATGGAGATCGTGTTTGTTATGTTGTTCCGTTTCCAGTTGATCAGTAGCGGAGCCCAGTTGGGGTCGATCGGGGATCTGTGTAGCATTTGGGGTAGTCTTCTTTTATTTTGGGTTCCGTAGTCGGACCTTGATTGTATCTGGTTGATGTAATGCTTTATTCATATAATTGTGTGAAGTGGCGATTGTAAGCCAACTATGTATCTTTTTCCCTTATGTATTACATGGGTTGTGTGAAGATTACCTCACTTGCGACATTGCTTTCAATGCGGTTATGCCTCTAAGTCATGCTTCGACCCGTAAGAGATATAGCCGCATCGAGGGTGTTACAAGTTGGTAATCAGAGCCTTCCCTGACCTTAGGAGCCCCCTGCTTGATCGAATCGCTGGCGTTATTGAGTCTAGAAAAATGTTTTGAGTCATTTAGGATTATATATATCGGAAAGTTAGGAATTCTTTTTACTCCTTAGTCCCTTCGTCGCTCAGGTGAGGCATCCTGACGTAGAGTTTTGACTCTTCTCTTCTCAAATTTCACTAAATTTTTTTTAGGATCATGCGGGTATCTTGGAATCGTTCCGATGGTTTTGTGACGAGAACATTGTTCTTGGTGCCTCCTACCATTTAGGGGTTGTGGCAGTGTCCCGGGGAGTTGAGCTCCGAGGTGTTGTCGTCACAATTTTATCGTTGTAGTTTTGGAATACCTGAGTTTAGTTTCGCCGACATCGAGAATATCTTTTATGCAGTTGTTGGTGAGATAACCTCGACGCCACCCAGTACTGGGGCGGGAGTTCGGGAGTATTGCCATAACTCGTATAACGGATGCTTTTCGAAGGTTGAGGTAAATGATTTCCGAAGGTTTCTTGGTTATGTCTTGAAGGATGGATACAGCTGGATGTAGGATTTGTTAGTTTTGGGTGAGATATTATGCTTCCCCTGTATCCCCAACACCTGATTGCATAACCGGGAAAATTTCGGGAGTTTATAAGTGGGAATTCAAGTAGCTCTTAGGATATCTTTCCGACAGATGTATGATATGAAATTGGGGTTCGACGTCTAGTGGTCCGCCTATCCACGGTTGGTTTTACAGTGGTCTCGTTGTGTCTTAAAGAGTCCTTGGCTATGCCGACTCAGGGACGCTTTGTATGTCATGGGCACTGCCTTGTACATGATGGTGCTGTACGATCGAGCCCGTGTAGGCCCCACCACGAAAACTTCGGACGAAATCTCTATCATATGTTTGTTCCGGCTTATTTTGCAAGCCAATCCTTTGTTTTTTTTTTGAGTTGTGGTATTCGAGTTGCTTCGAAGTCAAATGTTGATTCCATACCTGTACCTAAGCGGTGTTCTCATACTCCGATGTAAATTCCAATCCTTCTTGATTATCGAGATTGTCATGTCAATCCTTTTCAACCAGCGTATTTCTCTCCAAGTGGATCCGATTAACATCTGCAAGATAAACTCAAGTTTTCTCAATGTTGTTTGTTTCATCCATCTCCAAGTTGTCTTTGTTTTTCCCGCCCTCCCTCCCTTGTTTTTTTCTCCGAAGACTCATATATCTCAATCAAGTATCCTTTTATTCTTGTGAAGTCTCTCCATTCTTTTCCGTCAATATTCTTACCCGGTGGTTCTCGTGAAGATGCTATAAAAGTTCATCATTATTCGTTCTTTTCTTCTCTGGTGGATTCAATTCAAGCTTTTGGTGCTGATCATATCTTTTTCCTCATTTCAAATACCCTCTCATGCCGGTGCTCCTCATATTCATTCACTTCTCGCTATTCTATTATTCTGGAGTGCTGAAGATATCTCCAAGATTCGTGTTTCCACTCTGCTTTCATTCAAACTCTTTAGAGGATGTTATCTCTTTCAAGTCATTTAATTCAACTGGCGCAATCCTCTCTTTTAAATCATTTCAATGGTGTTTCTTTTGAGTGGGCCCATAACCCACAGGTCTTTTCCCAGGATCTTACCTGACTCTTCTTATTCTCTCGGAGTTAGTATCAAATTCATTTCAAAGTTTGATGTAAGAATGAATTGTCATCAGTCAAATGCCTTTCTCCAAGATCTTTCATTTCTTTTCATCTTTGGCTCAACCTCTCCTCTTTTAATCATTCTGGAGTGTCTCAACGATTCATGGTGGTGTTTCTCGTCGTCATTCTCAGATTTTGAAGACCGAAAAAGAGTTTCTCTTAAATCTTGCTCCATTCTCCTCAAGATTCGTGATTCTAGCTTGTTGCCATCCTCTCATAATTATTTGCGATTGTGGGAATTCTTTTCACCTATCTGGAGCAATTCAAGAGTCTTCTCATTTTGATTATCCAGAGTCCATCATTTTAGGGTTTTTTTCATTCTCAGCTTTTAGCTCTCTTTCTCTAAATTTTACCGGTGCATCGATCAAATATCCTCTAATCAGTGCATGATCTCTTCGTTCTCTCATATATAATTTCTCTCAAGCATCTTCATTCATTTTCTAATTTTTCCTAGTGTTTCTTTATCTTCTCTTCATTCATTTTCAATTCTTACAGTGGTTCATTCAATAGTTCTTGTCATTCATTATCATATCAATTTATTCGTTGTTTCTATCCTACCGGTGGTTCGTTGAAGATTTTCTCGAGTTTATGTGATATCTCTCTTAATCCTTTCTACGAGTAATTAATATGCCAAATCCGTTGCTTGTCATCAATTAAATTGGTGAAGGTTAAGCATAATGTAATTCTTATTCTTGTTCCATCCATATGTTAATCTTTTCTTCCGGAGTTTGCTCATGACGAATAGATTCTTGATCTCTTTGGTTAATCTTTCTTTTACGGAGCTCCAAGTTATTTCAATTATATCATTTCAAAGCTCCATCTAATCATTGCAAGGTTTCAATCTTATTCTTTTCATCCTTCACTTCCTTTTGATCATCCTTTTATTATCGGAGTTCTCATGAAGGTTCTACATGATGGTTCATCAAGGATTTAATTCCTTATCGAAGTGTTCATAAAGATTCTTTTCAGAGGAGCTCAAGCATTCTTCTTCTTACTATCCGGAGTGCAATTCTTTCTTCCGTATCATTGGAGGTGGTATTATGTCATTCTTGATAATTGGAGTTCATGTTTCATGATTCACAGGTTGTTAAGAATGGGGTATTTTAAATCCATCAATCTCGTCATTTGAATTATCTTGGGTAATATTTTCACCTAAAGCCTTCCCTAACGATTGTTGCTATTATGGTGCTTATAAATGACTCAAGTTCTTTTATCTGCCAATAATTTCTCGTCTCCTTGTTGATATCAATCCAATCTATCGTTTCCGGTAGTGGTAGAATTTCAACTCAGTTTTGAGAGGTTTTCCATAAGCCCACAACAAGCTCACTCTTTTTGTTGTTGGGTTTTCCAACAACTCCGTTCGACCATTCTCCTAAGGATGCCTTTTCAAGCTCTTTTGTGGCATAAGATGGCATTTTCGTCTCCATTCTTTTATTTCAATTATCTATCTTCTATTCTTTTGTTACGGAGCCTTTGTGATGTTTCTCTTTTCTCTCATCATCTTGGATCGTGTTCTTTTCGTGTTTATCCATTTAACCGTAGTGTTGTGTCCTTTTGCTCAAGCTCTTTCATTTTATCAACTATTTTATCTGTCTTCAATCAGAGTGCTGCCTGAAGTTGTTCTTCCTTGTCCCTCTTTTCTAACGGAGTGCTTTCAACTTCGTTCTTTTCTGTTGTATTCTTTCTTTCATGAATTTTTTCAACCTCTCAAGGTGCTTGGTTTCACTCGTTTGTCCAAGAAGCTACTTAGTTTTAACGCTGCTCTTCCTCTTCCTTTTCCCTCCGGTGTCATCCTAGATCTCGGGACGAGATCCTCTCATAGTGGTGGAGTGTTGTGACACCCCGAGACCGTTGTGCCAGGTGTCGTCCAATTATTCGCTATTGTTGCCTTGTCATTTGTTTGCGTGTTGCATCTTATCATGTCATCATGTGCATTGCATCATTATGTTTTAAAACTTGCATTCGTCCGGGTTCTTCGAGTTCTCTCCGTTGTCCGTTCTGAGCCCAACCACACTTGCACGCGCCCGCGGCATGTCCGAGATATTATTTTATAAGTGGCCGAAAAATGTTCTTTGAATGGGTTGAAACTTGTCATGCGGTGTTGTTATGTTGTAGGTAAGCCGCCTGCCAAGTTTCATCGCATTCGGAGTTTGTTTGATGCCCCAACGGATAACTATAGTGACTTTATAGTCTGTCTAACGTCAGACGTTTTTGGTCTCCGGAAACAGATGCCGGGCCCTCTCTCTCTCTTCTCCCCCTCGCAGTCTCGCCACAACCCACCTAGTCCATCCTCCTTCCCCTCTTCGCTTCTAGAGTTGTCCGATGCGACCGCACAGTCCGAAACCCTCTTTGCTTAGTGCATCAAACCCCCTCGCGCGTGCGTCCAAAAAGTTGTCCCGGACCCGACCCAGACTGTCGCCACCGTTGTGTCTAGATCATCCCCAAACATCTACAAAACGTCATCGTTTTCCTATTTGGGCTCCCGAGCCTATTTTTCCTGACCGTCCAGTTACGATTGGAGGGACGGATTAGCCCTACCCAAAAATCCTTTTGCTATATATATGTCAGACCAAACCCTAAAACTAGGTCATTTGCCCCCCTCAGCCGCCGCCACACTCCACCAAATCCCCATCGGGATCTTCCCCAATCAAGTTCCTCCTTGTTTTCCTCTCCTGCCAGATCCAACCAGCGGCCTTGACCAACTCCCTTGATTTCCGCCGTCGCCCAACCACAGCAAAGCTGCGCCTCCTTCCCTGCCCTCCTATCTCTTCGTCGTCTCTTTCGGTCTCTCTCGCTCTCTCTCAAATTCTCTCTCTCTCTCTTGCCAGGTGTACGAGCAACAGGAGGTCGCCCTGCTGCCATGGCCACCGTTTCCGTCGCTGTCTCAGGACCCGCCATGGAGGACCCAGTCGCCCGCCAAGTACCTCGCCGGAATACCCAACCAGGCCATGACCTCGACGCCCTCCTCCCTCTGTTGTCTCTCCTAACCACTCAAACCCCCTCCCGTTTCTCTCTGTCAGGGGACCGAAGACATGGCCGCGCCTCTCTTTGAACTCAACTGCCATGGCCGTCCCGACCCCCTGCTGCCTCGAGCGCCCCCGCAGGACCTCACCGGACCACCAAGCGGCAACCTCCTGAGGTTCCCCGTGCCCCATGCCTTCCCTTTCTTCTCCTTCCTCCTGCAGTTCTTCCTCACCGTCTCTCTCTCTAAACCCTCTCTCATTTATTCAGTAGCAGCTCATGTCGTAGCTACAGTTCGCTCGATCCCCCTGCCTCGAGCGTGTTGACCGCGCCCCTCCTCGTCGCCATGGATCCGCGCCAATCTCCGCCTCCCCGCGCTCCGTTCCGCCCGTTCCGGCCGGTTCTCGCCGACCCCGTCGCCAAGACCCCTGCCGCCGTCTTCTACATCGCCTGATGTTGCTTCTGTTCTTCAGAAACGAGGACGAACACGCGCCTCGCCTGCACCCGTTGACCGCGCCACCCCATCTCCTCGTTCGATCCAGCCTGCCAGCGCGCCTCTAGTTCAGGCCAAGGCCCAACACCTCTTCGCCCCAGCCATAAACAGGCCTCAAGGCCCAATGTGAGCAGCACCCTGGCCTTCCCCCTGTTGGGCTACCCAGATTTAGCCTGTTTCTTTTTTTCCCTGCTGACGAATTTCCCAGTTTCCAATGCATGCATAATTACAGGAGGATGCCATTATTTTAGTTTGCTCACAAGTTAATAACCGTGCATCGGGTTAAAACAAAATTAATATGAAACTTGCTTAGATTTTCATCTAGTTTAATAATATGCAACTTTCATCTATGTTTAAAATGTTGTTTGTTTAAATTTGCTCCTATGCCATGCTAAAATGATTTATTTCATAACTAAATAACCGTAACTCGGAATTTAATAAACTTTATATGTAAATGGGGTAGAAAAATGCCTAGTTTAACATGGTGGCTTTACTTTGCATGTTTAATAACTCTAAAATTGTGTTTAGGGCAGATCAGTACCAAACCTTAAAATATGCACATGAGGAGTTTTCGGACTTGTTGTTTATTGTTTCGGCCTCATTTAAACTTGCCTAGATAGGTAGTTTTGTTTTGCTTCACCTCTTGCCATGCTAACAACATTTAATATTTTTGGGTACATAAACGAGATCGAACTAAATAACTTGAATGTGGTGTTTCGTCAATATGCAACAGAGTTGCATATTGAGCTCCACTTAATTTGTAGGGTTGTTTGCGCACTTTGCCATGCCATGCTTCTTTAAACCGGACATGCATCATACTCGGTTGTGCATCTTGCCATGCTTATGTGGTGATTGTTTACTATGTTGTTTGCTTTCTTTCCGGTGTTACTTCTTCGGGTTCGTTCCGATAATGTCGCATTTGTGAGGATTCGTTCGTCTACGTCCGTTTGTCTTCTTCATGGACTCGTTCGTCTTCCTTGCGGGATTTCAGGCAAGATGACCATACCCTCGAAATCACTTCTATCTTTGCTTGCTAGTTGCTCGCTCTTTTGCTATGCCTATGCTGCGATACCTACCACTTGCTTATCATGCCTCCTATATTGTTGAACCAAGCCTCTAACCCACCTTGTCCTAGCAAACCGTTGATTGGCTATGTTACCGCTTTGCTCAGCCCCTCTTATAGCGTTGTTAGTTGCAGGTGAAGATTGAAGTTTGTTCCTTGTTGGAACCTGGAGATGTTGTTCCTTGTTGGAACATGTTTACTTGTTGGGATATCACAATATCTCTTATTTAATTAATGCATATATATACTTGGTAAAGGGTGGAAGGCTCGGCGTTATGCCTGGTGTTTTGTTCCACTCTTGCCGCCCTAGTTTTGCGTCATATCGGTGTTATGTTCCCGGATTTTGCGTTCCTTACGCGGTTGGGTTATAATGGGAACCCCTTGATAGTTCGCCTTGAATAAAACTCCTCCAGCAATGCCCAACATTGGTTTTACCATTCGCCACCTAGCCTTTTCTTTCCCTTGGGTTCTAGTTCTACAGACTCAATGCCCAACATAGGAGGAAGAACGAGTCCATGAAGAAGACAAACGGACGTAGTCGAACGGATCCTCACAATGCAACGTTATCGGAACCAACCCGAAGAAGCAACACCGGAAAAGAGCAAACAACATAGTAAACAACCACCACATAGACATGGCATGATGTGCAAACAAGTATGATGCATGTCCGGTTTAAAGAGGGCATGACATGGCAAAATGCACAAGCAATCCTAAAATTAAGTGGAGCTCAATATGCATCTCCATTGCATATTGACGAAACACCACGTGACTTATTTAGTCCGATCTCGTTTATGTACCCAACAAGATTAAATGTTGATTAACATGGCAAGAGGTGAAGCTAAGTAAAACTACCTATCTAGTCAAGTTTAAATGAGGCCGGAAGCAACGAACAACAATTCCGGAAAAACCCCATATGCATATATTAGGTGTGTTACGGTTCTGCCCTAAACACAATTTTAGAGTTGTTAAACATGCAAAGTGAGGCCACCAAGTTAAACTAGGCATTTTCCACCCCATTTACATATAAAGTTTGTTAGGTTTGGAGCTGCGGTTATTTAGTTATGAAATAAATCATTTTAGCAAGTTAATTAAGCAAGTTTAAACAAACAACATCTAAAGCATTTTAAACATAGATGAAAGTTGGATATTATTAAACTAGATGAAATTCTAAGCAAGTTTCATATATAAAGTTTTTCCATGTGATGCTCTCTCTGGGATAAAGGCAAAATCGCAGACCTGAAAAAAAGAGGAACTGGGCCGAATCTGGCCGGCCCAACAAGAGAAAAAATCAAGAGGAGGGGGCACTTGGGGGCTGCTCACCCTGGGCCTGGCCCAACTGGAGGAGGAGGCCGGGCAGCTGGGCCTCGCGCAGCGGTCAACGAGAGAAGGAGGACTCGGCTCTTGTCGTTGTCCTCACATGCTCGCATCTAGAAACAGGGGAAGCAGCGACCGATGCGGAGGAGGTAGCAGCAGGACGAACTCCGGCGGCGCTCGGAACCAGCAGGAGACGGTGAAGGCAAGGGGAATCCGACCGGATCCAAGGCGGAGCGACTGGATCAGGCAAGGGTGGACTTGGAGCTCCAGGCATCGGTGTTCTTCGCGGCTTGGTGCAGTTCGGCGCAGAGGAGCGGCGGTGCTGATAGCCTACTCCGGCAAGAGGACGGCGAGGGAGCCTGGAGGGCGTTGGAAAGCAGCAGAAGGGCCGGCCTTGGAGCAGATCGGGCGCAGGGATCCAGGACCCGTGAGGGGGAGAGGGGCGGCCAATGTTCCTGGGGCTTGGCCGGCTCGTTGAAGACGAGCAGCAGCGGGTCAACGCAGGCGGCGGCTCGCTGCAACGCAGAGACGAGTCGGGGACGGACTTGGTGCGGCGGAGCTCGGGGCCATGGCGAGCGGAGCACCTGCGAAGGGGAAGAGAGAGGTCAGGGACGGGCGAGAGGAGATGAAGCACGGGAACGAGAGGGGCAGCACTGTTCCTGGTGGACGAGAGAGGAGGAAGGGGCTTCAGGAGAGCGAGGAGGATCTCCACTCCTCTGGATCGAAGAGGGGGGAGGAAGCTCTTGATCGAGGCGGCGGGGTTTTCTGGCGGCTTCGAACCGAAGAGCTCGGGCTCGAGCAGTGGTTGGTGGGAGGAGGAATGGGGGAATCCCGATGTAGATTCGGTGGAGTGGTAGCGGCGATTGGACAAACCCCTTAGATTTTAGGGTTGCTGCCTAGGTCTATATAAAGCACTGAATTTTTGGTTAGGGGCTATCTGGAGCCTCCGATCAAAATCGGACGGTTCAGAAAGAATAGGCTAGGGAGTCCAAATAATAAAACGGTGATATTTTGTAGATATTTGGGGATGTTCCGGACATAGCGGTAGCAACAGCCCGAGTCGGGTCCGGGGCAGCTTTCGGGCGCGCGCGCGAGGAGGGCCGTGGGCTGACGAGAGAGGCTAGGCCTGGCGGTATGTACACTGTATAGACGGTCTCGAGCTGGGAGAAGAGAAGAGAGAGAGCCCCAGCGACTGTTTCCGGAGACCGAAAACGTTCGACGTTAGACCGGCTATAATACCGCTATAGTTTAACGGTTGGGCTATCAAACAAACTCCGAATGCGATGAAGCTTGACAGGCGGTCTATCTACACTATAATAAGACCGCACGCCAACTTTCAACCCATTCCGAGAACATTTTCTGGCCACTTATAAAATAATATTTCGGACATGTCGCGGGCGCGTGCAAGTGTGTCTGGGCTCAGAACGGACAACGGAGAGAACGAGGAGGCCGGGACGGATGCAAGTTTTAAAAACATGATGATGCAATGCACATGATGACATGATAAGATGCAACACGCAAGCAAATGACATGACAACGACAGCGAATAACTGGAGGACACCTGGCTCAACGGTCTTGGGGCGTCACAGCAATAATCTTTGATCTTATTTTCACTACAAAAAAGACACATCTGTGACATTTTGGGCCGAACGAATTTTTTTTCTGTCATACATATGACACTTCTATGACGATAATTGTTACAAAATCTGGTATCATCATAGATGTGATGGGCTCCTACTTCTATGACAGAAAATTATGACAGAAAATGGGCTTTTCGTCCTGGGTGGGCCGGAGACGCAGCTGCATGACATTCTTTGGGCCGTCCATGATGGAAAAAACCATGGTAGAAGCGAGGGCGAGGAAAATTTCGGGGAGTTCCCAGTTACAGTGGGAGGTCGGGGGCCGAGCGATGCACGTTTCTCTCGTACACGTACACGCGTGTGTGCGAGGCATTGGCTCTAATTGAACCCGAGCGAGGCGTTGGGCTCTAACTGAACCTGAGAGATTGCACTGCAGGCTACACGTTACTGAACCCGAGCGATCGATCGATGGCTGTTAACTAAACCCGATCGAGCGATTCCTTCGCTACTGCTGCTAACTGAAGCCGATCGATGCTGCCTCTGGATGGACAGTGAGCGTTGCGGGGGGGGGGGGGGGATGAACAGTTCCCGGTGGGGTGGATGAACAGGACCCCGTGGTGTTGCCTCTGGATGAACATGACCCGGATCGATCGATCCGGTTGGGGCTGGATGAACAGGACCTCGTGGAGGGCTGGATGAACATGACCACCCCGTGGAGGGAAGTATGAACAGTAGACGGTGGAGGGCAGGATGAAGAGTAGACGGTGGAGGGCAGGATGAACAGTAGCCCGTGGAGGGGTGGTTGAACAGGAGCCCGTGGAGAGGGCTGGTTGAACAGTAGCCGGTGGAGTAGCGCACGGTGGAGGCTGGATGAACAGGAGCCCGTGGATGAACAGTCGCAGGTGGAGGCTAGAGGAGGTCGATGGTGGATGAAAAGTAGCTCGTGGAGGCTGGAGGGGGTCGACGATGGAGATGAACAGTATCCCGTGTAGTCCTGTTTTGCGGTACGCCACACCCCTCTCGATGAACAGGACCCCTGTTTCGACCGTAGGAGGTCCGTTTCGTCTGTTTTGCAGTACACCACACCCCTCCCGATGAACAGGACCCCTGTTTCGACCGTAGGAGGTCCGTTTCCTCCGTTTTGCGGTACGCCAGACCCCTCCCGATCAACAGGACCCCGTTCCGAACGTAGGAGGTCTGTTTCCTCCGTTATGCAGTACGCCAGGCCTCGTTTCCATCGCCTGTTCCGTCCAAACCCTCCCGATGAACACGACCACGCATTCCGTTCCGACCCAGCCGGTTGGCTCCCACACGTTCCGTTGCCTCCCGATGAACACGACGCATTCCGTTGCCTCCCCATGAGCACGACGCATTCCATTGCCTCCCCATGAACACGACGCATTCCGTTGCCTCCCCATGAACACGACGACGACGTTGTTTCTCCGTTCTGACCCAGCCATGTCAACGAGCCCTCGCCGTACGTATGCGCGAGTAGGCGTTCGAGACCCCGCCCGCATGTACACATATGTGGCCGTATTTTCTTTCTTGCACCCTGGCCGTCTCTACTACGACATGTGCGCGCCTCTACATCCACCAGTATATATGTATGTACACGTTCGCGACCAGAATGACAACGCTACGTACGCTTCGACCAGGTGAGTCCTGACTGTCAGGCACTTCCTTGTGTGCGAAGATGTAGCTGGTGGGTCCCAGCAGTCAGGGGGGCGAAATACGGTGGCCCGTCCGGTGGGTCCCCGCTGTCAGGTGGAGGAATAATTATTTTGCACGTAATAAGGAGGCACTTCCTTGCTGCGGCCGTGGACCCAGCTGTCAGCGTCTCCACGTACAGTCCACGTCCGATGGAAGCCGTTCCTTGACCATGTTAACCACGCCGCGCCAAGAGCACCAGGGCGGTGGACGACGGCGAGGCCTAGGAAGGGGACGATGCGGAGCCGGGGAAGACGCGACAGTATGGGGGCACTGGTTCGCTGCGGTGTGAGGCTGCCATCACCGCAGAGTAACAGGGGGTGTGGGTGAGTAGAGGGATGGCCTGGCCAGCGGTGGGAGTAGTAGGGGGCGGTGAGGCCTCTGCCGCATCGCAGCCGGCCACGGGTGGCAGGAGCATGAGGCACGACCGGCGCTAGTTTGGGCGGCTAGAGCAAGAAGACCAGAGGTTGAAGAAGCACTACGGCCACTGGATGGACATCGTACGGTCATTGGAGCTAGAATCGTGCATATTGACTAAGTTGACAAAGCCCTCCGTCCCAGTCAACTTAGTAGGCCCACAAGTCAGCCTGCCACTATACTGGGTCCCAGCTAACAAGGGGAGTATTCATCTTTTTGTGCGTAATAAGGAGGCACTTCCTTGCGTGCGAAGATATAGCTGGTGGGTCCGAGCTGTCAGCGGCGGTAACGTTTTTTTCACGAAATACAGAGGCCCTTTCAGTGGGTCCCTGATATCAGGTGGAGGTATCATTATTTTGCGTGTAATAAGGAGGCATTTCCTTGCGTGCGGCCGTGGACCCAGCTGTCGGCCTCTCCACATACAGTCCACTTCAGATGCATGTCGGTCGTTTACCATGTTGACCAGGCCGCGCCGAGAGCACCAGGGCGGTGGACGACAGCGAGGCCTAGGAAGGGAACGACACGGAGGCAGGGAAGACTCGACAGTTGTTTCCCACGCGGAGGGGAGTACGACTGTACAAGGGTTTACTGGTTCGTCTGCCGTCGCTGGAGAATAATAGCAGGTGTGGGTGAGTATAGGGATGGCTAGGCCAGCGATGGGAGTACGGTGGGGCGGTGAGGCCTGCGCGGCAACACAGCCGGCCGTGGGGAGGAGGGAGCAGGCAGTCCCGCCGGCGCTTGTTTGAGCGGCTGGAGTAGGAAGAGCAAAGATTGAAGAAGCACGACGGCCGTTGGATGGACATCCAACAGTCACTGCTTGTGCGTCAACCTTTTTTTAGGAAAGCCTCAAATCTGTGAAAAATAGCATACATCCCATCTGCCATTATTTCTAATAATTTTCAGCCCATTTACTAATTCTTAAGGTTTTTTTGGAGCCCATATTCTTTTTGTTAGCATTACAGCACAAATTGTGGCCACGGTTAAAAAATTATACGAAATTTTGCATATTTCGGTGCGGTCCGAACTGTTTTTAATCCCGAAATTTCGTCTCACATTCAAACTGATTTAAAAAATAAATGTATATAAATATAAAATCCAACAAATTCTCCATGCATAAAAATTAATGTAATTTAAAATCTTGAAATGAAAAAAAAGATATTTGAAACTAATTGCCGGTTTGATGTGTTTTAAAAATGTACACCCCATTTCTCATTACTGATGGGCCATTTTCTCGGCCTGTCGAATGAAAGCTCTCCTCGTCTTGAAAGATTTGCAGCCCAACAGGCCTGACAAAGTGACTTACTTGGCAAATCACAAAAAACCGGGCTGTGGCCGTGGACCCAGCTGTCAGCCTCTCCATGTACAGTACTCTTCCGATGGAAGTCGTTCCTTGACCTCGTTGACCACGCCGCACGGAGAGCACCACGGCGAGGCCTAGGAAGGGGAAGACGCGGAGCCGGGGAAGACACGACAGTGGAAGCCCGCGCGGAGAGGAGTACGAGGGTTCACTGGTTCGGCTGTGGTGTGAGGCTGCCGTCGCCGCAGGGCCTGGCCAGCGGTGGGAATAGTAGGGGGCGGTGAGGCCTCCGCGGCAGCACAGCCGGCCACGGGAGGCAGGAGCATGCGGCATGACCGGCACTGCTTTGGGCGGCTGGAGCAAGAAGACCAGAGGTTGAAGAAGCACTATGGCCGTTGGATGGACATCGTACGGTCACTGGAGCTAGAATCGTTCATATTGACTAAGTTGACAAAGCCCTCCGTCCCCGTGAACTTTGTTGGCCCACAAGTCATCCTCCCACTATGGTGGGTCCCAGCTAGCAGGGGGTATTCATTTTTTGTGCGTAAAAAGGAGGCACTTCCTTGCGTGCGAAGATATAGCTGGTGGGCCCGACATGTCAGCGGGGGGAACATTTTTTTTACGAAATACAGAGGCCCTTCCGGTGGGTCCCAGCTGTCAGGTGGAGGAATCATTATTTTGCGCGTATAGTCCACGGCCGATGGATGTCGTTCGTTGACCAAGTTGACCAGGCCGCGCCGAGAGAACCATGGCGGTGGACGACTGAGAGGCCTAGGAAGGGAACGACATGGACCAGGGAAGACTCGGCAATGGTTGCCCACGCGGTGGGGAGTACAAGGGTTTACTGGTTCGGCTGCTATCACCGGAAAATAACAGGAGGTGTGGGTGAGTAGAGGAATGGCCTGGCCAGCAATGAAGTAGGGTGGGGCAGTGCGGCCTGTGCGGCAGCACAGCCGGCCACGGGAGGCGGGAGCAGGCAGTCCCATCGGAGCTGGTTTGGGCGGCTGGAGCAAGAAGACCAGATATTGAAGAAGCAGCAAGGCCGTTGGATTAACATCCAACGGTCACTGCTGCTAGAATCGTTTGTGGACTAAGTTGACAAAGCCAAAGTACACGTACCCACAAGTCAGCCTCCAAATCTGTCCCAAACAGCATACAACCCGAAATTTCTAGCCAGATTCAAATTAATTTTAAATCTAAATATACCTTAATTTAAATTCAATGAAATTTTACCCGCACAAAAACAATGAAATTTAAAATATCAAAATCCGAAAGAAAACAGTATTTTTGAACTAATTGTCTCTTTGCTGTATTTTTTCATTTTACAGCCCATTTATTATTACTTATAGCCCATTTCTTATTACTTCTAGCCCATTTTCTGGGCAAAATGCATCCCTCCTCGTCTTGAAATATTTCTGGCCCATTAGGGCGTAGAAAAGCAAGTAGGCCTACGTTGGTAATTCTGCAAAAAACAAAATAGCTGGCTAGCATTTTTCAGAAAGGAAAAAAACAAACTAGGCTGGTCATGTGCTAAACATATGAAATGAAAGCCTGGGCTAGACGGGCCACGGGTGCCACACAACCCAGTTGATGCCCTTCTCCATCCCGAAAAAACAAAATTACTGCGCGCGCTGCTGGGTCCCTACTGTCATCCTCACCATGTACAGTCATCTCCTTATTCCTCTCGGTTGTTGACCATGTTGACAACACTGGAGGGCGACGCTGCGGCGAGCGAACCAAGGCGGAGGACGATGGTGAGGCCTCGGACGGGAACGAACAGGAGCCGTTGCAGATCACAGCCAGCCGTGGGAGGCGGTAGCAGGCGGTCCCGCCGGCGCTGGTTTGGCTTTGGCGGCTCGAGGAAGAAGAGAGTGAAGAAATGCGGCAGACGTTGAATGTCAATCCAACGGTCAAGGTTGGCAAAATCGTTTGTTGACTAAGCGGACACCAAGTAGCATACTTTTTTATATATAGGAAGAAAACTACGAGGAGAATGCGTTCGTCTGCCATCCTCCTCACAGGGAACGTTCGCCACATAAGTGACTAGCACCCTTGGTTTTCATCCAAGAGGTCTTGGGTTCGAGTCCCAGGAACTCTCAATTTTGTCCTCCTTCCTTCCTAGCAAAAAACGGAAAGAAAATCAAAGACATGGGAAGGCGTACAGAACAAGCTAGTGTACCAGTAATGAGACGTTGCCGAGTTTTAGAAAAAAGAAAGACCTGCTCCTGTAGCTGGTTCGAATCCAAACCTAGACTATGACTATATATAGTGCTATGCTACTCTGCAAGTAATGAAACTGACATATCCAACGTTCGCTTCTCCTCTTCTCTACTTACTCTGCCTAGCATCAGAAGCTCTGGCCGCAGCAACCATGTCCGCTGGCTTCTCGTCCACCTGCTCTTCAGCAGGCAACAACCAGATATGCGCCAAGTCGCAACCCGTACCATCGCCTGTGGGTCTCATCACAGCCTCGCCGGGACGCGCATCGCAGCCGATTGCTCATCGCAACCCGCTGCCGTTGGTGTGGTGCCACTGTTGCAAATCACGCGGAGTCATCCGTCGAGTCTCAACCACAATCCGCAACCCTGGCCGAGTCTTCTACAAATGCCCGAATCATGGGGTAATAATATGTTTAAGTGTTGTTCTGCTGCTTTCAGTTGCTGATTTTTTTAATAGTTTGGTTGATGATCTACCAATTTGATTCGTGCAGAAAAGGGAAGATTCGTGTGATTTGTATTTCTGGGAAGTTGCTGATGTGGGGGAATGCTACTACGCTGATTATTTGGTTAGCCGAGGAATCCCAATACCATGACAAGTAACTGAAGGAATGGCAGAAGAGGAAGATGCAGAGCAAAAGGTTAAAAATGCAGTTCCTCTGATCATGGACAAGCAACAGCTGCTGAATGGCCTTGACAACAATGAGGAGATGAAAGAGCTTGTGAAGATAATGGGCAAAATCGATGTGCTCTGTAGGATGATTGTCTCTTTATTTGTAGTGTATGTAGCACTCGTGATGTATTCAGTGGCTACGACATGAGCACTTTGCTGAAACTAGTAATGAATGAAACCTATGTAGCAGGCTGGGCGTAGTGTTGTGAACATCTAATGATTTCTATTAACGAAAATTAGGGGGTATCCCCTTTTGCTCATATAAATAAATAAATAGCAGAGGCCCTGTCGGGTCAGCTTTGTTCTCATTCGAAGACGTCGAGAAAATTGTAGTCCAACAGCAAACTATGTCATCAAATTCAAGTTTCACAACCAAATATGAGTACAACTAAACAACAATGTCATCATGTTTTAGTTGTCATACAATCACCAAACACAAATCAGCATACATAACAAGTGATGTTCTCACAACAAAATACTAAACAACATGTTCATCAGGTTTCAGTCGTCATAGCAAACACAATTTCACATAGTAGATAAAAAAACGTCTTCTGACAGGCAAATACGACAAAAGCAATGTAATCATCATCCGCGGCAGCAGCGTTAACATCTTCGCCATGTGTATCAGTTTGAATCATAATTCCCCATGGTGTCATCTTCTTCTTCGTCCTCAACGTCCTCGAACGTTGGCTTCTTCTTGATCAACTCTTGTATGTCCATAGCACGACAGGCAATCTTTTCGCCGGCGTCATTGACGTGATGATTCTCAAAGATATTAGGAACATCTGTGTTATCTTGTACATCAGGAGCAGTGTAAGCATCATCTTGTTGTGCAACTTCATTAAACGAATTCCTCTGCTCAAACCTTTGCAATACTCTCCAGTCATCGCTACGTGCAAATGTATCTTCCAAGAAAAATATCTGTGTTGCTTGATTTGCCAAAATAAAAGGCTCGTTGGTCTGGTACGCCACCTTGACATTGATGGATTTGAAATAATCATCAGCTCTGGGTTTTGTGATCCTGGAAAACAGGTTATACCAACGCCAGCACAACAGAACCACACACCGATGATCCTCGAAACTGGAGATATACTGCAACTGAATAATGTTTGTTATGTTAGCATACATTTCAGTTGTCACTTTGTCATACGTATCCGTGCTCATGATGGCACTATTTTGTGTCTTCTTGCCTTCGTCTCGTGCAAGGGTGTTGTAGCGCACATCTCCAACAACGCAACATTCATAATGTCTTACCCGAGTATCAGGACCCATTGCTAGTGAGTAAAGGGCATCATCAACTGCCTGCCCATCCTCCCACATCTTCTTAACCTATGGTTAGAAAATAGACAAGCTGATCATCTTATGTACTCAATATATTAAAAAAACTGACAGTGCACTTCAAAAGCTTACATGGTTCTTGAACCATTTCGCAAATCCTGCCATAACCAGTTTGTCAATGTTTCTTGGATTTTGCGGCAGTAACTCCTCTTTGTAGATGCTGCACAACATAGTGATCGCGTCAAACATCTAAATATATAAGAATGTGCTGCAAGTTTAGTAGATTACGATGTATAAGCTGTAGTACTGCACTTACTTGATATAAGGTAGTATCTCGGGATAGTTATTCAACACATACCAAACCATTTTGTCCAAATCTTTAGGTTTGTCCTCTTGTTAACTCTTCCCTGTAACTCGAACAGAATAATCGAAAACATTGAGCCTGGGATTGTCTTCACCCACCTCTTTGCTAAGCTGATCAGCTGTTTCAATGTATTTTGAGCAGAATGTCAACGCTTCTATAGCAATGTAGGCCTTTGCAATGGAACCCTCGGGTCTAGCTCTATTCCTAACATAGCCCTTGAAAGTGCCTAGCTGCCTTTCAATAGGGTACATCCACCCATACTGTATTGGACCTCTAAGTAGTGCCTCATCAGGTAGATGAACAGCCAAATGCACCATCACATCAAAGAAGGCTGAAGGATATATCTTCTCAAGGTCGCATAGGATAGTTGGTATCTTGTCTCTAAGATGCTCCAAAGCATCTATCCTGATATTGCTACTGCAGAGTTCCCTGAAGAATTGTCCCAACTCTGCAACTGCTCTGTATAAGTCAGGGCGGCCCAATCCTCTAAGGATAACATGTAAAACCCTTTGAAGTAGGACGTGGAAGTCATGAGTTTTCAACCCTTGTACCTTGTTTCCATCTGCACTGACTCTCCTTTCAGGGTTGGAAGCAAATCCATGTGGGAATCTCACACGTGATAGGACCTCGCAGAATTCTTTTCTTTTTACCTTGTCCAAGACGTAAACAGCTGGTGCCATATCCTGTGGTTTACCTTCATCGTGCACCTACAAATACTTTCTAATACCCAGGTGTGTCAAATCAATCCAAGATTTTAAGGTATCTTTCGTCTTGCCTTCAATATTAAGAAGTGTGTCGATAATGCTGTCACATATATTTTTCTCGATGTGCATCACATCAGGATTATGACGCAGATCCAAATCTTTCCAATACTCCAAGTCCCACAAAGTGGACCTACGGGTAAACAATAATCTCTCTTCTACCCTGCCACACTTCCTTTTCCCGCTACTATTACCAGGATGGTTTCCTAGTGTAATATGCCTGACCTTCTCTAATTCCACTTGCAACTCATCGGTGGTGAGCCTCTTTGGCGCATCACGGTTTTCATGCTTTGCATTGAACACATGTCCTCGGTATTTTCTAGGATGCGGCTTGTCCTTGGCAAGGAAACAGCGGTGTCCAATGTAACAGCTCTTGCTAAGTATTGCGTATGACAGCGGATTCCTGTCACAGCGAACACATGCATTGTAACCATGTGTCGTTCGCCCTGACATACTGCCCAAAGCCAGATAATCATGGATGCACCAAATTATAACAACACGCAGAAAGAAATCAGCTGGTGGGCTGCCATATAGGTCTCGAGTGAGAACACCCTTCCATAGCTGTTGAAGTTCCTCCACAAGAGGCTCCATGAACAAATCAAAATCCTTTCCAGTACTTTTTGGACCTGGGATGAGCAAGGCCATCATGTAGATTGATTCTTTGGTGCATACATTTGGAGGCATGTTGTATGGGATAACAAGCACTGGCCACATGCTATATGTGGCGCTCTGGTAGCGAAATGGGTTAAATCCATCTGAAGCTAAGCCAAGTCTAATGTTTCTCGGGTCAGTAGAAAACTCTTTGTATTTATCATTGAAGCTTTTCCACTCACTACCATGAGATGGATGGCTCATTACATTCTGATCTCTGTACTCCTGGTTCCTAGAATGCCACAATACATCCTCTCTTGTTTCAGCATCATGAAACATCATCTGCAATCTTGGTGTAATTGGAAAATGTCTCAGAACATTATGAGGAATCCTCTTCACAGCATCGCCATCTTTCCATCTTGATGATTTGCATTTCGGGCATTCACTTAAGTTGGCATAATCCTTACGGAACAGAACACAATTATTCTTACAAACATGGATCATATCAGATCCAATTCCAACTGCACGAAGGAAATTCTTCATTTTACTGTCGTGTGTGGCAGCTCAGACGCATCTGGGAAAGATTCGCGGAAAGCAGCCAACATCGCATCGAATGATTTGTTGGTCATCCGCTCAGATGTCTTCACCTGAAGAAAGGTGACCATAGCTGAGAATACTGACAGCTTATTTCCTGGGGTGACAGCAATGTTGCATTGTTCCAACATGCGGGCCCATCGTTTTTCTTCTGCAGGTGAAAGTTCACGGAATGCACGAGCATTTTGTAGCATTGTTTCAATGTTGGTCAAACTCACTGGCTCCGCCACCACCACCTCCTCCTCCTCTTCCACCTGAGCATCAGGCAGATCAAGATGGTGATCTGCTGCTTCCACGTAGTCAATAACATTGACGTTCACAGCTTCACCATGATGAACCCACCTAGTATATGTGACCGACATCCCATACAAGTGTAGATGATTTTGCACAGTTGACTGGGGTCTTGTAACTGAATTCATACAACTGCTACACGGGCAGAGCACATCTGATTTCGGACCACCATACTCAGCTTTGATAAAGTTCATGAAGTTTTCAACCCCCTCGACATATGCAGCAGAGAATCTTCGAGCAGAAGTTATCCAAGTGCTTTCCATCTATTAGACATACAAATTAGTTCTTCTACTAGATATTACAGGAAAAACATATATGCTTTTTATGAAGTCCAGAAAAAAAAACCCTAGGTCGATGTCTAAAGCTATGGCAAGATATTTGGACGAGCAGATCTAAGTAACGAAATATATGTAAAGCTAATTCAGCAAACATATTTGAGTGCCAAATTATGGCAGGCTGTTTCAACAGTCAATGAGGCCGAGCACACAGCCATCGAACTATCGAAGGCCATCGCAGCAACAAAGATCGAGTATAAAACAGTGTAGAGCTATTTCAGCTAACAAATTGGCTACTAGACCATGGCAATCTACGTCACAATAAATATATGGCAGTATATTTTAGCAACTAATCGGCCTTGGCATGCCATCTCAGCTAAGCAGATTGAGTGCAGAACAAGGCAAGGAAGCTTCTTAAGCAGAGCATATTGACAGTAAACTACTTCGACAAATAGTGAGATTAACAGCGTCTATCAGCTAACATTCAGCGCTACACCGACATGAACGGGGCCTTAGTCTAGAATGCGCGTACCGTGGGAGAAGCTGACCGCCATGTGTCTCCACATGAACGTCGCCAGCGGTGGCCGCGCTGACCGCCGTGCGCCTCCATAAGAACGTAGCCAGAGGTGGCGGCGCGGCTAGAGGACGGCAGTCTACGAGAGCGTACTGTGGGAGCGATAGGATCGCCAAACCGCGGCGCCGACGTATCAGCGCGGCGGGGAGGGCGGCTTTGGCAGAGCGAATGGAGTGGAGGGGGACAGGGGGTGAGGGGGGTTTGGGGAATATTATTAGCTAGTTGGCCGAAGGGTGGTTGAATCGGATTTGGGGGGATTTTTTGGGTGTGTGTGGGGGGAAGGATTTTCATGCGATGGGCGGGGGGAGTTTGGCACATGGTCGGTTTCTCCAAGTGCAGTCCCACGTGTCAGTGAAGAAGCAAGCCGAAGCACGTTCCGTTTGCATGAGCCGTGTGCAGGACCGAACGTGTGTGGGGTGCAATGCGACCGCGACAGGAGTGTTGTGAGTGTACCGCATTTTTTCCTTTTAAACTAGGTTCTTCGCCCCCTCAAAAAAAATCTATTGCTTCGCGCGATCCATCGATACTACTACTAGTAATCCGGTAACCCTGACTAAAACGGCGCGGCCGGGTCTTTTCCCGCGCGATATGCTGGGAGTATGGCTTAGTTGGGTTTTTTAGGATGAGTAATGCTACACCTACGTAATCCCAGTTACGTAATTAATGTAATGTGAAACGTGTGAGCTGTTGATTGTAGATTGGGGGGAGGGAGGGGCCCACCGCCATGAAAATCAGGGGAGGAGAGAGAGAGGCAATTTACGTTAACCCTTTCGTAGGTTCCCGTAGATGTAGAAAGATGTGTCAGATCCTGCAATATAGGCCGTCCGATCTATATCTAACGGATAGGAAGGAAACTATGACAATTTACCCGCACTCCTCTCCACATTTGCAGATAAGGCTTTCCCTCGTTCATCCTTTTCTCCCGCAAGATCTTGATCTTCCGTGCAACGCACATGCATCTTGCTAGTACTCCTACAATATGTATATTATTGTGAAAGTTCATATACACCGGCCGAGATTAATGCAAACATGACAGATTTTCATTACATTTCGAACTTTTATAGGACAAAAAAAATAAAAGAAACCCGACCCTAAACCTATTCTACGGCGGCGACCGACGTCCTCCATCTGTGATCTCCATGTATGGGGGCGGGGTTCAAGACCCGTGAAGTGAAGGTGCGGTCTCCGGCGAGGAAAAGTAGAACATGGGAGACGGACCGACCAATTGGCACACCATGCCCTATCGCCTCCCATGCCCTACTCATCCTCGGAGGAGTCCCCGACCTCGGCGGTGCCAGACGTTGGACGACGGCAAGTAGGATGCGTGGCTGACAATGCTCCCATCGTCGGCCGCCAGCGTGGCCACCGCTTGTGCGGCGACTTGACCGAGGGCGGCGACCTCGAGCTCCACCCCCGAAGACAAGCTCTCTCGCAGAGCGTTCGCGCTTGCGGTCATGGCAGATGTGGTTCCAGGTAGGAGGACGATGCGCTATGGTGTCGAGGTTAGCTGGGCGTTGCCGCTTTAAGTAGCGCATTCCAGTGAGGCCAAGCGTCCGGGTGCGTCATTAAGTCACCGGAGTTGGTTCCGCGGGCACCGAGCCTCTTAATGACGACATACGAACGGACGGCATGAATGCGGGCAGCTGGCGCCGGCTGGGAACGCACCGCACGACGGCACGAGGGACGAGGGTTTTAGTGTGCCAGGGTAGTCAGCTGCGATCGTGGCAACGTTGGAGATGCCCTTTGCTCACATGTGATCCCCGCATGTCATTGAAAAAGCAAGACGACCCGGCATGGTCTCAGGTCCAGAGGATGCAGTTGGCCGCGCTACACCACTCCGCAGACGCGTCACGGCGCCCCGTGCATCCTCGACGAGCCGGGTGTTGGGGTGTGTTTGGTTTGTGGCCAAAATGCACCTTGCCAAAATTTTGGTCATGACCAAAAGATTGGTCTTTGTTTGGATGGTTGCCATTTTTTTGGCATGCCAATGAACTCTAGCCAACTCTAGTTCATTTTTCTTGCCAATGTCGGCCAAATCATGGGCAACCAATACCTCAACCAAAATTTTGGTCATGACCCAAAGATTGGTCTTTGTTTGGATGGTTGCCATTTCTTTGGCATGCCAATGAACTCTAGCCAACTCAAGTTCATTTTTCTTGCCAATGTCGGCCAAATCATGGGCAACCAATACCTCAACCAAAATTTTGGCTACCCAATGCTTTGATGGGAAACCTTGGGCACAAACCAAACATACCGTTGGTCGTGCCACAGCACTAACGCCACCCTCGGCAAACTGAAACCGACCGTGTCTAGCGACAATTTGAGCGTGTCGCTCACCGCGGTCGCCGTGTCCAGAGGTGGTGCTAGAGCTGCACCCCGTTGTTGGCCCCAATGACCCACATGAACGGTTGTCGGTGGCGAGGAGGTTGTGGGCCAGCTCCTCCATTGGACTAGTCTACGCTACATCGTCCCGACAGGTGTTCCCCACATGTCTGTTTCCCTGTTTTCCCGTCCATATTCAAGCATCAGTGCTCCGCGTTGCGCATTAGGCCTTTCACTATGTAGGACAAGCGAGACAACTTATTGTTTATTTGAGCCGTTCAAGTATAATCATGTGGCGTTTATTATTTCTCATTCCTCTCCAACCCTCTTCTCCATTGATCATGTTGCCCTCTAGTCGAGTCCATCCTCCCGCATGCCTCATTTGAACATTCCGCCGAGTATCATTCGCATGTACCCACCCTAGTCCTCTTTCAATAGATCTCCGGACCACGAGATGAAATCGAGTGGGAACGAGTGGGGGCACGTGATACCTAAGGCGGATTCAAAATTTTGAACCGGTGATCATAGCATCCGCAAATCATATATAAAGGGTATTCAATGTTCATTTCATTTTTGAACGTACAATATACTCCCTCCTATCCTTTCTAGTTTACATATAAGTTTTATGTGTAGTCAAAGTATATCTACTTTGATCAAAAAGGTATCAACATTCAACAATGCCCAATCAATATTGTTAGATTCGTACGTACTCCTAGATTTGTACTCGAGATGGTTTCCAATTTGACTATTGACAAGATTAATAGTACATGAGATGTATAATGTGAAAATTATATCATTGGAAACTCCTTTCACATATGAATTTGACCGTATGCTTTGTGTAAGTTGCATGTCATATATTATTACTCTAACATTTGGTCAAAGTTAGCCTCGAAAAACGCATTAGACCCTGTATGCTTTGTGTAAGTTGCATGTCATATATTATTACTCTAACATTTGTGTAAGTTGCATGTCATATATTATTACTCTAACATTTGGTCAAAGTAGTATAGTGGAAGTGGATCCTTTGACATAGGTATCCCTGCCTTACCCTCCCTTTCGGTCACTTACTGGCGGACCCCATGCTTGCTAGGCCCCGCATGTTAGTTACTCAATGGGTTCGGCCACGTCAGGGGATCCTCATCCGTAGTATACTTCCACTGTTTTTTTACTCCGCATAAAACAGAGGGAGTGGTGGTATAATAAATGATGCGGGCGGGGGAGGGGGAGGGACATCGGTTTGCTCTCAACTGCGGTCTCACAAGCGAGCGAAAATGCAAGACAAAGCACGTTCCATTCGGTGAGCGACATGGAGGGTCCAGCGTGCCGGGCTGCAATGCGAACGCGACAAGAGGGATGTACACTCAAAACCGATTGACCGGTCGTCACCGGAACCACTATTCACACCAGAACCTTCGCTGCTCGGGCTAAGCCAGCCACTGCCCTAAAACCACACCAAATCTCCAGCCCATTCCCCCACCTTTCGATCCACTAGTTCGCATGAAGCGTCCCCTAGTTTGCCGGAAAGCCATGGTGCGCCACAAGATCACTTACTACAAGATGCTGACGCCGGAGCGCCGCGCAGAAATCGCGGCGGCGGTCGGCGCCACAGACCTCCGTTCCCAAGCTTGCTTTGCGGCGGGCCAATCCCCGAGTTCTCTGGAGCCAAGCTACAAGGAGGAGGAAGCCGATCCAATGCTCATGGCGGAGCTCGCGGCGCAGAAGGCCCCCGATGGCTATGAGACGATGGACGTCGACTTCGTGCCGGCGTCCGAGTCCCCCATGGTGCAGGCGGACCAGCGGTTCAACATGGCGACACTAAAGAAGGACTGGGAGGCAGAGGCTCAACTCGACGCGAAGCGCGTGCATGCCGCTGCCATCGAGGCTCTCATGGAGGCGGAACCGGATGTCGTGGATGTGAACCGGGCGGCGGAGGCTCAACTTGAGGCAGAGTGCGCAGATGCCGCTGCCATCGAGGCCCTCCTGCAGGTGGAACCAGATGTCCTAGACTTGAACCGGGCGGCAGAGGCTTGACTCGACGCAGAGCGCGCGGATGCCGCTCTTGTCGACGCCCTCCTGCAGGCGGAACCGGACGTCCTGGACTTGAACCGGGCGGCGGAGGCTCAACTCGACGCAGAGCGCGCGGATGCCGCTGCCATCGAGGCCCTCTTGCAGGCGGAACCGGACGTCCTCGACTTGAACCGGGCTGTGCTCTTGTCCGTGCAGAGCACCCGCACGCTCCGCTTGAACGAGTAGCTGGAAGCCGAGGACAACCACGGTGCGGAGACACACGTCGGCAGCGACAGCTGGTTCGCGCTGGCAACCAAACCCGATGAGGTCATCTCTTTCCGCGAGCAGTGATAATTTTTCTTTATGTTGTTGTTTTTATGGATCTTTTGCTGTGTAAAAACATATATTTGTGATGCAAGTCGCCTGACTTGGGCCAGTCTACCATTTCAGGCGGTTGGATGAATATCCTACGTCTCCTAACCCTTCTTTCCTTCTTTATATGTAAATGGGGTAGAAAAATGCCTAGTTTAACATGGTGGCTTTACTTTGCATGTTTAATAACTCTAAAATTGTGTTTAGGGCAGATCAGTACCAAACCTTAAAATATGCACATGAGGAGTTTCCAGACTTGTTGTTTGTTCTTTCGGCCTCATTTAAACTTTCCTAGATAGGTAGTTTTGTTTTGCTTCACCTCTTGCCATGCTAACAACATTTAATATTGTTGGGTACATAAACGAGATCGAACTAAATAACTTGAATGTGGTGTTTCATCAATATGCAATATTGAGCTCCACTTAATTTGTAGGGTTGTTTGCGCACTTTGCCATGCCATGCTTCTTTAAACCGGACATGCATCATACTCGGTTGTGCATCTTGCCATGCTTATGTGGTTATTGTTTACTATGTTGTTTGCTTTCTTTCCGGTGTTACTTCTTCGGGTTGGTTCCGATAATGTCGCATTTGTGAGGATTCGTTCGTCTATGTCCGTTTGTCTTCTTCATGGACTCGTTCTTCTTCCTTGCGGGATTTCAGGCAAGATGACCATACCCTCGAAATCACTTCTATCTTTGCTTGCTAGTTGCTCGCTCTTTTTCTATGCCTATGCTGCGATACCTACCACTTGCTTATCATGCCTCCTATATTGTTGAACCAAGCCTCTAACCCACCTTGTCCTAGCAAACCATTGATTGGCTATGTTACCGCTTTGCTCAGCCCCTCTTATAGCGTTGTTAGTTGCAGGTGAAGATTGAAGTTTGTTCCTTGTTGGAACCTGGAGATGTTGTTCCTTGTTGGAACATGTTTACTTTTTGGGATATCACAATATCTCTTATTTAATTAATGCATCTATATACTTGGTAAAGGGTGGAAGGCTCGGCCTTATGCCTGGTGTTTTGTTCCACTCTTGCCGCCCTAGTTTCTGTCATATCGGTGTTATGTTCCCGGATTTTGCGTTCCTTACGCGGTTGGGTTATAATGGGAACCCCTTGACAGTTCGCCTTGAATAAAACTCCTCCAGCAATGCCCACATTGGTTTTACTATTCGCCACCTAGCCTTTTCTTTCCCTTGGGTTCTGCAGACTCAAGGGTCATCCTTATTTAAACCCCCCCGGGCCAGTGCTCCTCTGAGTGTTGGTCCAAACAGAGCCACTTGCAGCGCCACCTCGGGGAAACTCGAGGGCTGGTATTAGTTGTACGTAGTGCTCATCTAAGTGTGCCCTGAGAACGAGATATGTGCAGCTCCTATCGGGATTTGTCGGCACATTCGGGCGGTGTTGCTGGTCTTGTTTTACCATTGTCGAAATGTCTTGTAACCGGGATTCCGAGTCTGATCGGGTCTTCTCACTAGAAGGAATATCCTTCGTTGACCGTGAGAGCTTGTGATGGGCTAAGTTGGGACACCCCTGCAGGGATTTGAACTTTCAAAAGCCGTGCCCGCGGTTATGGGCTGATGGGAATTTGTTAATGTCCGGTTGTAGAAAACCTGAAGTTGACCTTAATTAAAATACATCAACCGCGCGTGTAACCGTGATGGTCTCTTTCCGGCGGAGTCCGGGAAGTGAACACGGAGTTGGAGTTATGCTTGACGTAGGTTGTTCTAGGATCACTTCTTGATCATAGTTGTTCGACCATGCTTTTGCCTTCTCTTCTCGCTCTCATTTGCGTATATGTTAGCCACCAAATATGCTAGTCGCTTGCTGCAGCTCCACCTCATACCTTTTACCTTACCCATAAGCTTAAATAGTCTTGATCGCGAGGGTGTGAGATTGCTGAGTCCCCGTGACTCACAGATACTTCCAAAACCAGCTTGCAGGTGCCGATGATACCGTGCAGATGACAGAACCGAGCTCAAGGAGGAGCTCGATGGAGATCGTGTTCGTTATGTTGTTTCGTTTGCTGTTGATAAGTAGCGGAGCCCAGTTGGGGTCAATCCGGGATCTGTGTAGCATTTGGGGTTGTCTTCTTTTATTTTGGGTTCCGTAGTCGGACCTTGATTGTATCTGGTTGATGTAATGCTTTATTCATATAATTGTGTGAATTGGCGATTGTAAGCCAACTATGTATCTTTTTCCCTGATGCATTACATGGGTTGTGTGAAGATTACCTCACTTGCGACATTGCTTTCAATGCGGTTATGCCTCTAAGTCGTGCTTCGACCCGTAGGAGATATAGCCGCATCGAGGGTGTTACAAGTTGGTAATCAGAGCCTTCCCCGACCTTAGGAGCCCCCTGCTTGATCGAATCACTGGCGTTATTGAGTCTAGAAAAATGTTTTGAGTCATTTAGGATTATATATATCGGAGAGTTAGGAATTCTTTTTACTCCTCAGTCCCTTCGTCGCTCTGGTGAGGCATCCTGACATAGAGTTTTGACTCTTCTCTTCTCAAATTTCACTAAATTTTTTTTAGGATCACGCGGGTATCTTGGAATCGTTCTGATGGTTTTGTGACGAGAACATTGTTCTTGGTGCCTCCTATCATTTAGGGGTTGTGGCAGTGTCCCGGGGAGTTGATCTCCGAGGTGTTGTCGTCACAATTTTATCATTGCAGTTCTGGAATACCTGAGTTTAGTTTCGCCGACATCGAAAATATATTTTATGCAGTTGTTGGTGAGATAACCTTGACGCCACCCAGTACTGGGGCGGGAGTTCGGGAGTATTGCCATAACTCGTATAACGGATGCTTTTCGAAGGTTGAGGTAAATGATTTCCGAAGGTTTCTTGGTTATGTGTTGAAGGATGGATACAGCTGGATGTAGGATTTGTTAGTTTTGGGTGAGATATTATGCTTCCCTTGTATCCCCAACACCTGATTGCATAACCGGGAAAATTTTGGGAGTTTATAAGTGGGAATTCAAGTAGCTCTTAGGATATCTTTCGGACAGATGTATGATATGAAATTGGGGTTCGACGTCTAGTGGTCCGCCTATCCACGGTTGGTTTTACAGTGGTGTCTTTGTGTCTTAAAGAGTCCTTGGCTATGCCGACTCAGGGACGCTTCGTATGTCATGTGCACTGCCTTGTACATGATGGTGCTATACGATCGAGCCCGTGTGGGCCCCACCACGAAAACTTCGGACGAAATCTCTATCATATGTTTGTTCCGGCTTATTTTGCAAGCCAATCCTTTGTTTTGTTTTGAGTTGTGGTATTCGAGTTGCTTCGAAGTCAAATGTTGATTCCATACCTGTACCTAAGCGGTGTTCTCATACTCCGATGTAAATTCCAATCCTTCTTGATTATCGAGATTGTCATGTCAATCCTTTTCAACCAGCGTATTTCTCTCCAAGTGGATCCGATTAACATCTGCAAGATAAACTCAAGTTTTCTCAATGTTGTTTGTTTCATCCATCTCCAAGTTGTCTTTGTTTTTCCCGCCCTCCCTCCCTTGTTTTTTTCTCCGAAGACTCATATATCTCAATCAAGTATCCTTTTATTCTTGTGAAGTCTCTCCATTCTTTTCCGTCAATCTTCTTACCCGGTGGTTCTCGTGAAGATGCTATAAAAGTTCATCATTATTCGTTCTTTTCTTCTCTGGTGGATTCAATTCAAGCTTTCGGTGCTGATCATATCTTTTTCCTCGTTTCAAATACCCTCTCATGCCGGTGCTCCTCATATTCATTCACTTCTCGCTATTCTATTATTCTGGAGTGCTGAAGATATCTCCAAGATTCGTGTTTCCACTCTGCTTTCATTCAAACTCTTTAGAGGATGTTATCTCTTTCAAGTCATTTAATTCAACTGGCGCAATCCTCTCTTTTAAATCATTTCAATGGTGTTTCTTTTGAGTGGGCCCATAACCCACAGGTCTTTTCCCAGGATCTTACCTGACTCTTCTTATTCTCTCGGAGTTAGTCTCAAATTCATTTCAAAGTTTGACGTAAGAATGAATTGTCATCAGTCAAATGCCTTTCTCCAAGATCTTTCATTTCTTTTCATCTTTGGCTCAACCTCTCCTCTTTTAATCATTCTGGAGTGTCTCAACGATTCATGGTGGTGTTTCTCGTCGTCATTCTCAGATTTTGAAGACCGAAAAAGAGTTTCTCTTAAATCTTGCTCCATTCTCCTCAAGATTCGTGATTCTAGCTTGTTGCCATCCTCTCATAATTATTTGCGATTGTGGGAATTCTTTTCACCTATCTGGAGCAATTCAAGAGTCTTCTCATTTTGATTATCCAGAGTCCATCATTTCAGGGTTTTTTTCATTCTCAGCTTTCAGCTCTCTTTCTCTAAATTTTACCGGTGCATCGATCAAATATCCTCTAATCAGTGCATGATCTCTTCGTTCTCTCATATATAATTTCTCTCAAGCATCTTCATTCATTTTCTAATTTTTCCTGGTGTTTCTTTATCTTCTCTTCGTTCATTTTCAATTCTTACGGTGGTTCATTCAATAGTTCTCGTCATTCGTTATCATATCAATTTATTCGTTGTTTCTATCCTACCGGTGGTTCGTTGAAGATTTTCTCGAGTTTATGTGATATCTCTCTTAATCCTTTCTACGAGTAAGTAATATGCCAAATCCGTTGCTTGTCATCAATTAAATTGGTGAAGGTTAAGCATAATGTAATTCTTATTCTTGTTCCATCCATATGTTAATCTTTTCTTCCGGAGTTTGCTCATGACGAATAGATTCTTGATCTCTTTGGTTAATCTTTCTTTTACGGAGCTCCAAGTTATTTCAATTATATCATTTCAAAGCTCCATCTAATCATTGCAAGGTTTCAATCTTATTCTTTTCATCCTTCACTTCCTTTTGATCATCCTTTTATTATCGGAGTTCTCATGAAGGTTCTACATGATGGTTCATCAAGGATTTAATTCCTTATCGAAGTGTTCATAAAGATTCTTTCCAGAGGAGCTCAAGCATTCTTCTTCTTGCTATCCGGAGTGCAATTCTTTCTTCCGTATCATTGGAGGTGGTATTATGTCATTCTTGATAATTGGAGTTCATGTTTCATGATTCACAGGTTGTTAAGAATGGGGTATTTTAAATCCATCAATCTCGTCATTTGAATTATCTTGGGTAATATTTTCACCTAAAGCCTTCCCTAACGATTGTTGCTATTATGGTGCTTATAAATGACTCAAGTTCTTTTATCTGCCAATAAGTTCTCGTCTCCTTGTTGATATCAATCCAATCTATCGTTTCCGGTAGTGGCAGAATTTCAACTCAGTTTTGAGAGGTTTTCCATAAGCCCACAACAAGCTCACTCTTTTTGTTGTTGGGTTTTCCAACAACTCCGTTCGACCATTCTCCTAAGGATGCCTTTTCAAGCTCTTTTGTGGCATAAGATGGCATTTTCGTCTCCATTCTTTTATTTCAATTATCTATCTTCTATTCTTTTGTTACGGAGCCTTTGTGATGTTTCTCTTTTCTCTCATCATCTTGGATCGTGTTCTTTTCGTGTTTATCCATTTAACCGTAGTGTTGTGTCCTTTTGCTCAAGCTCTTTCATTTTATCAACTATTTTATCTGTCTTCAATCGGAGTGCTGCCTGAAGTTGTTCGTCCTTGTCCCTCTTTTCTAACGGAGTGCTTTCAACTTCGTTCTTTTCTGTTGTATTCTTTCTTTCATGAATTTGTTCAACCTCTCAAGGTGCTTGGTTTCACTCGTTTGTCCAAGAAGCTACTTAGTTTTACCGCTGCTCTTCCTCTTCCTTTTCCCTCCGGTGTCATCCTAGATCTCGGGACGAGATCCTCTCGTAGCGGTGGAGTGTTGTGACACCCCGAGACCGTTGCGCCAGGTGTCGTCCAGTTATTCGCTATTGTTGCCTTGTCATTTGTTTGCGTGTTGCATCTTATCATGTCATCATGTGCATTGCATCATTATGTTTTAAAACTTGCGTTCGTCCGGGTTCTTCGAGTTCTCTCCGTTGTCCGTTCTGAGCCCAACCACACTTGCACGCGCCCGCGGCATGTCCGAGATATTATTTTATAAGTGGCCGAAAAATGTTCTTTGAATGGGTTGAAAGTTGTCATGCGGTGTTGTTATGTTGTAGGTAGGCCGCCTGCCAAGTTTCATCGCATTCGGAGTTTGTTTGATGCCCCAACGGATAACTATAGTGACTTTATAGTCTGTCTAACGTCAGACGTTTTTGGTCTCCGGAAACAGATGCCGGGCCCTCTCTCTCTCTTCTCCCCCTCGCAGTCTCGCCACAACCCACCTAGTCCATCCTCCTTCCCCTCTTCGCTTCTGGAGTTGTCCGATGCGACCGCACAGTCCGAAACCCTCTTTGCTTAGTGCATGAAACCCCCTCGCGCGTGCGTCCGAAAAGTTGTCCCGGACCCGACCCAGACTGTCGCCACCGTTGTGTCCAGATCATCCCCAAACATCTACAAAACGTCATCGTTTTCCTATTTGGGCTCCCGAGCCTATTTTTCCTGACCGTCCAGTTACGATCGGAGGGACGGATTAGCCCTACCCAAAAATCCTTTTGCTATATATATGTCAGACCAAACCCTAAAACTAGGTCATTTGCCCCCCTCAGCCGCCGCCACACTCCACCAAATCCCCATCGGGATCTTCCCCAATCAAGTTCCTCCTCGTTTTCCTCTCCTGCCAGATCCAACCAGCGGCCTTGACCAACTCCCTTGATTTCCGCCGTCGCCCAACCACAGCAAAGCTGCGCCTCCTTCCCTGCCCTCCTATCTCTTCGTCGTCTCTTTCGGTCTCTCTCGCTCTCTCTCAAATTCTCTCTCTCTCTCTTGCCAGGTGTAGGAGCAACAGGAGGTCGCCCTGCTGCCATGGCCACCGTTTCCGTCGCTGTCTCAGGACCCGCCATGGAGGACCCAGTCGCCCGCCAAGTACCTCGCCGGAATACCCAACCAGGCCATGACCTCGACGCCCTCCTCCCTCTGTTGTCTCTCCTAACCACTCAAACCCCCTCCCGTTTCTCTCTGTCAGGGGACTAAAGACATGGCCGCGCCTCTCTTTGAACTCAACTGCCATGGCCGTCCCGACCCCCTGCTGCCTCAAGCGCCCCCGCAGGACCTCGTCGGACCACCAAGCGGCAACCTCCTGAGGTTCCCCGTGCCCCATGCCTTCCCTTTCTTCTCCTTCCTCCTGCTGTTCTTCCTCACCGTCTCTCTCTCTGAACCCTCTCCCATTTATTCAGTAGCAGCTCATGTCGTAGCTACAGTTCGCTCGATCCCCCTGCCTCGAGCGTGTTGACCGCGCCCCTCCTCGTCGCCATGGATCCGCGCCAATCTCCACCTCCCCGCACTCCGTTCCGCCTGTTCCGGCTGGTTCTCGCCGACCCCATCACCAAGACCCCTGCCGCCGTCTTCTACATCGCCTGATCTTGCTTCTGTTCTTCAGAAACAAGGACGAACACGCGCCTCGCATGCACCCGTTGACCGCGCCACCCCATCTCCTCGTTCGATCCAGCCTGCCAGCGTGCCTCTAGTTCAGGCCAAGGCCCAACACCTCTTCGCCCCAGCCATAAACAGGCCTCAAGGCCCAATGTGAGCAGCACCCTGGCCTTCCCCCTGTTGGGCTGCCCAGATTCGGCCTGTTTCTTTTTTTCCCTGCTGACGAATTTCCTAATTTCCAATGCATGCATAATTACAGGAGGATGCCATTATTTTAATTTGCTCACAAGTTAATAACCGTGCATCGGATTAAAACAAACTTCATATGAAACTTGCTTAGATTTTCATCTAGTTTAATAATATGAAACTTTCATCTATGTTTAAAATGTTTAAAACGTTGTTTGTTTAAATTTGCTCCTATGCCATGCTAAAATGATTTATTTCATAACTAAATAAC
Organism: Triticum urartu; assembly: GCF_003073215.2. Taxonomy (NCBI): domain Eukaryota; kingdom Viridiplantae; phylum Streptophyta; class Magnoliopsida; order Poales; family Poaceae; genus Triticum; species Triticum urartu. The sequence continues at coordinate 85,128,039 of NC_053026.1, forward strand.
CGTAACTCAGAATTTAATAAACTTTATATGTAAATGGGGTAGAAAAATGCCTAGTTTAACATGGTGGCTTTACTTTGCATGTTTAATAACTCTAAAATTGTGTTTAGGGCAGATCAGTACCAAACCTTAAAATATGCACATGAGGAGTTTCCGGACTTGTGGTTTGTTGTTCCGGCCTCATTTAAACATGCCTAGATAGGTAGTTTTGTTTTGCTTCACCTCTTGCCATGCTAACAACATTTAATATTGTTGCGTACATAAACAAGATCGAACTAACTAACTTGAATGTGGTGTTTCGTCAATATGCAACGGAGCTCCACATAATTTGTAGGGTTGTTTGCGCACTTTGCCATGCCATGGTTCTTTAAACCGGACATGCATCATACTCAGTTGTGCATCTTGCCATGCTTATGTGGTGGTTTTTTACTATGTTGTTTGCTTTCTTTCCAGTGTTGCTTCTTCGGGTTGGTTCCGATAACGTCGCGTTTGTGAGGATTTGTTCGTCTACGTCCGTTTGTCTTCTTCATGGACTCTTCTTCTTCCTTGCGGGATTTCAGGCAAGATGACCATACCCTCGAAATCACTTCTATCTTTGCTTGCTAGTTGCTCGCTCTTTTGCTATGCCTATGCTGCGATACCTACCACTTTCTTATCATGCCTCCTATATTGTTGAACCAAGCCTCTAACCCACCTTGTCCTAGCAAACCGTTGATTGGCTATGTTACTGCTTTGCTCAGCCCCTCTTATAGCGTTGTTAGTTGGAGGTGAAGATTGAAGTTTGTTCCTTGTTGGAACCTGGAGATGTTGTTCCTTGTTGGAACATGTTTACTTGTTGGGATATCACAATATCTCTTATTTAATTAACGCATCTATATACTTAGTAAAGGGTGGAAGGCTCGGCCTTATGCCTAGTGTTTTGTTCCACTCTTGCCGCCCTAGTTTCCGTCATATCGGTGTTATGTTCCCGGATTTTCCGTTCCTTACGCGGTTGGGTTATAATGGGAACCCCTTGACAGTTCGCCTTGAATAAAACTCCTCCAGCAATGCCCAACATTGGTTTTACCATTCGCCACCTAGCCTTTTCTTTCCCTTGGGTTCTGCAGACTCAAGGGTCATCTTTATTTAAACCCCCGGGCCAGTGCTCCTCTGAGTGTTGGTCCAAACAAAGCCACTTGCAGCGCCACCTCGGGGAAACTCGTGGGCTGGTTTTAGTTGTACGTAGTGCTCATCTGAGTGTGCCCTGAGAACGAGATATGTGCAGCTCCTATCGGGATTTGTCGGCACATTCGGGCGGTGTTGCTGGTCTTGTTTTACCATTGTCAAAATGTCTTGTAACCGGGATTCCGAGTCTGTTCAGGTCTTCCTGCTAGAAGGAATATCCTTCGTTGACCGTGAGAGCTTGTGATGGGCTAAGTTGGGACACCCCTGCAGGGATTTGAACTTCCAAAAGTCATGCCCGCGGTTATGGGCAGATGGGAATTTGTTAATGTCCGGTTGTAGAAAACTTGAAGTTGACCTTAATTAAAATACATCAACCGTGTGTGTAACCGTGATGGTCTCTTTCCGGCGGAGTCCGGGAAGTGAACACGGTGTTGGAGTTATTCTTGACGTAGGTTGTTCTAGGATCACTTCTTGATCATAGTTGTTCGACCGTGCTTTTGCCTTCTCTTCTCGCTCTCATTTGCGTATATGTTAGCCACCAAATATGCTAGTCGCTTGCTGCAGCTCCACCTCATACCTTTTACCTTACCCATAAGCTTAAATAGTCTTGATCGCGAGGGTGTGAGATTGCTGAGTCCCCGTGACTCACAGATACTTCCAAAACCAGCTTGCAGGTGCCGATGATACCGCGCAGATGACAGAACCGAGCTCAAGGAGGAGCTCGATGGAGATCGTGTTCGTTATGTTGTTCCGTTTCTAGTTGATCAGTAGCGGAGCCCAGTTGGGGTCGATCGGGGATCTGTGTAGCATTTGGGGTAGTCTTCTTTTATTTTGGGTTCCGTAGTCGGACCTTGATTGTATCTGGTTGATGTAATGCTTTATTCATATAATTGTGTGAAGTGGCGATTGTAAGCCAACTATGTATCTTTTTCCCTGATGCATTACATGGGTTGTGTGAAGATTACCTCACTTGTGACATTGCTTTCAATGCGGTTATGCCTCTAAGTCGTGCTTCGACCCGTAGGAGATATAGTCGCATCGAGGGCGTTACAAGAGATCACTTGAACGGAGCACCGGTAAGATTTGGAGAACCATAGATGAAAGCTGAGAATGAATAAATTCTGAGATGATGGGTTCCGGAGAAACAAACTAAAAAGAATCTTGAATTGCTCCGGATAGGTGAAAAAATTCTCACAATCCAAAAACAACTATGAGAGGATGGCAACAAGCTAGAATCACGAATCTTGAAGAGAATGGAGCAAGATTTAAGAGAAACTCTTCTTCGGTCATCAAAATCTGAGAATGACGACGAGAAACACCACCATGAATCGTTGAGACACTCCGGAATGATTAAAAGAGGAGAGGTTGAGCCAAAGATGAAAAGAATTTGAAAGATCTTGGAGAAAAACATATGATAGATGATGAATCATTCTTACGTCAAACTTTAAAAGAATTTGAGGATAGCTCCGGGAAAATAAGAAGAGTCAGGTAAGATCCTAGGAAAATACCTGTGGGTTAGGGCCCACACAAAAGATACACCGTTGAACGATTACTTGAAAAGAGAGATTGCACCGGTTGAATTAAAAGGCTTAAATGATATAACATCCTCAAAAGAGTTTGAACGAAAGCAGAGTGGTAACATGAATCTTCGAAATATCTTGAGCACTCCGAAACAATTGAATAGCGAGAAGTGAATGATTAAGAATTGCACCGGCATGAGAAAGCATTGAAACGAGGAAAGGATATGATCAACAAAGCTTGACTTGAAACCACCGGAGAAGAAAAGAATGAAGAATGACAAATGAGTAGAGCATCTTCATGAGAAACACCGGGTAAAAACATGAAGGAAAAAGAATGGAGAGACTTCCATCAATAAAATGGATAGTGATTAAGAAATCTGAATCCTAAAAAAAAAAGGGGGGGGGGGGGGGGAAAACAAAGAAAACTTGGAACGGATGAAGCAAACACCGTTGAGAAAGCTGAGATTGAATCTTGCGGATGTTGAAAATGGACGGATCCGCTTGAAGAGAAGCACACCGGTTGAAAAGGATTGGCAAGACAATCTCTATGATCAAGAAGGATTACTATTCACATAGGAATATGAGAACACCACTTAGACAAGGGATGAAATCAACATTTGCCTTCGAAGCAACTCGAATACCACAACTCAAAACAAAACAAAGGATTGGCTTGTAGAATAAGCCGGAACAAACATATGATAGAGATTTCGTCCGAAGTTTTCATGGTGGGGCCTACACGGGCTTGATCGTACAGCACCATCATGTACAAGGCAGTGCACATGACATACGAAGCGTCCCTGAGTCGGCATAGCCAAGGACTCTTTAAGACACAACGAGACCACTATAAAACCAACCGTGGATAGGCGGACCACTAGACGTCGAACCCCAATTTCATATCATACATCTGTCGGAAAGATATCCTAAGAGCTACTTGAATTCCCACTTATAAACTCCCGAAATTTTCCGGTTATGCAATCAGGTGTTGGGGATACAGGGGAAGCATAATATCTCACCCAAAACTAGCAAATCCTACATCCAGCTGTATCCATCCTTCAACACATAACCAAGAAACCTTCGGAAATCGTCTACCTCAACCTTCGAAAAGCATCCGTTATACGAGTTATGGCAATACTCCCGAACTCCTGCCCCAGTACTGGGTGGCGTCGAGGTTATCTCACCAACAACTACATAAAAGAGTTTTTCGATGTCGGCGAACCTAAACTCAGGTATTCCAGAACTACAATGATAAAATTGTGACGACAACACCTCGGAGCTCAACTCCCCGGGACACTGCCACAACCCCTAAATGACAGGAGGCACCAAGAACAATGTTCTCATCACAAATCGATCGGAACGATTCCAAGATACCCGCGTGATCCTAAATTTTTTTAGTGAAATTTGAGAAGAGAAGAGTCAAAACTCTACGTCAGGATGCCTTACCAGAGCGATGAAGGGACTGAGGAGTAAAAAGAATTCCTAACTCTCCGATATATAATTCCTAAATGACTCAAAACATTTTTCTAGACTCAACAACGCCAACAGTTCGATCAAGCAGGGGGCTCCTAAGTCGGGGAAGGCTCTGATACCAACTTGTAACGCCCTCGATGCGGCTATATCTCCCACGTGTCGAAGCACGACTTAGAGGCATAACCGCATTGAAAGCAATGTCACAAGTGAGGTAATCTTCACACAACCCATGTAATACATAAGGGAAAAGGATACATAGTTGGCTTACAATCGCCACTTCACACAATACATGAATAGAGCATTACATCATCCAAATGCAATCAAGGTCCGACTACGGAACCAAAATAAAAGAAGAACCCAAATGTGACAAGGTCCCCGATCAACCCCAACTGGGCTCCACTACTGATCAACTAGAACGAAACAACACAAAGGACAAGATCTTCATCGAGCTCCTCCTGAGCTTGGTTGCGTCATCTGCATGGACTCATAGGCACCTACAAGCTGGTTTTGGAAGTACCTGTGAGTCACGGGGACTTAGCAATCTCACACCCTCGCGATCAAGACTATTTAAGCTTATGGGTAAGGTAAAGGTATGATGTGGAGCTGCAACAAGCGACTAGCATATATGGTGGCTAACATACGCAAAAGAGAGCGAGAAGAGAAGGCAAAGCACGATCAAGAAACTATGATCAAGAAGTGATCCTAGAACAACCTACGTCAAACATTACTCCAACACCGTGTTCACTTCCCGGACTCCGCCGGAAAGAGACCATCACGGTTACACACGCGGTTGATGTATTTTAATTAAGGTCAACTTCAGGTTTTCTACAACCGGACATTAACAAATTCCCATCTGCCCATAACCGCGGGCATGGCTTTCGAAAGTTCAAATCCCTGCAGGGGTGTCCCAACTTAGCCCATCACAAGCTCTCACGGTCAACGAAGGATATTCCTTCTAGCGGGAAGACCCGATCAGACTCAGAATCCCGGTTACAAGACATTTCGACCATGGTAAAACAAGTCCAGCAACACCGCCCGAATGTGCCGACAAATCCTGATAGGAGCTGCACATATCTCGTTCTCAGGGCACACTCAAATGAGCACTACGTACAACTAAAACCAGCCCTCGAGTTTCCCCGAGGTGGCGCTGCAAGTGGCTCTGTTTGGATCAACACTCAGAGGAGCACTGGCCCGGGGGGGTTTAAATAAATATGACCCTTGAGTCTGCAGAACCCAAGGGAAAGAAAAGGCTAGGTGGCGAATGGTAAAACCAATGTTGGGCATTGCTGGAGGAGTTTTATTCAAGGCGAACTGTCAAGGGGTTCCCATTATAAGCCAACCGCGTAAGGAACACAAAATCCGGGAACATAACACCGATATGACGAAAACTAGGGCGGCAAGAGTGGAACAAAACACTAGGCATAAGGCCGAGCCTTCCACCCTTTACCAAGTATATAGATGCATTAATTAAATAAGAGATATTGTGATATCCCAACAAGTAAACATGTTCCAACAAGGAACAACATCTCCATGTTCCAACAAGGAACAAACTTCATCTTCACCTGCAACTAATAATGCTATAAGAGGGGCTGAGCAAAGCGGTAACATAGGCAAACAACGGTTTGCTAGGAAAAGGTGGGTTAGAGGCTTGGTTCAACAATATGGAGGCATGATAAGCAAGTGGTAGGTATCGCAACATAGGCATAGCAAAAGAGCGAGCAACTAGCAAGCAAATACAGAAGTGATTTCGAGGGTATGGTCATCTTGCCTGAAATCCCGCAAGGAAGAAGAACGAGTCCATGAAGAAGACAAATGACATAGTCGAACGGATCCTCACAATGCAACGTTATCGGAACCAAGCCGAAGAAGCAACACCGGAAAAGAGCAAACAACATAGTAAACAACCACCACATAGACATGGCATGATGCGCAAACAAGTATGATGCATGTCCGGTTTAAAGAGGGCATGGCATGGCAAAATGCACAAGCAATCCTACAAATTAAGTGGCGCTCAATATGCAACTCCATTGCATATTGACGAAACACCATGTGACTTATTTAGTTCGATCTCGTTTATGTACCCAACAAGATTAAATGTTGATTAACATGGCAAGAGGTGAAGCTAAGTAAAACTACCTATCTAGTCAAGTTTAAATGAGGCCGGAAGCAAAGAACAACAATTCCGGAAAAACCCCATATGCATATATTAGGTTTGTTACGGTTCTGCCCTAAACACAATTTTAGAGTTGTTAAACATGCAAAGTGAGGCCACCAAGTTAAACTAGGCATTTTTCCACCCCATTTACATATAAAGTTTGTTAGGTTTGGAGCTACGGTTATTTAGTTATGAAATAAATCATTTTAGCAAGTTAATTAAGCAAGTTTAAACAAACAACATCTTAAGCATTTTAAACATAGATGAAAGTTGGATATTATTAAACTAGATGAAATTATAAGCAAGTTTCATATATAAAGTTTTTCCATGTGATGCATAGTTTGTGAGTAATTAAATGTATGAACATGAGGGTCTTTTCTGCAAAAGTGCTCTCTGGGATAAAGGCAAAATCGCAGACCTGAAAAAAAACAGGAATTGGGCCGAATCTGGCCGGCCCAACAAGAGAAAAAAACAAGAGGAGGGGGCACTTGGGGGCTGCTCACCCTGGGCCTGGCCCAACTGGAGGAGGAGGCCGGGCAGCTGGGCCTCACGCAACGGTCAACGAGAGAAGCAGGACTCGGCGCTTGTCGTCGTCCTCGCATGCTCGCATCTAGAAACAGGGGAAGCAGCGACCGATGCGAAGGAGGCAGCAGCAGGACGAACTCCGGCGGCGCTCGGAACCAGCTGGAGACGGAGAAGGCAAGGGGAATCTGACCGGATCCAAGGCGGATCGACTGGATCAGGCAAGGGTGGACTTGGAGCTCCAGGCGTTGGCGTTCTTCGCGGCTTGGTGCAGTTCGGCGCAGAGGAGCGGCGGTGCTGATAGACTACTCCGGCGAGAGGACGGCGAGGGAGCCTGGCGGGCGTTGGAAAGCTGCAGAAGTGCCGACCTTGGAGCAGATCGGCCGCAGGGATCCAGGACCCGTGAGGGGGAGAGGGGCGGCCAACGTTCCTGGGGCTTGGCCGGCTCGTTGAAGACGAGCAGCAGCGGGTCAATGCAGGCGGCGGTTCGCTGCAATGCAGAGACGAGTCAGGGACGGACTTGGTGCGGCGGAGCTCGGGGCCATGGCGAGCGGAGCACCTGTGAAGGGGAAGAGAGAGGTCAGGGACGGGCGAGAGGAGATGAAGCACGGGAAGGAGAGGGGCGGCACTGTTCCTGGTGGACGAGAGAGGAGGCAGGGGCTTCAGGAGAGCGAGGAGGATCTCGACTCCTCTAGATCGAAGAGGGGGGAGGAAGCTCTCGATCGAGGCGGCGGGGTTTTCTGGCGGCTTCGAACCGAAGAGCTCGGGCTCGAGCAGTGGTTGGTGGGAGGAGGAATGGGGGAATCCCGATGTGGATTCTGTGGAGTGGCGGCGGCGATGGGACAAACCCCCTAGATTTTAGGGTTGCTACCTAGGTCTATATAAAGCACTGGATTTTTGTTAGGGGCTATCTGGAGCCTCCGATCAGAATCGGACGGTTTAGAAAGAATAGGCTAGGGAGTCCAAATAATAAAACGGTAATATTTTGTAGATATTTGGGGATGTTCCGGACACAGCGGTAGCGACAGCCCGAATCGGGTCCGGGACAACTTTCGGGCGCGCGCGCGAGGAGCGCCGCGGGCTGACGAGAGAGGTTAGGCTAGGCCTGGCGGTATGTAGACTGTATAGACGGTCTCGAGCTGAGAGAAGAGAAGAGAGAAAGCCCCAGCGACTGTTTCCGGAGACCGAAACCGTCCGACGTTAGACCGGCTATAATACCGCTATAGTTTAACGGTTGGGCTATCAAACGAACTCCGAATGCGATGAAACTTGACAGGCGGTCTATCTACACTATAATAAGACCACATGCCAACTTTCAACCCATTCCGAGAACATTTTCTGGCCACTTATAAAATAATATTTCGGACATGCCGCGGGCGCGTGCAAGTGTGTCTGGGCTCAGAACGGACAACGGAGAGAACGAGGAGGCCGGGACGGATGCAAGTTTCGGAAACATGATGATGCAATGCACATGATGACATGATAAGATGCAACACGCAAGCAAATGACATGACAACGACAGCGAATAACTGGAGCACACCTGGCTCAACGGTCTCGGGGCGTCACAACAATAATCTTTGATCTTATTTTCACTACAAAAAAAGACACATCTGTGACATTTTGGGCCGAACGAAATTTTTTTCTGTCATACATATGACAGTTCTATGACGATAATTGTGACAAAACCTGGTATCATCATAGATGTGATGGGTTCCTACTTCTATGACAAAAAATCATGACAGAAAATGGGCTTTTCGTCCTGGGCGGGCCGGAGACGCAGCTGCATGACATTCTTTGGGCCGTCCATGATGGAAAAAACCGTGGTAGAAGCGAGGGCGAGGAAAATTTCGGGGAGTTCCCAGTTACGGTGGGAGGTCGGGGGCCAAGCGATGCGCATTTCTCTCGTACACGTACGCGCATGTGTGCAAGGCGTTGGCTCTAACTGAACCCGAGCGAGGCGTTGGGCTCTAACTGAACCCGAGTGATTGCACTGCAGGCTACACGTTACTGAACCCGAGCGATCGATCGATGGCTGGTAACTGAACCCGATCGAGCGATTCCTTTGCTACTGCTGCTAACTGAAGCCGATCGATGCTGCCTCTGGATGGACAGTGAGCATTGCCAGGGGGGGGGGGTTGGATGAACAGTTCCCGGTGGGGGGGGATGAACAGGACCCCTTGGTGTTGCCTCTGGATGAACAGGACCCGGATCGATCGAGCCGGTTGGGGATGGATGAACAGGACCCCGTGGAGGGCTGGATGAACATGACCACCCCGTGGAGGGCAGTATGAACAGTAGATGGTGGAGGGCAGGATGAACAGTAGACGGTGGAGGGCAGGATGAACAGTAGCCCATGGAGGGGTGGTTGAACAGGAGCCCGTGGAGAGGGCTGGTTGAACAGTAGCCGGTGGAGTACCGCGCGGTGGAGGCTGGATGAATAGGAGCCCGTGGATGAACAGTCGCAGGTGGAGGCTAGAGGAGGTCGATGGTGGATGAACAGTAGCTCGTGGAGGCTGGAGGGGGTCGACGGTGGAGATGAACAGTATGCCGTGGAGTCCTGTTTTGCGGTACGCCACACCCCTCTTGATGAACAGGACCCCTGTTTCGACCGTAGGAGGTCCGTTTCGTCCGTTTTGTAGTACGCCACACCCCTCCTGATGAACAGGACCCCCGTTTCGACCATAGGAGGTCCGTTTCCTCTGTTTTGCGGTACGCCAGACCCCTCCCGATCAACAGGACCCCGTTCCGAACGTAGGAGGTCCGTTTCCTCCGTTGTGCGGTATGCCAGGCCTCATTTCCATCGCGTGTTCCGTCCAAGCCCTCCCGATGAACACGACCACGCATTCCGTTCCGACCCAGCCGGTTGGCTCCCACGCGTTCCGTTGCCTCCTGATGAACACGATGCATTCCGTTGCCTCCCCATGAACACGACGACGACGTTGTTTCTCCGTTCCGACCCAGCCATGTCAACGAGCCATCGCCGTACGTATGCGCGAGTAGGCGTTCGAGACCCCGCCCATATGTACACATACGTGGCCGTATTTTCTTTCTTGCACCCTGGCCGCCTCTACTACGACACGTGCGCGCCTCTACATCCACCAGTATATATGTACGTACACGTTCGCGACCAGAATGACAACGCTACGTACGCTTCGACCAGGTGGGTCCCGACTGTCAGGCACTTCCTTGCGTGCGAAGATGTAGCTGGTGGGTCCCAGCAGTCAGGGGGCGAAATACGGTGGCCCGTCCGGTGGGTCCCCGCTGTCAGGTGGAGGAATAATTATTTTGCACGTAATAAGGAGGCACTTCCTTGCTGCGGCCGTGGACCCAGCTGTCAAATTCTCCACGTACAGTCCACGTCCGATGGAAGCCGTTCCTTGACCATGTTAACCATGCCGCACCAAGAGCACCAGGCGGTGGACGATGGCGAGGCCTAGGAAGGGGACGACGCGGAGCCGGGGAAGATGCGGCAATGGATGCCCACGCGTAGAGGAGTACAAGGGCACTGGTTCGCTGCGGTGTGAGGCTGCCGTCGCCACAGAGTAACAGGGGGTGTGGGTGAGTAGAGGGATGGCCTGGCCAGTAGTGGGAGTAGTAGGGGGTGGTGAGGCCTCCGCCGCATCGCAGCCGGCCACGGGAGGTAGGAGCACAAGGCACGATCGGCGCTGGTTTGGGCGGCTGGAGCAAGAAGACCAGAGGTTGAAGAAGCACTACGGCCACTAGATGGACATCGTACGATCACTGGAGCTAAAATCGTGCATATTGACAAAGTTGACAAAGCCCTCCGTCCCAGTCAACTTAGTAGGCCCACAAGTCAGCCTGCCACTATACTGGGTCCCAGCTAAGAGGGGGAGTATTCATTTTTTTGTGCGTAATAAGGAGGCACTTGCGTGCAAAGATATAGCTGGTGGGTCCGAGCTGTCAGCGGCGGTAACGTTATTTTCGCAAAATACAGAGGCCCTTTCGATGGGTCCCTGATGTCAGGTGGAGGAATCATTATTTTGCGCGTAATAAGGAGGCATTTCCTTGCGTGCGGCCGTGGACCCAGCTATCGGCCTCTCCACGTACAGTCCACTTCAGATGCATGTCGGTCGTTGACCATGTTGACCAGGCCGCGCCGAGAGCACCAGGGCGGTGGACGACAGCGAGGCCTAGGAAGGGAATGACACGGAGGCAGGGAAGACTCGACAGTTGTTTCCCACGCGGAGGGGAGTACGACTGTATGAGGGTTTACTGGTTCGTCTGCCGTCGCCGGAGAATAACAGCAGGTGTGGGTGAGTAGAGGGATGGCTAGGCCAGTGATGGGAGTACGGTGGGGCGGTGAGGCCTGCACGGCAGCACAGCCGGCCGCGGGGAGGAGGGAGCAGGCAGTCCCGCCGGCGCTTGTTTGTGCGACTGGAGCAGGAAAAGCAGAGATTGAAGAAGCACGACAGCCGTTGGATGGATATCCAACAGTCACTACTTGTGCGTCAACCTTTTTTTAGGAAAGCCTCAAATCTGTGGAAAACAACATACATCCCATCTGCCATTATTTCTAATAATTTTCAGCCCATTTGCTAATTCTTAAGGTTTTTTTGGAGCCCATATTCTTTTTGTTAGCATTACAGCACAAATTGTGGCCACGGTTAAAAAATTATACGAAATTTTGCATATTTCGGTGCTGTCCGAACTGTTTTTAATCCCGAAATTTCGTCTCACATTCAAACTGATTTAAAAAATAAATGTATATAAATATAGAATCCAACAAATTCTCCACGCATAAAAATTAATGTAATTTAAAATCTTGAAATGAAAAAAAAGATATTTGAAACTAATTGCCGGTTTGATGTGTTTTAAAAATGTACACCACATTTCTCATTACTGATGGGCCATTTTCTTGGCCTGCCGAATGAAAGCTCTCCTCTACTTGAAAGATTTGCAGCCCAACAGGCCTGACAAAGCGACTTACTTGGCAAATCACAAAAAAACTGGGCTGTGGCCGTGGACCCAGCTATCAGCCTCTCCACGTACAGTACTCTTCCGATGGAAGCCGTTCCTTGACCACGTTGACCACGCCGCACGGAGAGCACCACGGCGAGGCCTAGGAAGGGGATGACGCGGAGCCGGGGAAGACGCGGCAGTGGAAGCCCGCGCGGAGAGGAGTACGAGGGTTCACTGGTTCGGCTGCGGTGTGAGGCTGCCGTCGCCACAGGGCTTGGCCAGCGGTGGGAATAGTAGGGGGTGGTGAGGCCTCCGCGGCAGCACAGCCGGCCACGGGAGGCAGCAGCATGCGGCACGACCGGCGCTGCTTTGGGCGGCTGGAGCAAGAAGACCAGAGGTTGAAGAAGCACTATGGCCGCTGGATGGACATCGTACGGTCACTGGAGCTAGAATCATTCATATTGACTAAGTTGACAAAGCCCTCCATCCCCGTGAACTTTGTTGGCCCACAAGTCATCCTCCCACTATGGTGGGTCCCAGCTAGCAGGGGGGTATTCATTTTTTGTGCGTAATAAGGAGGCACTTCCTTGCGTGCGAAGATATAGCTGGTGGGTCCGACATGTCAGCGGGGGGAACATTTTTTTGCGAAATACAAAGGCCCTTCCGGTGGGTCCCAGCTGTCAGGTGGAGGAATCATTATTTTGCGCGTACAGTCCACGTCCGATGGATGTCGTTCGTTGACCAAGTTGACCAGGCCGCGCCGAGAGCACCATGGTGGTGGATGACGGAGAGCCCTAGGAAGGGAACGACACGGAGCCGGGGAAGACTCGGCAATGGTTGCCCACGCGGTGGGGAGTACGAGGGTTTACTGGTCCGGCTGCCATCACCGGAAAATAACAGGAGGTGTGGGTGAGTAGAGGAATGGCCTGGCCAGCAATGAAGTAGGGTGGGGCGGTGCGGCCTGTGCGGCAGCACAGCCGGCCACGGGAGGCGGGAGCAGGCAGTCCCATCGGAGCTGGTTTGGGCGGCTGGAGCAAGAAGATTAGATATTGAAGAAGCAGCAAGGCCGTTGGATTAACATCCAACGGTCACTGCAGCTAGAATCGTTTGTGGACTAAGTTGACAAAGCCAAAGTACACGTACCCACAAGTCAACCTCCAAATCTGTCCCAAACAGCATACAACCCGATATGCACCAAGTAGCATACTTTTTTATATATAGGAAGAAAACTGCGAGGAGAATCCAACGTTCGCTTCTCCTCTTCTCTACTTACTCTGCCTAGCATCAGAAGCTCTGGCCGCAGCAACCATGTCCGCTGGCTTCTCGTCCACCTGCTCTTCAGCAGGCAACAACCAGATATGCACAAGGTCGCAACCCGTACCATCGCCTGTGGGTCTCATCACAGCCTCGCCGGGACACGCATCGCAGCCGATTGCTCATCGCAACCCGCTGCCGTTGGTGTGGTGCCACTGCTGCAAATCACACGGAGTCATCCGTCGAGTCTCAACCACAATCCGCAACCCTGGCCGAGTCTTCTACAAATGCCCGAATCATGGGGTAATAATATGTTTAAGTGTTGTTCTGCTGCTTTCAGTTGCTGATTTTTTTAATAGTTTGGTTGATGATCTACCAATTTGATTCGTGCAGAAAAGGGAAGATTCGTGTGATTTGTATTTCTGGGAAGTTGCTGATGTGGGGGAATGCTACTACGCTGATTATTTGGTTAGCCGAGGAATCCCAATACCAGGACAAGTAACTGAAGGAACGGCAGAAGAGGAAGATGCAGAGCAGAAGGTTAAAAATGCAATTCCTCTGATCATGGCCAAGCAACAGCCGCTGAATGGCCTTGACAGCAATGAGGAGATGAAAGAGCTTGTGAAGATAATGGGCAAAATTGATGTGCTCTTTAGGATGATTGTCTCTTTATTTGTAGTGTATGTAGCACTCGTGATGTATTCAGTGGCTACGACATGAGCACTTTGCTGAAACTAGTAATGAATGAAACCTATGTAGCAGACTGGGGTAGTGTTGTGCACATCTAATGATTTCTATTAATGGAAATTAGGGGGTATCCCCTTTTGCTCATATAAATAAATAAATAGTAGAGGCCCTGTCGGGTCAGCTTTGTTCTCATTCGAAGACGTCGAGCAAATTGTAGTCCAACAGCAAACTATGTCATCAAATTGAAGTTTCACAGCCAAATATGAGTACAACTAAACAACAATGTCATCATGTTTTAGTTGTCATACAATCACCAAACACAAATCAGCATACATAACAAGTGATGTTCTCACAACAAAATACTAAACAACATGTTTATCAGGTTTCAGTCGTCATAGCAAACACAATTTCACATAGTAGATAAAAAAACGTCTTCTGACAGGCAAATACGACAAAAGCAATGTAATCATCATCCGCAGCAGCAGCGTTAACATCTTCGCCATGTGTATCAGTCTGAATTGTAATTCCCCATGGTGTCATCTTCTTCTTCGTCCTCAACGTCCTCGAACGTTGGCTTCTTATTGATCAACTCTTGTATGTCCACAGCACGACATGCAATCTTTTCGCCGGCGTCATTGATGTGATGATTCTCAAAGATATTAGGAACATCTGTGTTATCTTGTACATCAGGAGCAGTGTAAGCATCATCTTGTTTTGCAACTTCATTAAACGAATTCCTCTGCTCAAACCTTTGCAATACTCTCCAGTCATCGCTACGTGCAAATGTGTCTTCCAAGAAAAATATCCGTGTTGCTTGATTTGCCAAAATAAAAGGCTCGTTGGTCTGGTACGCCACCTTGACATTGATGGATTTGAAATAATCACCAGCTCTGGGTTTTGTGATCCTGGAAAACAGGTTATACCAACGCCAGCACAACAGAACCACACACCGATGATCCTCGAAACTGGAGATATACTACAACTGAATAATGTCTGTTATGTTAGCATACATTACAATTATCTCTTTGTCATACGTATCCGTGCTCATGATGGCACTGTTTCGTGTCTTCCTGCCTTTGTCTCGTGCAAGGGTGTTGTAGCGCACATCTCCAACAACGCAAGATTCATAATGTCTTACCCGAGTATCAGGACCCATTTCTAGTGAGTAAAGGGCATCATCAACTGCCTGCCCATCCTCCCACATCTTCTTAACCTATGGTTAGAAAATAGACAACCTAATCATCTTATGTACTCAATATATTAAAAAAACTGACAGTGCACTTCAAAAGCTTACATGGTTCTTGAACCATTTCGCAAATCCTGCCATAACCAGTTTGTCAATGTTTCTTGGATTTTGTGGCAGTAACTCCTCTTTGTAGATGCTACACAACATAGTGATCGCGTCAAACATCTAAATATATAAGAATGTGCTGCAATTTTAGTAGATTACGATGTATAAGCTGTAGTACTGCACTTACTTGATATAAGGTAGTATCTCGGGACAGTTATTCAACACATACCAAACCATTTTGTCCAAATCTTTAGGTTTGTCCTCTTGTTAACTCTTCCCTGTAACTCGAACAGAATAATCGAAAACATTGAGCCTGGGATTGTCTTCACCCACCTCTTTGCTAAGCTGATCAGCTGTTTCAATGTATTTTGAGCAGAATGTCAATGCTTCTATAGCAATGTAGGCCTCTGCAATGGAACCCTCGGGTCTAGCTCTATTCCTAACATAGCCCTTGAAAGTGCCTAGCCGCCTTTCAATAGGGTACATCCACCCATACTGTACTGGACCTCTAAGTAGTGCCTCATCAAGTAGATGAACAGCCAAATGCACCATCACATCAAAGAAGCCTGGAGGATATATCTTCTCAAGGTCGCATAGGATAGTTGGTATCTTGTCTCTAAGATGCTCCAAAGCATCTATCCTGATATTCCTACTGCAGAGTTCCCTGAAGAATTGTCCCAACTCTGCAACTGCTCTGTATAAGTCAGGGCGGCCCAATCCTCTAAGGATAACAAGTAAAACCCTTTGAAGTAGGACGTGGCAGTCATGTACCTTGTTTCCATCTTCACTGACTCTCCTTTCAGGATTGGAAGCAAATCCATGTGGGAATCTCACACTTGACAGGACCTCGCAGAATTCTTTTCTTTTTACCTTGTCGAAGACGTAAATAGCTGGTGCCATATCCTGTGATTTACCTTCATCTTGCACCTGCAAATACTTTCTAATACCCAGGTGTGTCAAATCAATCCTAGATTTTCAGGTATCTTTCATCTTGCCTTCAATATTAAGAAGTGTGCCGATAATGCTGTCACATATATTTTTCTCGATGTGCATCACATCAGGATTATGCCGCAGATCCAAATCTTTCCAATACTCCAAGTCCCACAAAGTGGACCTGCGGGTAAACAATAATCTCTCTTCTACCCTGCCGCACTTCCTTTTCCCGCTACCATTACCAGGATGGTTTCCTGGTGTAATATGCCTGACCTTCTCTAATTCCACTTGCAACTCATCGGCGGTGAGCCTCTTTGGCGCATCACGGTTTTCATGCTTTGCATTGAACACATGTCTTCGGTATTTTCTAGGATGCGGCTTGTCCTTGGCAACGAAACGGCGGTGTCCAATGTAACAGATCTTGCTAAGTATTGCGTATGACAGCGGATTCCTGTCACAGCGAACACATGCACTGTAACCATGTGTCGTTCGCCCTGACATACTACCCAAAGCCGGATAATCATGGATGCACCAAATTATAACAACACGCAGAAAGAAATCAGCTGGTGGGCTGCCATATAGGTCTTGACTGAGAACACCCTTCCATAGCTGGTGAAGTTCCTCCACAAGAGGCTCCATGAACAAATCAAAATCCTTTCCAAGACTTTTTGGACCTGGGATGAGCAAGGCCATCATGTAGATTGATTCTTTGGTGCATACATTTGGAGGCATGTTGTATGGGATAACAAGCACTGGACACATGCTATATGTGGCGCTTTGGTAGCCAAATGGGTTAAATCCATCTGAAGCTAAGCCAAGTCTAATGTTTCTCGGGTCAGCAGCAAACTCTTTGTATTTATCATTGAAGCTTTTCCACTCACTACCATGAGATGGATGGCTCATTACATTCTGATCTCTGTACTCCTGGTTCCTAGAATGCCACAGTACATCCTCTCTTGTTTCAGCATCATGAAACATCCTCTCCAATCTTGGTGTAATTGGAAAATGTCTCAGAACATTATGAGGAATCCTCTTCACAGCATCACCATCTTTCCATCTTGATGATTTGCATTTTGGGCATTCACTTAAGTTGGCATAATCCTTACGGAACAGAACACAATTATTCTTACAAACATGGATCATATCATATCCAATTCCAACTGCACGAAGGAAATTCTTCATTTTACTGTCGTGTGTGGCAGCTCAGACGCATCTGGGAAAGATTCACGGAAAGCAGCCAACATCGCATCGAATGATTTGTTGGTCATCCGCTCAGATGTCTTCACCTGAAGAAAGGTGACCATAGCTGAGAATACTGACAGCTTATTTCCTGGGGTGACAGCAACGTTGCATTGTTCCAACATGCGGGCCCATTGTTTTTCTTCTGCAGGTGAAAGTTCACGGAATGCACGAGCATTTTGTAGCATTGTTTCAATGTTGGTCAAACTCACTGGCTCCGCCACCTCCTCCTCCTCCTCCTCTTCCACCTGAGCATCAAGCAGATCAAGATGGTGATCTGCTGCTTCCATGTAGTCAATAACATTGACGTTCACAGCTTCACCATGATGAACCCACCTAGTATATGTGACCGACATCCCATACAAGTGTAGATGATTTTGCATAGTTGACTGGGGTCTTGTAACTGAATTCATACAACTGCTACACGGGCTGAGCACATCTGATTTTGGACCACCGTACTCAGCTTTGATAAAGTTCATGAAGTTTTCAACCCCCTCGACATATGCAGCAGAGAATCTTCAAGCAAAAGTTATCCAAGTGTTGTCCATCTGTTAGATATACAAATTAGTTCTTCTACTAGATATTACAGGAAAAACATATATGCTTTTTATGAAGTCCAGAAAAAAAATACCTAGGTCGATGTCTAAAGCTATGGCAAGATATTTGGACGAGCAGATCTAAGTAACAAAATATATGTAAAGCTAATTCAGCAAACAGATTTGAGTGCCAAATTATGGCAGGCTGTTTCAACAGTCAATGAGGCCGAGCACACAGCCATCGAACTATCGAAGGCCATCACAGCAACAAAGATCGAGTATAAAACAGTGTAGAGCTATTTCAGCTAACAGATTGGCTACTAGACCATGGCAATCTACATCACAATAAATATATGGCAGTATATTTTAGCAACTAATCGGCCTTGTCATGCCATCTTAGCTAAGCAGATTGAGTGCAGAACAAGGCAAGGAAGCTTCTTAAGCAGAACATATTGACAGTAAACTACTTCGGCAAACAGTGAGATTAACAGCGTCTATCAGCTAACATTCAGCGCTACACCGACATGAACGGGGCCTTAGTCTAGAATGCGCGTACCGTGGGAGAAGCTGACCGCCGTGCGTCTCCACACAAACGTCGCCAGTGGTGGCGGCGCTGACCACCGTGCGCCTCCACAAGAACGTAGCCAGAGGTGGCGGCGCGGCTAGAGGACGGCAGTCTACGAGAGCGTACTGTGGGAGCGAGAAGATCGCCAAACCGCGGCGCCGACGTATCGGCGTGGCAGGGAGGGCGGCTTTGGCGGAGCGAATGGAGTGGAGGGGGACGGGGGGGAGGGGGGTTTGGGGAATATTATTGGCTAGTTGGCCGAAGGGCGGTTGAATCGGATTTGGGGGGAATTTTTGGGTGTGTGTGGGGGGGGGGATGATTTTCACGCGGTGGGCGGAGGAGTTTGGCGCATGGTCGGTTTCTCCAAGTGCAGTCCCACGTGTCAGTGAAGAAGCAAGCCGAAGCGCGTTCCGTTTGTGTGAGCTGTGTGCAGGACCGAACGTGTGTGGGGTGCAATGCGACCTCGACAGGAGTGTTGTGAGTGTACCGCATTTTTTCCTTTTAAACTAGGTGCTTCGCCCCCTCAGAAAAAAAATCTGTTGCTTCGCGCGATCCATCGATACTACTAGTAATCCGGTAATCCCGACTAAAACGGCGCGGCCGGGTCTTTTCCTGCGCGATATGCTGGGAGGTGTGCTTAGTTGGGTTTTTTAGGATGAGTAATGCTACACCTACGTAATCCCAGTTATGTAATTAACGTAATGTGAAACGTGAGAGCTGTTGATTGTAGATTGGGGGAGGGAGGGGCCCACCGCCATGAAAATCAGGGGAGGAGAGAGAGAGGCAATTTACGTTAACCTTTTCGTAGGTTCCCGTAGATGTAGAAAGATGTGTCAGATCCTGCAATATAGGCCGTCCTCTATATCTAATGGATAGGAAGGTAACTATGACAATTTACCCGCACTCCTCTCCACATTTGCAGATAAGGCTTTCCCTCGTTCATCCTTTTCTCCCACAAGATCTTGATCTTTCGTGCAACGCACGGGCATCTTGCTAGTACTCCTACAATATGTATATTATTGTGAAAGTTCATATACACCGGCCGATATTAATGCAAACATGGCAGATTTTCATTACATTTCGAACTTTTATAGGACAAAAAAATAAAAGAAACCCGACCCTAAAGCTATTCTACGGCGGCGACCGACGTCCTCCATCTGTGATCTCCATGTATGGGGGCGGGGTTCAAGACCCGTGAAGTGAAGGTGCGGTCTCCGGCGAGGAAAAGTAGAACACGGGAGACGGACCGACGTCCTAAAGCTATTCTACGGCGGCGACCAACGTCCTCCATCTGTGATCTCCATGTATGGGGGCGGGGTTCAAGACCCGTGAAGTGAAGGTGCGGTCTCCGGCGAGGAAAAGTAGAACACGGGAGACGGACCGACGTCCTAAAGCTATTCTACGGCGGCGACCAACGTCCTCCATCTGTGATCTCCATGTATGGGGGCGGGGTTCAAGACCCGTGAAGTGAAGGTGCGGTCTCCGGCGAGGAAAAGTAGAACACGGGAGACGGACCGACGTCCTAAAGCTATTCTACGGCGGCGACCAACGTCCTCCATCTGTGATCTCCATGTATGGGGGCGGGGTTCAAGACCCGTGAAGTGAAGGTGCGGTCTCCGGCGAGGAAAAGTAGAACACGGGAGACGGACCGGCCAATTGGCACACCATGCCCTGTCACCTCCCATGCCCTACTCATCCTCGGAGGAGTCCCCGACCTCGGCGGTGCCGGACGTTGGACGACGGCAAGTAGGATGCGTGGCTGACGATGCTCCCGTCGTCGGCCGCCAGCGTGGCCACAGCTTGTGCGGCGACTTGACCGAGGGCGGCGACCTCGAGCTCCATCCCCGAAGACAAGCTCTCCCGCAGAGCGTTCGCGCTTGCGGTCATGGCAGATGTGGTTCCAGGTAGGAGGACGATGCGCTATGGTGTGGAGGTTAGTTGGGCGTTGCCTCTTTAAGTAGCGCATTCTGGTGAGGCCAAGCGTCCGGGTGCGTCATTAAGTCGCCGGAGTTGGTTCCGCGGGCACCGAGCCTCTTAATGACGACATACGAACGGACGGCATGAATGCGGGCAGCTGGCGCCGGCTGGGAACGCACCGCACGACGGCGCGAGGGACGAGGGTTTTAGTGTGCCAGGGTAGTCAGCTGCGGTCGTGGCAACGTTGGAGATGCCCTTTGCTCACATGTGATCCCCGCATGTCATTGAAAAATCAAGACGACCCGGCATGGTCTCAGGTCCAGAGGATGCAGTTGGCCGCGCTACACCACTCCGCGGACGCGTCGCGGCGCCCCGTGCATCCTCGACGAGCCGGGTGTTGGGGTGTGTTTGGTTTGTGGCCAAAGTGCACCTTGCCAAAATTTTGGTCATGACCAAAAGATTGGTCTTTGTTTGGATGGTTGCCATTTTTTTGGCATGCCAATGAACTCTAGCCAACTCTAGTTCATTTTTCTTGCCAATGTCGGCCAAATCATGGGCAACCAATACCTCAACCAAAATTTTGGTCATGACCCAAAGATTGGTCTTTGTTTGGATGACCCAAAGGCGGATTCAAAATTTTGAACCGGTGATCATAGCATCCGCAAATCATATATAAAGGGTATTCAATGTTCGTTTCGTTTTTGAACGTACAATATACTCCCTCCTATCCTTTCTAGTTTACATATAAGTTTTATGTGTAGTCAAAGTATATCTACTTTGATCAAAAAGGTATCAACATTCAACAACGCCCAATCAATATTGTTAGATTCGTATGTAATCCTAGATTTGTACTCGAGATGGTTTCCAATTTGACTATTGACAAGATTAATAGTACATGAGATGTATAATGTGAAAATTATATCATTGGAAACTCCTTTCACATATGAATTTGACCGTATGATTTGTTTAAGTTGCATGTCATATATTATTACTCTAACATTTGGTCAAAGTTAGCCTCGAAAAACGCATTAGACCCTGTATGCTTTGTGTAAGTTGCATGTCATATATTATTACTCTAACATTTGTGTAAGTTGCATGTCATATATTATTACTCTAACATTTGGTCAAAGTAGTATAGTGGAAGTGGATCCTCTGACGTAGGTATCCCTGCCTTACCCTCCCTTTCGGTCACTTACTGGCGGACCCCATGCTTGCTAGGCCTCGCATGTCAGTTACTCAATGGGTTCGGCCACGTCAGGGGATCCTCATCCGTAGTATACTCCCTCTGTTTTTTTACTCCGCATAAAATGGAGGGAGTGGTGGTATAATAAATGACGCGGGCGGGGGAGGGGGAGGGACGTCGGTTTGCTCTCAACTGCGGTCTCACAAGCGAGCGAAAACGCAAGAAGAAGCACGTTCCATTTGGTGAGCGACGTGGAGGGTCCAGCGTGCCGGGCTGCAATGCGAACGCGACAAGAGGGATGTACACTCAAAACCGATTGACCAGTCGGCACCGGAACCACTATTCACACCAGAACCTTCGCTGCTCGGCCTATGCCAGCCACTGCCCTAAAACCACACCAAATCTCCAGCCCATTCCCCCACCTTTCGATCCACTCGCCCGCATCAAGTGTCCCCTAGTTCGTCGGAAAGCCATGGTTCGCCGCAAGATCACTTACTACAAGATGCTGACGCCGGAGCGCCGTGCAGAAATCGCGGCGGCGGTCGGCGCCACAGACCTCCGTTCCCAAGCTCGCTTTGCGGCGGGCCAATCCCCGAGTTCTCTGGAGCCAAGCTATGAGGAGGAGGAAGCCGATCCAATGTTCATGGCGGAGGTCACGGCGCAGAAGGCCCCCGATGGGTATGAGACGATGGCGTCGACTTCGTGCCGGCGTCCGAGTACCCCATGGTGCAGGTGGACCAGCGGTTCAACATGGCGACACTAAAGGAGGACTGGGAGGCAGAGGCTCAACTCGACGCGGAGCGCATGCATGCCACTGCCATCGAGTCTCTCATGCAGGCGGAACCGGATGTCGTGGATGTGAACTAGGCAGAGGAGGCTCAACTTGAGGCGGAGCGCGCAGATGCCGCTGCCATCGAGGCCCTCCTGCAGGTGGAGCCAGACGTCCTGGACTTGAACCGGGCGGCAGAGGCTCGACTCGACACAGAGCACGCGGATGCCGCTCTTGTCGACGCCCTCCTGCAGGTGGAACCGGATGTCCTGGACTTGAACCGGGCGGCGGAGGCTCGACTCGACGCAGAGCGCGCGGATGCCGCTGCCATCGAGGCCCTCCTGCAGGCAGAACCGGACGTGCTCGACTTGAACCGGGTTGTGCTCTCGTCCGTGCAGAGCACCCGCACGCTTCGCTTGAACGAGTAGCTGGAGGCCGAGGACAACCACGGTGTAGAGACACACGTCGGCAGCGACGGCTGGTTCGCGCCGGCAGCCAAACACGACGAGGTCATCTCTTTCCGCGAGCAGTGATAGTTTTTCTTTATGTTGTTGTTTTTATGGATCTTTTGCTGGGTAAAAACATATATTTGTGATGCAAGTCGCCTGACTTGGGCCAGTCTACCATTTTAGGCGGTTGGATGAATATCCTACGTCTCCTAACCCTTCTTTCCTTCTTCCTCACCTCTTCTTCTTCCCCAACAGACCACCGCACGGGCCGTACAGATACTCCCCAACATGCGGTTGGATAAGCATACTCTATGAAACGAAAATTATGTGTCAGCAATAGGATGGCTGAGTTTGGTGTGTTCACATGCGACAACACGTGTCAGTGAGGGTGCGTTCCCTTGGTTGGGTTTGCGGCGTGCAGGAGCGACTGTGTGAGGGTGCGGTGCGACCGCGGCATGCAGGAGCGACCGTTTGAGGGTGCGGTGCGACCGCGATAGCCGTGCGCAAGTGGACCTCCTTCTCATTTTGAAAACTTTAGGCAAGCTTGGCAAAAATGTGTGGTGAAGTTTGGCAATGCAAGGCCTAGACCCAAACAGGATAAGTACGTATGTACTAGGAGTACTAGTGTTAAAAAAGAAAGGTTGGGTTTTCCTTCGCGGGATTTAATCGATACAAATCCTTGTTTCACGTGTCAATTAATGCGTATTTTTTCTCCAAAGACCAAAGAGCTAACCATCTCACTCCTCATCGCTTGATTAATGCAGCGCCATGCAAACCAACCTTCTCACTTCCGCATGCATGCAGGAGATATTAATGTCCTTGGTTGCTAACCCCATCAATTTTGCCTCGATTAGTGTTAGTGGTCCTTTGCAAATTGTAATTTTGATATACTGGCCTTATGTACAAAAAATGGAGGTAGTAACTATATTTGACTTCCTTCCCCATTGCGGTGACGTCGACGATTTTTTTGGTGGTTTGGCGAAGTGCGTTCGACGGAGAACACCATTGAGGGAGACCACGGTAAGTCCTTCGCAAGTGCCACCTGCAAGCCGAGACAACCGCCTTATTTGCATCCAAGAAGTCCTTTACTAGTACTACTAGGAGTAACTAATGCGGTGAGATGGCTTCTCGAAGAAGACGATGGAGAAGCGGAGTCACCGAAGAGTGAAATGATGGTTGCTTCGTTCGTGCTTTTGTGATTTGACGCCTCACTGCTTTGTGATTTGTGATAGAAGGGACATGGGAGTAGACTCTGTCCTCTATACTGCACTACATGCGTCCAAGCATGGGAGAAAGAGGAGAGACGTTGCATTTTTCTATTCCTTCAATCAATCAATCAATCAGGGACCTTTGGTTCCATATTTTTGGCTTTGGCATGGTTCCCAAGATGCCAAAAGCTATTTTCACATTTGGCTACACATTGTGGATGCCCTTAACCGTACCACTTGGTTTTTCTCCTGTGTGCTATCTATACAAATCTCAGTTTTATTGATCTACAAAATTATAGAATCGAGATTAGTAAAAAGGAGGTGATTTTGCCGAGCGGATGGCGGGGGAGGTTTCTTATTTGAGCAATGCTACATCCATGTAATGGTTTACGTAAAGTTACAAACTGATGTGATGTGGGACTATTTGATTGGATTAAAGGAGAGGATTAGGCCCACCCCACCTGAAAATCAGGGGGGCATATATAGATTAGATGGAAAGTATATGTAGCAGCTACGTAGCGCTTTGTAAGTCTAGGATTATGCTTCTTATTTTCGGAGGACGTTGTCCTGGCGGTTTGCTAACATGCGGTCCCATGTGTTAGTGCTTTACCAAGCCGATCCGCGTCCCACATGAGGCAGAACAACGGTAGAAGCAACACGTGGTTAAGTTGAAGAAGATGAGGGGGAAGCGGATTCAGCAATGAGTGAAATGATGGTTGCTTCGTCCCTCCAACTTAACTGCGGGAAAGGTGCATCTTTGTGATTTGACGCCTCATTGCTCATTACTACACCGACGCCATGACTGGGGAGCTTCACCCCGGCTGCTCTGCACTATATTCCGGTATGGCACGTGGACCCGGTAGCTTGATGTCCCACATGTCGGCGAAAGGGACTAGAAGATTTATGAAAGCGAGCGCTCCACTCTTATGACGGAGGAGTAGACGATACGACGGCCCAGTGAACTGTCACTTGTACAGTATAGTACTATAGTTTTGCTGTTTCGCACGATCCATCGATACAAACCCGATTAAACAGGAAAGGGCGGGATTTTTCCCGCGTGGTAGATGATACTGGACATACATTTCAAAGGCAATTTTAATGTATGCAAACTGAATAATTATAAGTAACAATATGATATCTAGTAAAACTAAAAACACATATGATTTATTGTGTTAGAGTGTAGTAGTAGTGTTGTATTGCATAGTTGTTAGATGTAACATGCGAGAACGTGTAGAGATGTAGTTTTGGAGGGCCTATAGAGAGAAAAGCATAATACGGTCACCGAACTTCAAAATAAGCTGATTACGGTCACTATATACGTTTTGCGGTGATTATACGGTCACTTGCTCACAACTCAGCATCGGATTATACGGTCACTGTTGATCGGCCAAATAGTTTGCGTGGCGCCATGTTGACTAGTTAAATTGACCACGTTCATTGTGGGTCCCACCTGTCAGTTCGCATATGCAAAAGGCCAGATAAACACAAATTTACGCAGAGGCGACAAGGCTCCAACCCATGCGCGGGAATCACCTGGTTGTGTATGTGTCTGTCAGGGCCTGATGTGTGCGCATGCATGTGTAGGTTGAGCACTTGAGCGTGAGAGTGTGTTTTGGTCGTGTGGTGTACTGGTGTGTGCATGCATGTGTGCGTGTGTGCGTGTGAGTGTTGCGTGCGTGCGTGTGAGTGTTGCGTGCGTGCGTGGCTACGTGTGTACGTGTGAGTGTTGCATGCGTGCGTGGGTGCATGTGTTTGTGTGAGTGTTGCGTGGATGCAGTTTGTGTGCATACGTGAAAGGGGCGTACAAGGGGGGTATGCAATGGAGAGAGAGATGCTCTTCATTTCTCTTTATTATGACTAACTTTGTATATAGTATAAAAATATACAAATTCACAGTGCGGAATAAATATCATTGTGGGCACCATGCAATGTAAATTAGCGTTCGTACTCCTCCATATAACTTTGTAATGTTGTATATATGTAGAAACTCTAAAATAATTTTTTGGCCACACTTTATTCAAAAGGAATGTTGTATGCGAAATAAACGTGAAGAGAGGGCTTTTTAGATCAATGGGGTACGTGATGTAACATGTGTGAATGTGTAGTTGATGCATTTGGCGGGGCCTAGAGAGGTTTGTGTGTGTATTACGTATTCGAGAGAGGCATGGATAGAGGGGCCGACAGGGGTGGGGGAGGCATGGGAGAGATAGCACGAGAAATGAGAGTGGTCTAGAAAGAGAGAGACGAATATGATGTCACGACAAGAGATTCCATTCCCTTGAGTGTGTATATGCAAGGGGGGAGGGAATAGAGGCACCAGGAGAAATTTTCTGTGTGTGTGGTGTTTGTGTTGGTATGTGTGGGTGTGAGAAGATAATGAGGCGTGGGGGCAGAGGGTTTGTCACCGCGTGAGGTCCGGTGGTTCGAGGTGAGGCCCTTCGTTCTGTTCCGTCCTGCGCCACATTGGTCGGCCCGTGACACATTTAGGAAGACCCATGGATGACTAGTCGTACAAGACAAAGATAGCAGAATTGTGAAGGACTCCGTGTCCACTGACAAAGCCGGCTTGGATTTGTAACCCTAGGTTCTCGGACTAAGGTAACCCCTTTATCTCTGATATTACTATTCATTCAACCTAACTTTAAGGGGCATCCTACAGAATGCTCTGCTAGAATCATACTCGTCGATTAGGAAGAGAGGTGTGAGACAATGCGTGAGATACAGGTGTAAAGATAATGTGCGTACATGAGACACGTAGGCAGGTCCATGTATATAGAAAGGGTCGATGAGGATTGTGCGTGTGTATGTTTGCGAGAGGAAGAGTGCTTGTGATAAAGGTTAGTGAAAACAGTTGTAAATGGTTACGAGAGGGAGGGAGGGTTATATCTAGAGCATGTGTGTGAGAAAGACACCTCGGGAGAGAGTGTGTGAGCATGTGTGAGAGACCACCGATGGAGAGTGAAACTACACGTAAAAGACTACTCTACACATTGATTAAAGATATAAATTGTATCCAAATATTAGGATGGGATCATGATATTTGCAATTCGCATAAGGAGCGGTCATTGATCCATCAGACATCTAGATTCTATCGAATTTGAGCATGTCTATGTTATTATTCGACACAATTGATCCACATAGTTAGTATTTTGAACTCCAGACAGTGCATCGCTTTAGCAATCGAATATAAACGTGAGTATAGTTCATGTTGTGTGTGTAAAGCACATTATACATAGGAAAGTTACACAATGGACATTATAAATAGCTACTACCTATGAACTAGCATACATTTGAATTCAACTTAAGGTGGTTTAAAAAAATCGAATTCAACACGAAGTCCATTCAATTATTTGAATTTGATATCATGGAAATTGTAAACCATACCTAAATTATGGGGGCACCAATCTTTGCTATGATTTTGTACATAATAGCATATGTAGTCGTGTACAAAATAGATTCAAATTTAGCTCCTCCATTCCAAAATAATCGTAGTTATAGGATTTTCAAGTGTCAAAATTTCAAAAGGAAGCGGATAATTTAATGAGGTTTTCAAACATGCAAGGTCAAATATAACGTTGTATATTTAGGTCAATCCTCATAGTTCAAGAGTACTCTAAACGTGAATGCTTGTGTTTCAAAATTTAGAACGAAGCGCCAAAAGAGCCTCTACTCGCCCGAAACCGCGTCAGACCAATGTTTGGTAGTACAAGGAAATTACTTTTCTAATAACTCCGACCCATGAAACCTACCGGCCCGACGTCCAAAGGTCTAAACCGGGGTAGGTTTGTAGCTTCATATAGACGCCACACAACCGCATCCGAAAAACATTCATACACAATGGCCGCCTAAGCACAAATGCGCGTGGCCGAAATCGCTCCCGCCCACTATTTGGGACACCTGGGATTACCATCCTACCCCCGACCCGCAGTAGGTCCGAAATTTAAGAGGGGGGCAAATTTTGTACTTTCCCCAAATTTCAAACAAGCACGTCCCATCTTCTGTTCAAAAAAGCCAAAAACAAGCGCGTCCCATACCGAAACATGGTTCCCCCCCCACCCGTCTGATTCCCCATTCGTACTCCGTGGGTGCAAAAACTACCTCTCCACCAGCCGGGAAACCCCGGCGTCCTCTGTCCGCCACCCCATCCCACCCATCAACCGCCGCCCTCCTCCATCACGCCGCAGCCGATACCCCGACGTCATCGTCCACCGCAACCTCAACCGCAACACCCTCCACGGCTAGTAGTTGAAGCCGAGGCCGAGCCGTCCGTACCCGAGCCAGTTCAACCACGCCGTCTTGCGCCTCACCGCTGCCGCTCCAACTTTGCCACCCTCCACCGCACCGGAGCTGTTCCTGCTACACCGTCCTTCGCCGCCTCGGATCTGCTTCCCCTCTGCCGACATACGGCCACGGCAACACAGTCAACAATTTGGCCATGGGTTCGTCCAAGCCTGCACCCTCCAGAACATCGGTTTCCCCGGTAAAAAGAAGAAAATCGGCGCGACTTGTGGAGGTGACCACACCGGCAACCGAAAAAGGTACTCCTCTTCCCTTATTCATGCAAATCTTACGTCTCTGCTTGCACGGTATTCATCCCACAGAAGACACTAGTTGACCGCTTCTTCTTGATACTAGATGTTCCTAGTAACTCGCGATGCACAAGGTTTCTCCTCATATACTATTTCAACTTAGCTAGAGGTCCATCGCCCCCCTCAATTTCAATTTCTGGCCACTTGATTCCCAATTAATGGAAGCATTCCTCGGCGTAACAGGCGCTAGTACGCCTATTACGCCGGGGAAGCAGTGCCTTGGTGTTTATCTTAGGGGCGTGTGCGGCCTATAGCTACTGGCACCCGATCTGGAGGTCGGCCGGTATTAAAGGTATGGCCTGGGGGCGCTGCCAAGCATGGCGGTGGTGTGAGGTCGATGGGAGGGCGGGGCGGCAGAGGCAGGGGTCTGGGCCGGTGGTCGCTGGCGGTTCGATAAAGTTCGTCAACAGTGACTGGCGGGAGGTAGACGAAGGCCATCTGCTCGTTCCTTATAGATCGGACGGTTCATTAAAAAATCGACTGACCTATTTATTTTCAGTCGATTGTTATCTTAGATATGACCACATGTGGTGGTGTGCTGGAGGAGTACCTGCATTTCCTGTGCTCATATATTACAAAATCATGCAGAGTAGAATCTAATTTTGTTTGCCATGCAATGTTGTAGAGCTATCATATGTCTCATGTCATTTATTTTTCAGCCACCTGCTATCTGCTACTTTTACAGTGCACTAGTTCTGCACACACTTCACCCTTACTCTCACTGTTGTGTTTTTATGCAAGGGTATTTCAGACTCTGCTGCCATGAGAGAAGCCAAAAAGAAAAGAGAGAAGTCGCTCCAGTTTGGTGTGCGGCTAGGCAAGACACGTTTCAACGCTTTAAAGGGTGTAGTGTCAGCAGATGGAGACGGGGAACGTAGCTCTGGAGTTGATGACCTCGCTCGCAATGAACCACCATCCCAGGTGCTTGCTTTAACTTCGCGGTGTCATATGTGGTTGCATGTTCCATATGGTGTCTAGCTTGTATTCGAAAGGCCGAAGTCGGTAAGATAAGGAAAGATATTTTTTTACATGAACCACCATCCCGTGAGCACCAAAAGACAAATAGCTAGTCAGGGCACTGGCCGAGCCAGTGACAAGCCCAGTAAAGATAGACATCACCTGGAAGCCAACTAAAAAGCTGCAATGGTGGCGAAGCAACTCGCCTCCCACCAGGCTCTCAGGTCCTATATGATCATGCTCACCACTCCAGCTGGATGTCTAGCTTGTATTGCTTCCAATTTGGTTAAATTGCATCTGCTTAGCTTACACATTATACCTTTGAATATGACATGGCTTTCTGTTTTTGGTACATACTAGTACATCTATGTATTAACCATGTTCTTACATCAAACTAATGTTCTTGTGTATCCCTCATCAATCACTTATGATGAGGCAGGCAGGCAAGGGGACTACTCCTCATTTAAAGAATGCAGCGTCAGCCTCCCAACATGATTCTCAAGAAACAGAAATGCTAGATGAAGATAGTGAACATAGCTTTGTAGTTGATTACAACATTTCCCCTACACTAGCATCGCAGGTGCTTGCTCTAACTTGGCAGCGTGATATGTGGTTGCATGTTGCATATGGTGTCTAGATTGTAATTCTTCCAATCTGGTTAAACTGCATGTGCTAGTCTGCTTAGCTTATACATTATACCTGTTAATGTGACATGCCTTCCTGTATTTAGTACATAGTACATCTGTCTATTAAGCATGTCCTTACATAAAACTATTGTTTTTTTTGTATCTCGCATCAATCAACATGACGAGACACCTTTAGTATATGCAGTGCGATATTAGTTGCATCTTTCATATGATTTATAGCATGCGCTGCTTCTAATTTGTTGAAATTCCATTTATGATGGGACGCTTTTAACTTGGCAGAGTCATATTGGTTGCATCTTTCATGTGGTGTCTAGCTTGCATTGCTTCTTATTTGCTGGAATGGTTTCTGCTTAGTTTACACAAACAATTGTGAACATGCCATGCCGTCCTGTTTTTCGTACATATTCCATCCTGGTATCATGTGTTTACCTTACATCAAAGTAGTGATTGTCAGTATCATGCATGAATGAGTTCTGAAGAGAGAATTTTATTGCTTTTTCTTGTCGGTTTTACTTGACAATTCAAAATCAATAAAGCGGAAGGAAGTTAGCAAGGCAGCGGATAAAGGTGCTCCTTCCGAACGGAGGGCCTCTACAGTTTCTACTCCTCCACACCCCCAAGATGATTTCCAAGACAACACATGCATAGACACTCAACAAAGTTGTGTTTATGATGAGCATGTCTCCCCTAGTGCAGCATCACCGGTGGTCCCTCTAACTTGGCACTGTTATATGTGGTTGCATGTTATGTGTGATGTCTAGCTTGTATTGCTTCTAATTTTGTTGAATTCCATCTGCTTACTTTACACATTATACTGGAATAAGACATGTGTTCCTGTTTCTAGAACATACAATATCTGTCTATCACACCATGTTCTTACATCAAATTACTACTGTTGTGTAACCTGCAACAATCACTTATCATAAGACACGTTTGACTTCGGAGTGTGATATAGGTTACATCTCACATTCTTTTCTAGCTTGTATTACTAATTTGTTGAAATGGCACTTATGACGAGACAGTTTTAACTTGGTAGAGTGATATTCGTTGCATCTTTCATATGGTGTCTAGCTCTCATTGCTTCTAATATGTTGAAACGCCTTCTCCTTAGTTTACACACCATAAGCAGTGAATATGCAATGCTGTGTGTGGGAGTAGTGGATTAGGGGGTCTCCGGACAGCCGGATTATCTCCATTGGCCGGACTGTTGGACTATGAAGATACAAGATTGAAGACTTCGTCTCGTGTCCGGATGGGACTCTACTTGGCGTGGAAGGCAAGCTAGGCAATACGTATATGGATATCTCCTCCTTTGTAACCGACCTTGTCTAACCCTAACCCTCTCCGGTGTCTATATAAACCGAAGGGTTTTAGTCCGTAGGACAACAATCACAACATACAATCATACCGTAGGCTAGCTTCTAGGATTTGGCCTCTCTGATCTCGTGGTAGATCTACTCTTGTAACACCCATATCATCAATATTAATCAAGCAGGACGTAGGGTTTTACCTCCATCAAGAGGGCCCGAACCTGGGTAAAACTTCGTGTCCCTTGTCCCCTGTTACCATCCGTCCTAGACGCACAGTTCGGGACCCCCTACCCGAGATCCGCCGGTTTTGACACCGACATTGGTGCTTTCATTGAGAGTTCCTCTGTATTGTCGCTGTTAGTCTTGATGGCTCCTACTATCATCGATAGCGATGCGGTCCAGGGTGAGACTTTTCTCCCTGGACAGATCTTCGTATTCGGTGGCTTTGCACTATGGGCTAATTCGCTTAGCCATCTGTAGCAGATTGAAAGCTACGCCCCTGGCCATCAGGTCAGATTTGGAAGTTTGAATTGCACCGCCAATATCCGTGGGGACTTGATCTTCGATGGATTCGAGACACAGCCGGGCGCGCCGCACTGTCGCGATGGGTATGACCTAGCTCTGCCACCGGATGGTACTCCAGAGGCCGCGCCCGCATCATCTTCGACCCTTAGCTCGGATCCAACTGCGCCAATCGAGGACGAGTGGCTAGACACCACCTCAGGGGCTGCAGTCTCGACGGTGATCGAGCCAAACACCTGTATAATTCTCTGCACAGCCCGTGACTCCAAGGTGCCGGACTCTCTTCCGGACCCCGAACCATCCGCGCTCCTGCCAATCGAATCCGAGTGGGCGCCGATCATGGAATTCACCGCTGCGGATATCTTTCAGCACTCACCCTTCGGCGACATTCTGAATTCACTAAGGTCTCTCTCTTTGTCAGGAGAGCCCTGGCCGGATTATGGCCAACAGGATTAGGATGCGGACGACGAAGAAATTCGACGCCCGCCCACCATCCACTTTGTAGCCACTATCGATGATTTAACCGACATGCTCGACTTCGACTCCGAAGACATCGACGGTATGGATGACGATGTAGGAGGCGAACATGAACCAGCACCTACAGGGCACTAGACAGCCACCTCGTCATATGACATATACATGGTGGATACACCCAATGAAGGCAATGGCGATGAGATAACGGAGGATGACCCCTCCAAGAAGCAACCCAAGCACCGACGTCAGCGGCGCCGCTCTAAGTCCCGCCAAAGCAAAAGTGGTGATACCGGCACAGGAGATAATAACACTCCGGATAGCGCTGAAGACAACAACAATCCCCTCCAGCAGGATTTAGAGCAGGAGGATGAAGGAGCCAGCTCTCCTGAGAGAGCAGCTGGCGGAGAGGAGGAGGATGACAATTACATGCCCCCCTCCGAAGACGAGGAAAGCCTCGGCGACGATGAATCCGCCATACCAGAGGATCCCATTGAACAAGAGCGCTTCAAGCGCATGCTTATGGCCACGACAAATATCCTGAAGAAAAAGCAGCAGGAGCTTCAAGATGATCAAGATCTGCTAGCTGACAAATGGACTGAAGTCCTTGCGGCCGAGCAATATAAACTTGAGCGTCCCTCCAAGAGTTATCCAAGGCGCAGGTTACTTCCCCGACTGGAGGAAGAAGCGTATGAAACGGCTGATCGGCCACCTCGTGGCCGCGATAGAGAGGCATTCCAGCCAAAAACTCAGCCTTCACCCCAACGCCATTCAAATAAAAAGGCATGGGGAGATACGCCAGACCTGCGAGACATATTGGAGGACAAAGCAAAGCATTCAAGATCGATCTACGGATCACGAGGGCGCACCACCCTACGAGAAGATAAACGTCATGTCGGATACAGTAAAAGGAAATCCGGCCGGGCTGAACACAGCGGGCAGGACCCATTCGAGCTGCGTCGCGATATAGCCCAATACAGAGGCGCCGCACACCCCTTATGCTTCACAGACAAAGTAATGGAACATCAATTCCCAGAGGGTTTCAAACCTGTAAACATTGAATCATACGATGGCACTACAGACCCCGCGGTATGGATTGAGGACTTCCTCCTCCACATCCACATGGCCCGCGGTGATGACTTACATGCCATCAAGTACCTCCCACTAAAACTCAAAGGACCTGCGTGGCATTGGCTTAATAGTTTTCCAGCAGACTCCATTAGCTGTTGGGAAGATCTGGAGGCCGCATTCCTCGACAACTTTCAGGGAACTTATGTGCGACCACCAGATGCCGATGACTTGAGCCACATAATTCAGCAGCCAGAAGAGTCGGCCAGGAAATTCTGGACTCGGTTCCTTACAAAGAAAAATCAAATCATCTACTGTCCGGATGCGGAGGCCTTAGCGGCTTTCAAGCACAACATCTGAGACGAGTGGCTAGCCTGGCACCTTGGTCAGGAAAAGCCGAAATCTATTGCACCCCTCACGACGCTCATGACCCGCTTTTGTGTGGGAGAAGACAGCTGGTTGGCTCGCAGTAATAACATATCAAAGAACCATGGTACCTCAGATACCAAGGACGGCAATAGCAGGTCGTGTCGCAACAAGCATAAGCGCCGCATTAACGGTGAAAGTACTGAGGATACGGCAGTCAATGCCGGATTCAAAGGCTCTAAACCCGGTCATCGGAAAAAGCCATTCAAACAAAGTACGTCGGGTCCGTCCAGCTTGGACCGTATTCTCGATTGCTCGTGTCAAATACACGGCACCCCAGACAAGCCAGCCAATCACACCAACAGGGATGGTTGGGTGTTCAAGCAGGCCCGCAAGTTAATTGCCGAAAACAAGGACAAGGGGCCGCACAGCGATGACGAGGAAGAGCCCCGGTAGCCGCACACTGGAGGACATAAGAGGTTTCCCCGCAAGTGCGGATGGTGAACATGATATACGCAACCCACATCCCCAAGAGGGAGCGGAAGCGTGCGCTCAGGGACGTATATCCGTTGGAGCCAGTCGCCCCAAAGCTCAACCCTTGGTCCTCCTGTCTGATCACCTTCGATCGCAGGGACCACCCCACTAGTATCCGTCATGGTGGATTCGCCGCACTGGTCCTAGACCCAATCATCAACGGATTTCACCTCACTCGAGTCCTTATGGACGGCGGCAGCAGCCTGAACCTGCTTTATCAGGACACAGTGCGCAAAATGGGTATAGACCCCTCAAGGATCAAACCCACAAAGACAACCTTTAAGGGCGTTATTCCAGGCGTAGAGGCCCACTACACAGGCTCAATTACACTGGAAGTGGTCTTAGGATCCCCGGATAACTTCCGAAGCGAAGATTTAATCTTCGATATAGTCCCGTTCCGCAGTGGTTATCACGCGCTGCTTGGACGAACCACATTTGCTAGATTCAATGCGGTACCACATTATGCATACCTCAAGCTCAAGATGCCAGGACCTCACGGAGTTATTACAGTCAATGGAAACACAGAGCGCTCTCTCCAAACAGAGGAGCACACCGCGGCCCTTGCAGCAGAAGCGCAAAGCAGCCTCTCGAGGCACTCTAAAAGTTCGGCGTTTTAAAGCCCGGACACCTTCAAGCGCGCTCGGGGCAATTAGCAAACAGACCGCCTGGCGCGATCTGAGCTCGCGTAGCAATACGGCGGCCACCCCAATCCCAGCCCAACGGCGTTGTTCGTGTCGCGCTTACATAATTATGCATTAAAAATATCGTGGGCACAGGTGGGGAGGGGGGGGGCACAACTGTGGCACGCCCCAAAACGCGGCTTAAAACGCACCAGGGGCTTCCCGTTCGGTTATTTTTCTTTTTCTTTCAGGACTTCAATCTCTGGAAACACTGTCCAGCAGCTCTATTGCCGTACACATGATACAACAACAAAGGAGGCCGAAAACTATGGAATTCCCAGGTGGATTATAGATTTCGTATAATTCCTCAGCTCGCCCTTGGAAGGGACATAGTCCTACTCTTTTTCTTATTACACTATCTGTATCACTCTGCTTTAATGCAATTTTTTTAATATACAATGCATGACATTACGACTATTATCGCATTTTTGTTATATATATACATATCTATGTGTTCATTAATGACGCCTAGCAACCGTACACTCTGGTACGGCCAACACACCAGTGGCTTACGTACCCACAATATGGTGTGCAAAGTCCAAACATTTTCACAAGTGCGGCACCCCAAACTTATAGCATTATATGCATCAGCTCCGAATCATGTCTTTGGTCAAATGTTGGGTTTGCCCGGCTCCTATGTTTTGGTACCTTACGTTCCGCTCTATCGGCTAAGGTAGCGCTAGGAGAACTACTGCGATTGTGCCCCGGTTCTACCGGGCCGAGCACCTCATTAGAGAAAGCTAAA
This sequence comes from Triticum urartu, assembly GCF_003073215.2. Lineage (NCBI taxonomy): Eukaryota > Viridiplantae > Streptophyta > Magnoliopsida > Poales > Poaceae > Triticum > Triticum urartu. The sequence goes on from NC_053026.1 coordinate 85,163,704, forward strand.
ACTGACTGTCATGATAAGGTGAGAGACTGGTCGCTGTTCGGCGAGGTTTTTCGAGTCCCTAAAGACTTATGCCGCTTAGGGCGAGGGGCCGGCTCCGTCCGGCTTACAGGCGTGTATCGCGCCCCGAATTTGGCCCTCTGAATACTAGGGGCTTCGTCGAAATTTAAAATTATAGAATTCTATGGCTAAGTGAGAGTGATAAAGCATTATTAGTCCGGTTGCCTTGTTCGTTGTGCTGAGCACCTCCCTCGAAGGACCCAAACATGGGAACAAGAGTGCTCAGGTTTATCCCGAACACCCCAGCACTCGTGGCATGGGGGCAGAAGCCGAGGACTAGCCATCTCTCAGATTGGATAAACAGCCAAACAGAAGGCAATATTTTAAATTCACACACGTGTTGCATAGCGAATACGACACAAGTTTTCATACATACAGGACAAAACGAGCAAGTCTCATTCAAATATTACATTTTGCAAACACTCATCCGCGATAAGACGGGCACCCGGCAGAACACCCTCGTAGTACATCTCGGGGTGGCGGTGCTCCTTGCCCTCCGGCGGCCCCTCCTTGATCAGCTTCACGGCGTCTAGCTTGACCCACTGCGTTTTCACACGGGCGAAGGCCCGGCGTGCACCTTCAATCTAGATGGATCGCTTGACGACCTCCAGCCGTGGGCAAGCATCCACAAGCCGCCTCAGCAGGCCAAAGAAACTGTTCGGAAGGGCATCACCAGGCCACAACCGGACTATGAAGCCCTTCATGGCCTGATCGGCCCCCTTATGTAGCTCGGCCATCTGCTTCAGCTGGTCGCTTATCGGCACCGGATGTTCGGCCTCAGCATACTGAGACCAGAACAACTTCTTCGTCGAGCTACCGTCCTCGGCCTGGTAAAATTATGCGGCATCGGACAAACTGCGGGGCAAATCTGCGAATGCTCCTGAAGAGCTCCGGATCCGGGTAAGTAATCGATAATTTACTTGTACATGCTTGCTTTGCATATAGAAAGCCTTACCCGCCGCTATCTTCTTTATCGCGTCGATCTCCTGAAGGGCCTTCTGGGCCTCGGCCTTGGCACTCTTCGCACTCTCACGGGCCGCGGCAAGCTCAGACTCTCGCGTCTTCAAGTTAAGCTCCAACGCCTCGTGCTTCGTCACGAGAGCCTGGAGCTCTTGCTGCACCTCGCCCACCCGAGCCTTGTGCCTCTCTCGCTCAGTGCGCTCCTAGGCCGCCTTCTCTTCGTCCTGGGACAGCGCTTGCTTCAGGTTCGCCACCTCGGTTGTGGCCCCTGGCAAACATACAATGATCCTGTCATTTAGCAATCGCGTCCTTTTTTCATCTATAGACGGGTATTACTTACCCTTGTTCTCCTCGAGCTGCCTCTTAGCAAGGCCGAGCTCTTTCTGGGACCCCTCGAGGGCCTCCTTTAGTACGGCGACCTCCGCAGTTAGTGCGGCGGACGCCAGAAGCGAAGCCTGTATATGCATATTGACATACTTATATTAGACTCCTGCGATATTATTTGATCCTCTATTCGGCTTTTCTTTGTGAACACCGAACAAAGCATTAGGGGCTACTGTCTATGTGGTAATATTTCTACTACATTTTAAAACACTTACCTCGAAGCCTGTTAGAAGGCTAGTTGTCGGTGTCAAAACCGGCGGATCTCGGGTAGGGGGTCCCGAACTGTGTGTCTAGGCCGGATGGTAACAGGAGGCAAGGGACACGAAGTTTTACCCAGGTTCGGGCCCTCTCGATGGAGGTAAAACCCTACGTCCTGCTTGATTAATATTGATGATATGGGTAGTACAAGAGTAGATCTACCACGAGATCGGAGAGGCTAAACCCTAGAAGCTAGCCTATGGTATGATTGTTGATGTGTATGTTGTCCTACGGACTAAAACCCTCTGGTTTATATAGACACCAGAGAGGGTTAGGGTTACACAAAGTCGGTTACAATGGTAGGAGATCTTCATATCCGTATCGCCAAGCTTGCCTTCCACGCCAAGGAAAGTCCCTTCCGCACACGGGACGAAGTCTTTAATCTTGTATCTTCATAGTCCAGGAGTCCGGCTGAAGGTATAGTCCGGCTATCTGAACACCCCCTAATCCAGGACTCCCTCAGTAGCCCTTGAACCAGGCTGCAATGACGACGAGTCCGGCGGGCAGATTGTCTTCGGCATTGCAAGGCGGGTTCCTCCTCCAAGTACTTCATAGAAGATTTTGAACACAAAGATAGTGTCCGGCTCTGCAAAATAAGTTTCCACATATTGCCATAGAGAGAATAATATTTACACCAATCTAATCTGCTGACGTATTATGTAGCATGTCACACCACGGCCAAGCCTTTATCCGAGTCATCTCATTATCCCACCTCAGCGCGTCATGCGAGGCGGTTTCCTTGGCACGTCTTGTTAAAGCAGAGATCGTGTCCCCTTATCCCGGGATTCTCATCAATACGGGCGTGGGTAACCCAACCGCGCCATTGATTACGGCGCTTGGAGATAAGCGAGTTTTACCAGGCTGGTGGGGACATGTAGTTGCGTCCAGCCATATAAGGGGATAAGGATCCACCTTTTCACCTACGCCTTCTTCCTCCTTCACCTATCCATTCTTACGCACTCGAGCTCCAGCACCCATGTCCGCACTCCCCACCTCAACCTTCTCCAGCCATGTCCGGAGCGGGGGGCAAGTGGATGGTCTCCTCCGTTACGGAGGGACACATCAAAAAGCTGAGGAAGGCCGGATACCTGTCTAACGACATCGCGTACCGGCTTCCCGAAAAGGGGCAGCTTATCCCCACCCCTAGGCCCCATGATAGGGTGGTGTTCCTCCCCCATTTCCTCCGCGGACTGGGCTTCCCTCTCCACCCATTTGTCCGGGGGCTCATGTTCTACTACGGCCTGAATTTCCATGATTTGGCCCCGAACTTCGTCCTCAACATCTCGGCGTTTACCGTCGTGTGCAAGGCCTTCCTCCGCATCCGCCCCCATTTCGGCCTATGGCTCAAGACTTTCAATGTCAAGCCGAAGGTGGTGCGCGGCAACCAGGCGGAGTGCGGAGGCGCCATGGTGGGCAAGATGGCCAACATCCTATGGCTCGATGGCTCCTTTGTGGAGACCCTGAAGGGGTGGCAATCAGGGTGGTTTTACATCACCGAGCCGCGCGACGCCGAATTGGTCGCACCCCCTGAGTTTCGATCCGGACCCCCTACGCGGCTCACTTCCTGGAAGGAGACGGGCCTGTCGTGGGGTAAGAAAGGAGAGCTGATCGGACTCCAAACATGCGTCCAAACCCTGGTGGACAAGAAGCTCAAACTTGTCAACGTAGTCCAGGTTATGCTCATCCGCTTGATCCTCCCGTGTCAACAACGGGCTTTCAACCTGTGGGAGTTCAACCCGGCGCGGCACCAAACTCTGAGCAGGCTCTTCGACACGACGTACGAAGATGCCTGGAAGGTGCTTTTCAAGGGCACCGAGGCTCCCGCATCTGCTACCGAGGATCGCGGATTCAGTGCGCAGCGTCACGCTCTCGCGGTAAGCTGTTTTTTCCTTTACAGGGTATCAGTTTTTCATAGTTTGACTCCATGCGGGACCTAAGTTCCCTTACCTTTGACAGGATTGGAAGGTGACATCCAGACAGATCAACTGTCCGGCTCCTTTGCCCGAAGGCCCAGCGGACGCACGCTTGGCGAAGCTGCTGGTTCCGGCACCCTATGTGGTGCCGGAGAAGAAGGCCGCGAAAAAGGCCGCGGGGACTCGAAAGAGTGCCCGGCGCCAGGAGGTGTCGGATCCATCATCCGAAGGTTCCGAGGCACATTCCTCCCGTGAAGATGAGGAAGAAGAAGAAGAGACTTCTCCCCCTCCAGCGGGGGGAGAGAAGAAAAGGAAGGCCGCCCTCTCTGGGGAGGCCGGAGGGTCCAAGAAGGGGAAAACCCTTCCTCCGGACTACTCCATCGACGCCGACGACGGCAGAGAGGAGTGGCAGCCCAGGGCCAAGCCCCTGGCAAAATCGTAAGTATCCGGATACTAGAGTAATTCATAGTATTCGTTTATTGCACAACTTTCCCTTACGTCGAACATGTCTATGCAGCCCACCCAAAGACCGGCTCGACGTGTCGTCGAGCGGCTCACTGGACTCGTCGGATGTGAACTCGCTTCCGACGGCTTCCTCCCCCCCCGCCCTACGGACGACACCGAAGTGTTGTCCCAACAGGTTCCAAGTCGGGAGGAAGTTGTCTCCTGGAGGCGCCGCAAGGTGACCTCCCGGACTCCAAGAGTAAAGGGGATGAAACCCCCCAGGGCTCCAAGTCCGGCTCTAGGCCGGACACCGCTCGGGAACCTTCAAAGGTTCCAAAGTCCGGTGGGGGACCTCCTTCCAAGAGGAGCAAGTCCACCGTGCCGGTGGCCCCCGTCCAACTGGAGACGCCGGACAATATGTTGGAGGCGCTGCAAGGCACCTCCATCAACGAGGAACACTGCACTATTATGAGTGCGGTGGTCCAGAAGGTTCAGTCCACCAAGAGCGGACTGACTGAATCTTGTACTAGCCTTTTAACAGGCTTTGAGGTAAGTAAAGAATGTGTAAATAATATTTCCGCATAGACAGTAGCCCCTGATGCTCTGTTTGGCGTTCGGGAAGAAAGGACGAATAGAGGATCAAATAAAATTCACAGGAGTCTAACAAAAATGAGTCAATATGCGTATGCAGGCTTCTCTGCTTGCGTCCGCCGCACTGACTGCGGAAGTGGACACGCTAAAGCAGAACCTCGAGCGGTCCAAGCAAGAGCTTGGGCGTGCCAAGAAGCAGCTCGAGGACAATGAAGGTAAGAAATACCTTATTTTTTAAATATATATAAAAAGGTGCAATTGCAAAGAATGACAGGATTATCGTGGCTATTGTAGGGGCCATGTCTGAGGTGGCGACCCTTAAGCAAGCGCTGGTCGAGGCCGAGAAGAGGGCGGCCTTGGAGCGCACTGAGCGGGAGAAGTATGAGGCCGAGGTTGGCAAGGTACGGCAAGAGCTCCAGGCTCTCATGGAAGAACATGAGAGTTTGGAGCTTGACTCAAAGACGCGAGCGTCCGAGCTCGCGGTGTCTATTGAAAATGCCAAGTCTACCAAGGCCGAATCCCAGAAGACCCTCCAGGAGTTGGATGAGGTGAATAAGATAGCGGCGGGTAAGGCATTCTTTATGCAAAGCAAACACATAAACGTGAGTTACTTGTTACTTACCCGAATTCGGAGCTCTCCAGGAGCGTTCGCAGATCTTCCCCGGAGTGTGTCCGATGCCGCCGCATTCTATCGAGCCGAGGAGGGCAGCTTGACAGAGAAGGTGTTCTGGTCTCAGTATGCTGAGGCCGGACACCCCGTGCCCCTGAGCGACCAGCTGAAGCAACTGGTCGAGCTCCACAAGGCGGCCGAACATGCCATGAAGGGCCTCATTGTTCGGCTGTGGCCTGGAGGGGCTCTGCCTGGGAGCTATTTCGGGCTGGTGCGGTGGCTGGTGGAGGCCTGTCCAAGGTTCAAAGTCATCAAGCGCTCCGTCTGCATTGAAGGTGCCCGTAGGGCCCTTGCCCGTGCTAAGGTGCACTGGGGCAAGCTGGATGCTGAGAAGCTTGTGAAGGACGGGCCACCACCGGGGAAAGAGCATCGCAAGCCCGAAAATTACTATAAGGATGTTCTGAAGGGTGCCTGCCTTGTGGCGGATGAATGTTTTAGGGATGTAATTTTTGAGTGAAACTTGCTCGTTTTGTCCTGTGCGCTGAAAACTTGTTCATATGCGCTAAGCAATGCTATTGGAATTTAAAATATTACCTTCTGTGCGGCTGTTTATCAATTCTGAGAGATGGCGAGTCGTCGGCTTCTGCCCCCGTGCCGCTAGTGCCGGGGTGTTCGGGGATAAACCTGAGCACTCTTTTTCCCATGTTTGGGTCCTTCGAGGGAGGCGCTCAGCCCAACGAACAAGGCAATCGGACTATAATGCATCAACACTCTCACTTAGCCATAGAATTCTATAATTTTAAATTTCGGCGAAGCCCCTAGTGTTCGGAAGACCGAGTTCGGGGCGCTATCCACGCCTTGGCCGGACAGAGCCGGCTCCTCGCCCTAAGCGGCATAAGTCTTTGGGGACTCGAAAAACCTCTCGAACAGCGACCAGCTCTCGCTTCATCATGACAGACAGTTTTAGCTTTCTCCACTGAGGTGCTCGACCTAGCTCAACTGGGGCACAATCGCAGTGGTTCTCCTAGTGCTACCTTAGCCGATATAGTGGAACGTAAGGCACCAAAACAAAGGAGCCGGGCAAACCCAACTATTGACCCAAGACATGATTCGGAGCCGATGCATATAATGCTATAAGTTCGGGGTGCCGCACTTGTTAAAGTGTTCGGACTTCTCACACCATATTGAGGGGTACTAAAGCCCCTGGCGTATTTTGGCCGTATCAACGTGTACGGGTGCAACATGTCGTTAAAGAACATATACAAAGAAAAAAGGTAATGCAAAAATAGACAAAAGCTATGCATTGTTTATTAAGAAGGGGCTGCGATCATAGCAGAATGATACAAATAATGCGATAAGTGAAAGGTTGGACTAGTTAACATGTCCGTTAAAGGGGCAAGCTGTGGAATAGTATGCGGAACAGGTATACTGCTCGTGATAGAGACCACCTGGAGGTTCCGTAATGTGGCGTGGCTTGTCTGCTTCCCTGGTTCTTGCATCGTTTGTGCGGCAATTGAACTGCTGAACAGGCCTTCCGAAGGATGGAGTCCTGAAAGTAAGAAAAAAAATTAAAAAACCGGCAGCCCCTGGTACGGTTTAAGCCGTGTTTCGGGCATGCCGTGATGGTGCCCCTCCCCCTGTACCCATGGTATCTCTAGAGCGTAGTTATGTACGCGAAGTACTAGCGTCGCCTTTTTGCGAGGGTTGGGGTTGGGGCCGCGTTGCTACGCCTGCTTGGATCGTGCCAGGCGGTCTTGTTGTAGGTTACTCCGGGCGCGCTTGACGGTGTCCGGTCGTTTAGTGGCCGGACTGGAGAACTTCCTGGAGAGGCTGCTTTGTACTTCCACTGCAAGGGCCGCTGTGTGCTCCTCCGTTAGGAGGGAGCATTCGGTGTTTCCATTGACCGTAATTACTCCTCGAGGGCCTGGCATCTTGAGCTTAAGGTATGCGTACTGCGGTACCACATTGAACTTTGCGAATGCGGTTCGCCCGAGCAGTGCGTGATAACCACTGCGGAACGGGACTATGTCGAAGATTAACTCATCGCTTTAGAAATTATCCGGAGATCCGAAGACCACTTCAAGTGTGACTGAGCCTGTACAGTTGGCCTCTAGACCTGGTATTACGCCTTTAAAGGTCATTTTGGTGGGCTTAATCCTCGAGGGATCTATGCCCATTTTCCGCACTGTATCCTAGTAAAGCAGGTACAGGCTGCTGCCGCCATCAATAAGGACTCTAGTGAGATGAAATCCGTAAATAATTGGGTCTAGAACCAATGCGGCGAATCCGCCATGATGGATGCTAGTGGAATGGTCCCTTCGATCAAAGGTGATCGGGTAGGAGGACCATGGGTTGAACTTTGGGGCGACTGGCTCTACCACGTATACGTCCCTTAACGCGCGCTTCCGCTCCCTTTTGGGGACGTGGGTTGTGTATATCATGTTCACCGTCCGCACTTGTGGGGGGAAACCCTTCTGTCCACTGTTGTTCGGCGGCCGGGGCTCCTCGTCGCCATCGCTATGCAGCCCCTTGTCTTCATTTTCGGCGTTTAACTTGCCTGCCTGCTTGAACACCCAACAATCCCTGTTGGTGTGATTGGCCGGCTTTTCGGGGGTGCCATGTATCTGGCACAAGCGGTCGAGTATTCGGTCCAAACTGGACGGGCCCCTAGGATTCCTTTTGAATGACTTTTTTCGCTGACCGGATTTGGAGCCTCTGAATCCGGCATTAACTGTCGTATCCTCAGCATTGTCGTTGTTAATGCGGCGCTTCTGCTTGTTGCGACGCGACCTGCCACTACTGTCCCTGGTTTCTGAATTACCAGGGTTCTTGGTCATATTGTTGCTACGAGCAAGCCAGCTGTCTTCTCCTGCGCAAAAGCGGGTCATGAGTGTCGTGAGTGCTGCCATAGATTTCGGCTTTTCCTGTCCAAGGTGCCAGGCCAGCCACTCGTCATGGATATTGTGCTTGAAGGCTGCTAGGGCCTCAGCGTCCGGACAGTCGACTATTTGATTTTTCTTTGTTAGGAACCGTGTCCAGAATTGCCTGGCCGATTCCTCTGGCTGCTGAATTACGTGACTTAGGTCATCGGCGTCTGGGCGTCGCACATAAGTGCCCTGGAAATTGTCGAGGAATGCGGCTTCCAGGTCCTCCCAACAACTGATTGATCCTGTTGGCAAGTTGTTAAGCCAATGCCGAGCTGGTCCTTTAAGTTTGAGTGGGAGGTATTTGATGGCGTGGAAATCATCGCCGCGGGCCACGTGGATATGAAGGAGATAATCCTCGATCCATACCGCCGGATCTGTTGTGCCATCATATGATTCGATGTTTACGGGTTTGAAACCCTCGGGGATTTGATGATCCATTATTTTGTCCGTGAAGCATAGTGGGTGTGCGGCGCCTCTGTACTGGGCTATATAATGACGTAGCTCCAATGAGCTTTGTCTACTGTGTTCGGCCCTGCCGAATTTGTGGCCGGCATGACAGTTACCGTCTCGAGCTGTGGGGCGCCCCCGCGATCCATAGATCGATCTTGTTTGCCTTTCCTTGTCCTCCAACATATCTCGTAAGTCTGGCGCATATTCCCGTGCCTTGGTACGGGGTGCGGCTTGAGTGGAGGGCCGAGAGGCCTCTCTGTCGCGGCCACGAGGTGGCCGGTCGGCTGCATCAAGTGCTTCCTCCTCTAATTGGGGTAGCAACCTGCGTTTTGGGTAGCTCTTGGAGGGGCGTTCGAGTTTATGCTCTTCGGCTGCGAGGACTTCAGTCCATCTATCGACTAGCAAATCTTGATCAGCTCTAAGTTGTTGCTGTTTTTTCTTGAGGCTTCTAGCCGTGGCCATAAGCCTGCATTGAAAACGCTCTTGCTCGATGGGATCCTCTGGCACGACGAATTCATCGTCGTCGAGGCTTGCCTCGTCTTCGGAGGGAGGCATATAATTGTCGTCCTCGACCTCTCTGTCTGCCGCTCTCTCATGAGGGCTGGTTTCTCCATCCTCCTGTGCTAAATCTTGCTGGAGGGGATTTTCTTCGGCACTTTTTGGAGTATTATTATCTCCCGTGCTGGAATCAATGTATTTGTTTTGGCGGGATTTTGAGCGGCACCGCTGACGCTGGCACTTAGGCTGTTTCTTGGAGGGGTCATCCTCCGCTGTTCCATCGCCATCTCCTTCTTTTGGGGTGTCCACCATGTAAATGTCATATGACGAGGTGGCTTTCCTGGGCCTCGTAGGCGCTCATTCGTCATCATCTCCTTCATCGGCGTCCATACCGTCGAGATCTTCGGAGTCGAAGTCGAGCATGTTGGTTAAGTCGTCGACAGTGGCTACAAAGTGGGCGGTGGGTGGGCTTTGAATTTCTTCATCGTCCGTACCCCAACCTTGCTGACCGTAGTCCGGCCAGGGCTCTCCTGATAAAGAGAGAGACTTCAGTGTCTTCAGGATATCGCCGAAAGGCAAGTGCTGAAAGATGTCCGCGGCAGTAAACTCCATGATCGGCGCCCAATCGGATTCGATCGGCAGGGGCACGGAGGGTTCGGAGTCCGGAGAGGAGTCCGGCTCCTTGGAGTCACGAGTCTCATAGAGTACGGGGCTGGTGTTCGGCTCAATTGCCGTTGGGATCGCAGCCCCCGAGGTGGCGTCCAACCGCCCATCCTCGATCGACGCAGTTGGCTCCGAATTAAGGGTCGAAGCTGATGCAGGTGCGGCCTCCAGGGCACTGTTCGGCGGCAGAGCTAGATCATGCTCGTCGGGACAGTGCGGCGCGCTCGGCAGTGGCACGAATCCGTGGAAGATCAAGTCCCCGCGGATGTTAGCTGTGTAGTTTAAACTTCCAAATCTGACCTGACGGCCAGGGGCGTAGCTTTCAATCTACTCCAGACGGCCAAGTGAATTGGCCCGCAGTGCGAAGCCGCCGAAGACGAAGATCTGTCCGGGGAGGAAGGTCTCACCTTGGACTGCATCGCTATTGATGATCGTAGGAGCCATCGAGCCTGATGGCGACGACACAGAGGAACTCTCAATGAAAGCACCAATGTCGATGTCAAAACCGGCGGATCTCGGGTAGGGACACGAACTGTGCGTCTAGGCTGGACGGTAACAGGAGGCAAGGGACACGAAGTTTTACCCAGGTTCGGGCCCTCTCGATGGAGGTAAAACTCTACGTCCTGCTTGATTAATATTGATGATATGGGTAGTACAAGAGTAGATCTACCACGAGATCGGAGAGGCTAAACCCTAGAAGCTAGCCTATGGTATGATTGTTGATGTGTATGTTGTCCTACGGACTAAAACCCTCCGGTTTATATAGACACCGGAGAGGGTTAGGGTTACACAAAGTCGGTTACAATGGTAGGAGATCTTCATATCCGTATCGCCAAGCTTGCCTTCCACGCCAAGGAAAGTCCCTTCCGGACACGGGACGGAGTCTTTAATCTTGTATCTTCGTAGTCCAGGAGTCCGGCTGAAGGTATAGTCCGGCTATCCGAACACCCCCTAATCCAGGACTCCCTCACTAGTACAGGCTTCAGTCAATCCGCTCTTGGCGGACTGAACCTTCTGTATCACCGCACTCATGATAGTGCGGTGCTCCTCCTCGATGGAAGCACTGCGAAGCGCTTCCAACATAGTGTCCGTCAACTCTGGATGGACAGAGGTCACCGGCACAGGCGTCTCGCCCCCTTAGAAGGGGACCGCCCGCCCGAGCTTGGAACCGTTGGAGGGTCCGGCGTGGTGTTCGGCTGAGGGCCGAACTCAGAGCTCTCGGGGACCCCGTCCCCTCGGCTCCCGGAGTCCGGAAGGTCGCCTCGAGGCGCCTCCGGGACCGTCCCTCCTCGATCCGGTGCCTCTTGAGACAGCACCTCGGCGTCATCGGCTGGATGAGGGGAGGTGGCGGTCGGGACTGGATCGCTATCCATGTCTGACGAGCCCAGGGAGCCGTCCGAGGATACCTCGATATTGGCTCGGGGCGGCCTGCACAATTGAGTTCAGCGTTATGAAAAGCAATGCGACAAAGGAATCCTATGGGTTACTTTGGTATCCAAATACTTACGATCTCCCCTGGGGCTTGGCCATGGGCAACCACCCGTCTTCACTTTCGTCGGTGGCGGTGGAGCTGTCCGGAAGGAGCGTCCTTCCCTTCTTGGACCCTCCGGCCTCCCCAGTTGGGGCGGCCTTCCTTTTCTTGTCTCCCCCAGTCGGTGGGGGAGCCTCTTCCTCCTCTTCCTCGTCTTCGGGGGAAGAGTGCGCCGTAGAGTCATCGGACGGTGAGTCCGACGACGCCTGGCGTCGGGAACTCTTTCGAGCTCCCTTGGTCTTCTTGGTCTTCTCCGGCACCTTGTAAGGGGCCGGAGTCAACATCTTCGCTGGAAGGGCGTCTGCAGGGCCTTCGGGCAAGGGAGCCGAATAGTCGATTTGTCCGGCCATCTTCTACCAGTCCTGTTAACGGCACGGGAGTTTAGATCCCGCATAGAGTCAATCTATATAGAAAACAAGTATCCTGTGAAAGGTAAAACAGCTTACTGCACTGGCATGGCGCTTCGCGCTGAATCCGCGATCCTCAGTAATGGGGGGAGGGACCTCGGCGCTCTTGAACAGCACCCTCCAGGCATCTTCATGAGTCGTGTTGAAGAGCCTGTTCAGAGTTCGGTGTTGCGCCGGATTGAACTCCCACAAGGTAAACTCCCCTTGTTGGCACGGGAGTATCCGGCGGACGAGCATAACCTAGACTATGTTGACAAGCTTGAGCTTCTTGTCCACCATGTTCTGAATACATGACTGGAGTCCGGTCAGCTCTTTTGAATTACCCCAGGACAGGCCCTTCCCTTTCCAGGAGGTAAGCCGCATGGGGATGCCAGATCGGAACTCGAGGGTCGCTACCCATGCGGGGTCGTGTGGCTCGATGATATAGAACCACCCCGATTGCCACCCCTTTATGGTATCCACGAACGTGCCCTTGAGCCATGTGATGTTAGGCATCTTGCCCACCATGGAGCCTCCGCACTCCGCCTGGCGGCCGCTCACTACCTTCGGCTTGACATTGAAGGTCTTCATCCATAAGCCGAAGTGGGGCTTGATGCGGAGGAAGGCCTCGCACACGACGATAAACGCCGAGATGTTGAGGATGAAGTTCGGGGCCAGATCGTGGAAATCTAGGCCGTAATAAAACATGAGCCCCCGGACGAAGGGATGGAGAGGGAATCCCAGTCCGCGGAGGAAATGGGTGAGGAATACCACCCTCTCATGAGGCTTGGGGGTGGGGATGAGCTGTCCCTCATCTGGGAGCCGGTGGGCGATGTCGTCGTGCAGGTATCCAGCTCTCCTCAGTTTCTTGACGTCTCCCTCCATGACGGAGGAGACCATCCACTTGCCTCCCTCTCCGGACATGGTTGGAGAAGGTTGAGATGGTAGTGAGAGCTTGGGCGCTAGAGCTCGAGTGTGCGGGAGCGGATGAGCAGAGGAGGAACAAGGCGTGGATAGAAAGGTGAATCCTTATCCCTTTATATGGGCGGACAAAATTAAGCGTCCCCACTTGCCTGGTAAATCTCGCTTACCCCCCAAGCACCGCAATTGATGGCGCAGTTGGGTTACCCACGCCCGTATTGATGGGAATCCCATAATAAGGGGACACGATCTCTGCTTTGACAAGACGTGTCGAAAAACTGCCTCACGTTATGTGCGGGGCTTGTTAAAAGAAACAGTTCGAATAATTACCGGGCCATGACGTAACGTCATGTTGCCAAAACAAGCTAGCGGATTAGATCTGCGAAAACAACTACGCGCCAGATTCAAATTCTTCTGTGATATATTCGGAGAAGGAACCCGCCTTGTAATGCCGAAGACAACTACGCGCCGGATTCATCATCATTGAAGCCTAGTTCAGGGGCTACTATGGGAGTCCTGGATTAGGGGGTCTCCAGACAGCCGGATTATCTCCATTGGCCGGACTGTTGGACTATGAAGATACAAGATTGAAGACTTCATCTCGTGTCCGGATGGGACTCTACTTGGTGTGGAAGGCAAGCTAGGCAATACGTATATGGATATCTCCTCCTTTGTAACCGACCTTGTGTAACCCTAACCCTCTCCGGTGTCTATATAAACCGAAGGGTTTTAGTCCGTAGGACAACAATCACAACATACAATCATACCGTAGGCTAGCTTCTAGGGTTTAGCCTCTCTGATCTCGTGGTAGATCTACTCTTGTAACACCCATATCATCAATATTAATCAAGTAGGACTTAGGGTTTTACCTCCATCAAGAGGGCCCGAACCTGGGTAAAACTTCGTGTCCCTTGTCCCCTATTACCATCCGGCCTAGATGCACAGTTCGGGACCCCCTACCCGAGATCCACCGGTTTTGACACCGACACTGTGAATATGCAATGGCACTAATGATGAGAGACCTCTAACATGGTAGTGTGATGTTGTTTGCATCTTGCATATGATTCATTTCTTGTACTGCTTCACATTTGTTTAAACGCCATTTATGATGAGACACTGTTAACTTGGCAGAGCGATATTTGTAGCATCTTTCATATGGTGTCTACCTTCCATTGCATTGCTTCTAATTTGGTGAAATGTCTTCTTCTTAGTTTACACATCATAGTTCTGGTTATCTCTTCCGTCCTGTTTTTCATACATATTACATCCTCCTATCATGTGGTTGTCTAACATCAAAGTTTAGTTCGTCTGCATCATGCATCAATTTGTTCTGAAGAACTAAATTGTTATTCGTTTTTCTTGTCGGCTTGACTTAACATGGCACAGAGAAAGAGGAAGAAACACAGAATAGCAGGGAATGAATCCTGTAGATTCTGCTAGTACTGATGGTGCAATAGAAGGTCAAAGTCCAGCAGAAAATTCTACAAACACGGCATCCCATGCTACATGAGTTGCAAAAAAAGACAAACAGAAACAAATAGCTGCCACCAAACAAGCAGAGACAGCCCTAGTTCTTGCAACACCTACCATAGTACTACCAGCTGCACGGCGTACTCATGTGTCAACTGAGCTAGCAGCACGTTCCCAAGCTCCCTTGCCACCTGACACTACTTCCCAAGCACTATTGACACAAGATGAGTTGGCAATATCAGATGAACCTTGTGAGCTTCAACAGCAAGAAGGTAGTTGTTGGAGTCAAGTTACAGTTGCATGCTTCTTTATATGTAGTCTCACAGTTTGATGTACACTAACACTTCCTATGTTTGTTGTTGGACTAGCACCTAGGCGCAAGAGGAAACAAACATCAGGGATAATGGTCGATAGGTTAACTAAATCTAGAGGAGGAAGAATGGAGATCCGTTTTGAGGCAGGTTTAAAAAGGCCACGTGATGCTACAGAGTCAGCCAAGTTAGTATCAGAGGCAGCGGTTGCTATTAGGTGTCATGTACGTATCCTCCCAACATGGATTCAGTACAGGAATGACAAAGACGAAACCCAGTTCAACATATTCCTCGACCATTTATCTATAAGTATGGTTATGTATGGAAACTAGTAATATCGTCTTGCTCTGTCCAATACTTTCTATGCTGGTAATGAGACTCCCATAATTTTCAACATATGAGGTTCAAGTTGGATAACCAATATGATGCAACCAGACAAGCTTGCACCCATGATTTCAAGTCTGCTCTGCGATAGTATCGGTATAACTTGAGGAAAAATCACTTTGAAGGCAAGGCTAACAGTGAACTTGCCCAAACATCTCCAGTGGAAAATATACCTGATGAAGACTGGAGAGGCCTCGTTAAACACTGGTCCGATCCGAAGTATCAGGCACATTATATATATGTCATCAGATCACATGTTGAAGTCCTATTTACCCATGTGCCACACAAATCTATCTTCTTGTAGGTGAACTGTTCAAAGAACAAGGCCAACCGTACGAAAGTGAAATTCCAACAGACGACAGGATCTCATAGCTATATTGCACACCGCGAGCCTCTTGTAATTAGCTGCTGTTTCACTCTTTTCGATGTACCATATTATCAGATCTATATTGACTTGTTCCAAATGCAGAATAAAGCCCGCAAGGACCAAAAAGTACCTGAACCAAATGATGTGGAAATCTGTAAGGACTGTCACACCAGCAAGAATAAGGGCATGACTACACCAGTCAAAGCCGCTGTTGTAAGTCCTTAATCCTGGTGCCTTTTAACTACTACTTACTCTGACTTGTGCCTTGAACTGCATGGTTTGCAGCCAATGTCTATTACTCTTTTCAATTTTATACACAATTGTCTTAGTGTATCATTGCACCTTACAAGGTTTAAAAGAGAGGAGTGATGTTCCTTTGATCTTGACCCATAACCTAGTTCCGTGCTGGACTTGCCCACACAACGTTACAATTGCCTGTTTGTCTGTTCTCAGTTGTTTTGTGATATGAATGATGTCATACTATGCTTACCATATTATAAACTTCATCTCTTTATCCTTAGCCCTCAATACAATGGAAGAAATAGACAATACATTAGAGATGGTACATGGTCATATGTTTGGAACCTGGTTTTATTATGTACTTTGCAATAAAATACCACTAATATTTTACATGGGTTCACCAGAATAAGTTCTGTATATAGACCAAAGGTATTTTGTTTGGTTTTGCTGCCTCCTTAATATCTTCTATTCTGGTACTACTAATGTAAAACCTCAACTTTTCAGCGAGCTATGGAAAAAATGGTGGAACCGCCACCTTTTGAAGGTGGCGAGGCAACTATAACCGCAATGTTAGCTCTTGCTACAGTGGGTCAGTACCTGTCCACTAACAGTGCCAAAAGCACGTTCCTGCGTAATACTATGTTGGTTGTTAAGGCAATATCGTCCAAACTGCCTCATGATCAAGATATGCAAGCTCAAAGCAATGTTGTATCTGTGCTCCAAACACAAGTCCATTCCCTAACATAGACCCTTTGTGAAGCAAGGAGAAACATTGCTCAATGTCATCAAGATATGCATGGTTTTGATACCAGACTATCAGACATTTTCTATGTTGTTCAGGAGCCTAGGGGAAATGAAGGCGAGGGTTATGGTGCTCCATCGGACAATACAACATGAAAACGTAACAGTTAGGTCAAATGAACTGAGCTTCTGAACTTCTGGTGGTGCATTTATCTGCTAGACTGTTAAGTTTTATGCCAACCTTCCTTTTGTTATATAGTTGTAATTTGTTTTGGTGCGATACAAAATTTATTCTTAACGTGCAGCCACCGCGTGAAGAAAACAGCAAGCCATTTTTGTATAGTGTGGGGTGTTCCCTATATTTGCACTGGTGGCGATCTTTGATGCCGAGTGGATGTAATCTCTGCAATCACCTTAGTAGCCTAGCGTTAGTTTCGGCCTTATTTATTTCCTAGTCTTCTTTTTCCCTGGTTTGCTAGTGGCCACAACTACCATGGGCCATATACGGGCTGTAGGATCCATGGGTCTCCTACGGGCCGTCATTAAATGGGCCTGTAATCGGTGGGCCTCGGGTCGTCGGATAAATGGGTCTACATGGGCCATAATCGGGCGTAATTGGTATCGGCCCCGCACGGTAACAGGCCGTTAACAGGCCGTAGGACAGCAAAGGCTTAATTCTGTCACAGGCATAACGGGTCGTTAATGGGCAAGAAACGGTGCAACGGGTTAACAGGCCAGAAACGGGCCGACTCTTTCCATGGGCCGAATTTGGCCCATTAGGGTAATAGGCCAGTAATGGGCCGACTCTTGCCATGGGCCGAATTTGGCCCATTAGTGGAACAGGCCAGCAACGGGCCGACTCTTGCCATGGGCCGAATTTGGCCCATTAGGGGAACATGCCAGTAACGGGACGGAAGTAATCAAGGGCCAAAAAGGAGCCCAAGAACGTATGGGCCGTTAATAGGCCGAAAGCTAACACGGGCTGGAAACGGCCCATGTAAATCACGGGCTGTTAATGGGTATAAAGAAAATTACTGTTCATTATGGGCTAGAGTCACCGTGGGCCTGTAATGGGCCGAAAGATACAAAGGCCTCATATGGGCCGAAAGACGTCGTGGGCCATACATGGGCCGAAAATGAAATGGGCTGGTATTATATTCGATGGCCTACATGACGGTGTTGGTCCGATTTCCTTTAGGGCCTAACGGGCCATGAGTTAACGGGTCGTAAAATGGGCTATTTGCGAAGAGACCGTTAACAGGCTTTTCATGGGCCAGCCCGTTTACTTTTGACCAAGTCAAACGGGCCGGCTTTGTAAGCTAAATGGGCCACTGTTGGGCCGTGCCACATGTCGACATATCATAGGCGCCTATTTGACCCACTGACGAGCTGACACGTGTTTCCTCTAGCCAATGATGATTTTACACGTGGAAAATCCCCATTGGTCGGGTCTGTTAACGGGTTATCGGATCCAAAACCCAACCTGATAGCTTAACGGCGTTCCATTACGGTGGATGCCACGTGTCGGTCACCCTTGACGAAAGCACTTTTGTGACGCGCGATTTATCGTCATGGAAGTGGACACTTCTGTGATGATAATTTTGGCAATGTCATGGAACACTTCTATGATAGCACAGGTATGACTATCTTGATTCTGTCATAAATTTGTCATGGATGTACATGCATGAAAAAAGAAGCGACCTACTGTGACAAACACGTATCATCACGGAAGTGTATTTTTTTGTAGTGTTTTAACGAGGAACCTGGCCCAAAAGTGATGGACCGTTTCCTGAGGTTGCTGCCTTACATACATTAGGTCGCATATGTTTGGAGGACCTGAACTACTCCCTCCGGTCCTTTTTAGTTCGCATATAAGATTTGACTAAAGTCAAGCGTCATAAAGTTTGACCAACTTTATAGAAAAAAGTACCAACATTCACAATCTAAAATCAATATCAATAGATGTGTCATGACTTAAAGTTTCATATTGTATAACTTTAGTATGACAGATGTTGATATTTTTTCATATAAATATGGTCAAACTTTGTGAAGTTTGACTTCAGAGAATTCTAATATGCAGAGTAAAAAGGACCGGAGGGAGTACTTGGGGAATATTGATTGTGGTGGGTGGGCGGGCTAAACTCCGTGTCATGATCCATGATTGAGTCCGGAGCTAGAAGAGTCTCTGAGTTTACCAGTTCAAGATCGGGAAGGTCCTAAGGACTCCCGGGCTCAATGCCTGATCTTGTGTTTGGAGGACATACAGTCTCTTCCCGGGGATGGGTATCCGGCTCACAAGGCTTGGAGATCCGAATATAGCTGGTTTTTTAACTTGGGGTAGGAATCGTTCTCGGCTCGTTCTTCAATGACTACTACCAGATGGGTGACTGGTGGGGACTCGATTTTCCTCTGGTCGGGTTTAAGCCCAATCCGATCATAGTCTGTTGCGACCCCCAGGGCAGCGATGCGAGGAAGCACCTCGTTTAAGGACGAGACATCTGCCGGATCCATCTTTTTGGAGTGCTTGAGGCTGATATGGAGATGATGTCTGGCGATTATGGGGGCCGCCGTTGGCTTGATGGCTTAGCGTGTGGGGAACATAGCATGCAATTACAAAAAAATTCCTACGCTCACGCAAGATCTATCTAGGAGATACATAGCAACAAGAGGGGGAGAGCATCTTCATACCCTTGAAGATCGCAAAGAGGAAGCGTTTATCAACACTGTTGATGTAGTCGTACACCTTCATGACCCGTCCCGGTCAAGTACCAAATGTACAGCACCTCCGTGTTCAGCACACGTTCAGCTCGATGATGTCCTCGCCTTCTTGATCCAGCAAGACGGGCAAAGTAGTAGATGAGTTCCGTCAGCACGATGGCATGGTGACGGTGTTGGTGAAGAACAATCTCCGCAGGGCTTCGCCAAGCACTACGGAAACTACGACGGAGGATAAACTAGAGGGGACGGGGTTGCCGGCACACGGCTTGGTGATTCTTGATGTGTTCTAGGTGCTAGCACTGCCCCTCTATTTATATGTTGAGCCCTGGGGTCGAAACTTGGAGTAAAAACCTCCTCAAAGTCAGTTTTGCCCGCAAGGAAGAGTCCCTCTCGGACTTCCAGGAACAGACACCATGGTCCTTGGCGTCTGGCCCAGACGCCATGGGCCTCGGCGTCTGGCCCATGGCAAGACGCCAGGGCCTCCGACGTTTGGCCCCCTGGCCTCCGCAAAACTCCTTTTGCACCGACCTAAAGCCCCGTGGGCTTCACCCCTTGGCCGAATCATATCATCCTATATATCAATCTTTACCTCCGGACCATTCCAGAGCTCCTCGTCATGTCCGTGATCTCATCCGGGACTCGGAACAGCATTCGTTCACCAACATACATAACTCACATAGTACTATATCGTTAGCGAACGTTAAGCGTGCGGACCCTATGGGTTCGAGAACTATGTAGACATGACCGAGACACCCCTCTGGTCAATAACCAATAGCAGAAACTAGATGCCCATATTGGGTCCTACATATTGTACGAAGATCTTTATCGGTCGAACCTTATGACAACATATGTAATTCCCTTTGTCATCGGTATGTTACCTGCCTGAGATTCGATCGTCGGTATCTTAATACCTAGTTCAATATCGTTACCGGAAAGTCTCTTTACTCGTTCCGTAATACATCATCCCGCAACTAACACATTAGTCACATTGGTTGCAAGGCTTCTTATGATGTGCATTACCGAGAGGGCCCATAGATACCTCTCCGATGCTCGGAGTGACAAATCCTAATTAATCTCGATTCACGCCAACCCAACAAGATACCATTGGAGATACCTGTAGAGCATCCTTATAATCACCTAGTTATGTTGTGACGTTTGATAGCACACAAGGCATTCCTCCGGTATCCGGGAGTTGCATGATCTCATAGTCAAAGGAATATGTATTTGACATACATGAAAGCAATAGCAATAAAACTGAACGATCAACATGCTAAGCTAGCGGATGGATCTTGTCCATCACATCATTCTCCTAATGATGTGATCCCATTCATCAAATGACAACACATGTCTTTGGTTAGGAAACTTAACCATCTTTCATTAACGAGCTAGTCTAGTAGAGGCTTACTAGGGACATAGTGTTTTGTCGATGTATCCACACGTGTATCAAGTTTCCGATTAATACAATTCTAGCATGAATAATAAACATTTATCATGATATAAGGAAATATAAAATAACAACTTTATTATTGCCTCTAGGGCATATTTCCTTCAGTCTCCCACTTGCACTAGAGTCAATAATCTAGTTCACATTGCCATGTGATTTAACACCAATAGTTCACATCACCATGTGATTAACACCCATAGTTCACATTGCCATGTGATCAACACCCAAAGGGGTTACCAGATTCAATAATCTAGTTCACATCGCCATGTCATTAACACCCAAAGAGTACTAAGGTGTGATCATGTTTTGCTTATGAGTGATGTTTAGTCAACGGGTCTGCCACATTCAGATCCGTATGTATTTTGCAAGTTTCTATGTCTGCAATGCTTTGCATGGAGCTACTCTAGCTAATTGCTCCCACTTTCAATATGTATCCAGATTGAGACTCAGAGTCATCCAGATCGGTGTTAAAGCTTGCATCGACGTAACTCTTTGCGACGAACTCTTTATCACCTCCATAACCGAGAAATATTTCCTTAGTCCTCTAAGGATAATTTTGACCTTTGTCCAGTGATCTACTCCTGGATCACTATTTGTACCCCTTTGTCAAACTCATGGCAAGGTATACAATAGGTCTGGTATACAACATGGCATACTTTATAGAACCTATGGCTGAGTCATAGGGAATGACTTTCATTCTCTCTCTATCTTCTGCAGTGGTCAGGTTTTGAGTCTTACTCAACTTCATACCTTACAACTCAGGCAAGAACTCCTTCTTTGACTGATACATTTTGAACTCCTTCAAAATCTTATCAAGTTATGTACTCATCAAAAGTCTTATCAAGCGTCTTGATCTATCTTTATAGATCTTGATGCCCAATATGTAAGTAGCTTCACTGAGGTCTTTTTTTGAAAAAGATACTTTCAAACACTCCTTTATGCTTTCCAAAAAATTCTACATCATTTCTGATCAACAATATGTCATTCATATATACTTATCAGAAAGGTTGTAGTGCTCCACTAACTTTCGTGTAAATATAGGCTTCACTACAAGTCTGTATAAAACTATATGCTTTGATCAACTCATCAAAGCGTATATTCCAACTCTGAGATGCTTGCACCAGTCCATAGATGGATCGCTGGAGCTTGCACACTTTGTTAGCACCTTTAGGATTTGATAAAACCTTCTAGTTGCATCATATACAACTCTTCTTTAATAAATCCATTAAGGAATGCAGTTTTGACATCCATTTGCTAGATTTCATAAAATGCGGCAATTTCTAACATGATTCAGGCAGACTTTAAGCATCGATACGAGTGATAAAATCTCATCGTAGTCAACACCTTGAACTTGTCGAAAACCTTTTGCGACAATTCGAGCTTTGTAGATATTAACACTACTATCAGCATCCGTCTTCCTCTTGAAGATCCATTTATTCTCAATGGCTCGCCGATCATCAGGCAAGTCAATCAAAGTCCACACTTTGTTCTCATACATGGATCCTATCTCATATTTCATGGCCTCAAGCCATTTGTCGGAATCTGGGCTCATCATCGCTTGCTCATAGTTTGTAGGTTCTCCATGGTCTAGTACCATGACTTCCAGAACAGGATTACCGTACCACTCTGGTGCGGAACATGCTCTGGTTGACCTACGAGGTTTGATAGTAACTTGATCCGACGTTTAATGATCATTATCATTAGCTTCCTCACTAGTTGGTGCAGGCATCACGGGAACGGTTTTCTGTGATGAACTACTTTCCAATTCGGGAAAAGGTACAATTACCTCATCAAGTTCTACTTTCCTCCCACTCACTACTTTCAAGAGAAAACTCCTTCTCTACAAAGGATCCATTTTTAGCAACAAAGATCTTGCCTTCGGATCTGTGGTAGAAGGTGTACCCAACAGTTTCTTTTGGGTATCCTATGAAGACGCACTTCTTCGATTTGGGTTCGAGCTTATCAGGTTGAAACTTTTGCACATAAGCATCGCAACCCCAAACATTAAGAAACGATAGCTTAGGTTTCTTGCCAAACCACAGTTCATACGACATCGTCTCAACGGATTTAGACGGTGCCCTATTTAACGTGAATGCAGTTGTCTCTAATGCATAACCCCAAAACGATTATGGTAAATCAGTAAGAGACATCACAGATCGTGCCATATCTAATAAAGTACGGTTACGACATTCGGACACACCATTACGTTGTGGTGTTCTAGGTGGTGTGAGTTGTGAAACTATCCCACATTTTTTTAATTGAAGGCCAAACTCGTAACTCAAATATTTGCCTCCACGATCAGTATCGTGGAAACTTTTATTTTCTTGTTATGATGATTCTCCACTTTACTCTGAAATTCTTTAAACTTTTCAAATATTTCAGACTTGTGTTTCATTAAGTAGATATACCCATATCTGCTCAAATCATCTGTGAATGTTAGAAAATAATGATACCCGTAGCGAGCCTCAACACTCATCGGACCGCATACATCGGTATGTATTATTTCCAATAAGTCAGTGGCTCGCTCCATTGTTCCAGAGAACGGAGTCTTAGTCATCTTGCCCATGAGGCATGGTTCACAAACATCAAATGATTCATAATCAAGTGTTTCCAAAAGTCCATCCACATGGAGTTTCTTCATGCGCTTTACACCAATATGACCTAAATGGCAGTGCCACAAATATGTTGCACTATCATTATCAAATTTGCATCTTTTGGCATCAATATTATGAATATGTGTATCACTACGATCGAGATTCAATAAACCATTTATATTGGGTGTATCACCATAGAAGGTTTTATTCATGTAAACAGAATAACGATTATTCTTTGACTTAAATGAATAATTGTATTGCAATAAACATGACCCAATCATATTCATGCTCAACGCAAACACCAAATAACATTTATTTTAGGTTCAGCACTAATCCTGAAGGTAGAGGGAGTGTGCGTTGGTGATCGTATCAACCTTGGAATCACTTCCAACACACATCGTCACTTCGCTCTTAACTAGTCTCTGTTCATTCTGCAACTCCTGTTTTGAGTTACTAATCTTAGCAACTAAACCGGTATCAAATACCCAGGGGCTACTATGAACACTAGTAAAGTACACATCAATAACCTGTATATCAAATATACCTTTGTTCACTTTGCCGTCCTTCTTATCCGCCAAGTATTTGGGGTAGTTCCGCTTCCAGTGACCATTCCCTTTGCAGTAGAAGCACTCAGTTTCAGGCTTAGGTCTAACTTTGGGATTCTTCACGGGCGTGGTAACTTGCTTGCCATTCTTTTTGAAGTTCCCCTTCTTTCCCTTGCCCTTTTTCTTGAAACTAGTGGTCTTGTTAACCATCAAAACTTGATGCTATTTCTTGATTTCTACCTTCGCTGATTTCAGCATTGCGAAGAGATTGGGAATCATTTTCGTTATCCCTTGCATATTATGGTTCATCACGAAGTTCTAGTAACTTGGTGATAGTGACTAGAGAACTCTGTCAATCACTATCTTATCTGGAAGATTAACTCCCACTTGATTCAAGTGATTGTAGTACCCAGACATTCTGAGCACATGCTCACTAGCTGAGCTATTCTCCTCCATCTTGTACGCAAAGTACTTGTCAGAGGTCTCATACCTCTTAACACGGGCATGAGTCTGAAATATCATTTTTAGCTCTTGAAATATCCCATATGCTCCATGGTGTTCAAAACATTTTTGAAGTTCTGGTTCTAAGCCGTAAAGCATGGTGCACTAAACTATCAAGTAGTCATCATATCGAGCTTGTCAAACGTTCATAACGCCTGCATCTGCTCTTGCAATAGGTCTTTCATCTAGCAGTGCATAATGAGGATAATCCTCAGATCACGGACCCAGTCCACATTATTGCTACTATCATCTTTCAACATAGTTTTTCTCTAGGAACATATCAAAAAATAAAACAAGGGAGCTATACGCAAGCTATTGATCTACAACATAGATATGCAAATACTATCAGGACTAAGTTCATGATAAATTAAGTTCAATTAATCATATTACTTAAGAACTCCCACTTAGATAGACACCCCTCGAGTCATCTAAATGATCACGTGATCCATATCAACTAAACCATGTCTGATCATCACGTGAGATGGAGTAGTTTTCAATGGTGAATATCTCTATGTATATCATATCTACTATATGATTCACGTTTGACCTTTCGGTCTCTAGTGTTCCGAGGCCATGTCTGTACATGCTAGGCTCGTCAAGTTTAACCCGAGTAATCCGCACGTGCAAAATTGTCTTGCACCCATTGTATGTGAATGTAGAGCTTATCACACCCGATTATCACATGGTGTCTCGGCACGATGAACTGTCGCAATGGTGCATACTCAGGGAGAACAGTTATACCTTGAAATTTTAGTGAGGGATCATCTTATAATGCTACCGCCGTACTAAGCAAAATAAGATGCATAAAAGATAAACATCACATGCAATCAAAATATGTGACATGATATGGCCATCATCATCTTGTGCCTTTGATCTCCATCTCCAGAGCACCGTCATGATCTCCATCGTCACCGGCTTGACACCTTGATCTCCATCGTAGCGTCGTTGTTGTCTCGCCAACTATTGCTTCTACGACTATCGCTAATGCATAGTGATAAAGTAAAGCAATTACATGGCGATTGCATTTCATAGAATAAAGCGACAACCGTAAGGCTCCTGCCAGTTGCTGATAACTTTTACAGAACATGATCATGTCATACAATAATGTATATCACATCATGTCTTGACCATATCACATGACAACATGCCCTACAAAAACAAGTTAGACGTCCTCTACTTTGTTGTTGCAAGTTTTACATGGCTGCTACGGGCTTCTAGCAAGAACCGTTCTTACCTACACATCAAAACCACAATGATTTTTTGTCAAGTGTGCTATTTCAACCTTCAACAAGGACCGTCCGTAGTCAAATTTGATTCAACTAAAGTTGGAGAAATAGACACCCGCCAGCCACCTTTATGCAAAACAAGTTGCATGTCTGTCGGTGGAACCAGTCTCATGAACATGGTCATGTAAGGATGGTCCCGGCCGCTTCATCCACAATACTGCCGAATCAAAATAAGACATTGGTGGTAAGAAGTATGACCGTTATCGCCCACACCTCTTTGTGTTATACTCGTGCATATAATGTACGCGTAGACCTAGCTCAGATGCCACTGTGGGGTACCTAGCATGCAATTTCAAAAAAATTCCTACGCTCACGCAAGATCTATCTAGGATATGCATAGCAACGAGAGGGGGAGAGCATCTTCATACCCTTGAAGATCGCAAAGCGGAAGCTTTTATCAACGTAGTTGATGTAGTCATACACCTTCATGATCCGTCCCGATCAAGTATCGAACGTACGACACCTCCGCGTTCAGCACACGTTTAGCTCGATGCGGTCCTCTCCTTCTTGATCCAGCAAGACAGGCGAATTAGTGGATGAGTTCCGGTAGCACGACGGCGTGGTGATGGTGTTTGTGAAGAACAATCTCTGCAGGGCTTCGCCAAGCACTACAAAAACTAGATGAAGGATAAACTAGAGGGGACGGGGTTGCTGGCACATGGCTAGGTGATTCTTGATGTGTTCCAGGTGCTAGCCCTGCCCCTCTATTTATATGTTGAGCCCTGGGGTCAAAACTTGGAGTAAAACCCTTCTCAAAGTCGGTTTTGCCCATAAGGAAGAGTCCTTCTCGGACTTCCAGGACCAGACACCATGGTCCTTGGCGTCTGGTCCAGATGAGATGGGCCTCCGCGTCAAGGGCCAGACACCAGGGTCTCCGGCGTTTGGCCCCCTGGCCTTCGCAAAACTCCTTTTGCACCGACCTAAAGACCCGTGGGCTTCACCCCTTGGCCCAACCATATCATCCTGTATATCAATCTTTACCTCCGGACCATTCCAGAGCTCCTCGTCATGTCCGTGATCTCATCTAGGGCTCCGAACAACATTCGGTCACCAACATACATAACTCACATAGTATTATATCATTAGCGAACATTAAGTGTGCGGACCCTACGGGTTGGAGAATTATGTAGACATGACCGAGACACCTCTCTGGTCAACAACCAATAGCGGAACCTGGATGCCCATATTGGCTCCTACATATTCTACGAAGATCTTTATCGGTCGAACCTTATGACAACATACGTAACTCCCTTTGTTATCGGTATGTTACCTGCCCGAGATTCGATCGCCGGTATCTTCATACCTAGTTCAATCTCATTACCGGCAAGTCTCTTTACTCGTTCCGTAATACATCATCCCGCAACTAACTCATTAGTCACATTGCTTGCAAGGCTTCTTATGATGTGCATTACTGAGAGGGCCCATAGATACCTCTCTGATACTCAGAGTGACAAATCCTTATCTCGATTCACGCCAACCCAACAAGATAACATTGGAGATACCTGTAGAGCATCTTTATAATCACCCAGTTACGTTGTGACGTTTGATAGCACATAAGGCAATCCTCTGGTATCCAGGAGTTGCATGAGCTCATAGTCAAAGGAATATGTATTTGACATACATGAAAGCAATAGCAATAAAACTAAACGATCAACATGCTAAGCTAACGGATGGGTCTTGCAGCGATCCGACCTCAAACGGTCAAATCTCTGTGCATAAGTGTCATCCCTGGATTGGTAATGCTGACACACACAATACTTTGAAGGATTTATAATAGAGTTGCAATCACACACTTTGAAGGTAATGCTGACACACACAATAATATGGCTTAGGGCCATCTAAATAAGATAACAACAGAAGGCTTGGAAGATAAAACGAGTCCATCAACTCCAACGGCATAGCCGAGTGCACGACAACGACCTATCGCACCTTACTCTTCGTCTGAAAAGTCTGCAACATAATACGTTGCAGCCTGAAAACATGCCAACACATGGAATATGCTAGCAATATAACACTGTATTGCAAATGAATAGGTAACAACTATAACTATATGCATATTTGGCCGGTGGAGGCTCTATGGTTATTATGTTTTTGCGAAAAGCCATTTTTTCCTACAACAAAGGAATATATTTTATTTAACTATCATGGTAGTTAATAAACATTGAGAACGTTCCTCCAACTCAATCCCAATTAAACAATATTAAGAACCAACAATTTAATTTAGAGTGATGAGATCAAAACAATAATTCAAGCACCAGATACTCAAGATGTCCATAACCGGGGACACGGCTAATCATGATTAGTTTGTACACTCTGCAGAGTTTTGCGCACTTTTCCCCACAAGACTCGATCTCCTCCGTTTAATTTCTTGCACTTCATGATGTTTGAGAAATGGATGGCCGAGACACAGTCTTTCAGAAGCATTAACTCTTTACTCTGGGTAGACAGTACCACCTACATCCCCTACATCTGCTAGCCTACCACTGAAAGAGGTCACGCAACATACTCAACTATGCTAGAGCCCATAATGGCTTGTGGATGCACACGGAAGTTTCTAGCATGAATAATCTTATGATCCCTTTAAGCCTGGGTGGCAAACCATAGGATGATCACGCGGGTACTCCGGGATATCCTAGGACAACACTAGATTGCTCCAGGTGCCCAGACAACCACTGGGTGCTCCAGGGTGCCTCAACCAATCCACCCAGATGTGTATTAAAGTAGCCACCTTAAGTTTAACCATTAATTAAAACTCTCACATATGTCATGGATCGCTCAACCGAAACCACGTCTACGAGCATAGCATAGCAGTATAAGCATAATGTAGAAGTAACTCCCGTGGTTTGATAATAAAAGGCAATAGGTTCTACCTCATCATCTACTTCCCAATACCCACATATTAATCAGATCCTAATCATGCAATGTTTGAGGATTGAGACTAATGCATAAAAAACTGGGTAACAAAGGGATATGATCAAAGTGTTACTCGCCTAGCTGACGATCTACAAACCCTAGAGACTCATAGTAGCATGCTTCGCACTCCAGAAATTCTATCGCAAACAAACAATGGCATACATAAGCACTCAAGCATAAATGCAAGGGTAAAACTCAGATAAGAAAGTCCAAACTAAAAGTTCAACTGAAGAGCTTCGATTTGCAAAAAGAATCACTCAAATCAGAGCTATGAAACTCAAACTACGATCAAAAGAAGTTCGAATTCAAATATGCTTGCAACCAAATTTTAATTGTCAAAATCATGTTCAAGTTGGTTAACTAGAAAGAGGGATTCAAGAATTTTGGCGTTGGTTTCACTGGATTTGGACGAACGGTTTAAAAGTTGCGAGGGTTTGAAGATCAGTGGCTAATCTGCGATAAAAATAATCATGGATAGGTCCCTGGTGAAAATAAAATAGAAAAAGAAAAATCTATCAGACGAACGTCCGCTAACAGAGACAAACGAACGAATTCGTTCATTATAAGAACTAAACGAACGAACATTCGCAAAATAGCTCTAAACCAAGAAAAACTGTGGAAAACCGATCTATAAGAAACCGAACTAGATCTAGGGTTTACTGAAAATATACCGACGAAAAACCGGACAAAACCGGCGGCGGCGGCGGGATCCGAATGGCGGCGAGGTGGCATGGTCACGGCGAGGCGACGGGGCTCCGCGGGCGGCGGCGACAGCGAGCAGCAGCGGCGACGGCGGCTAACGGTGGCGGCGCGGCTTGGGAGGCGGCGGTGGCTGCGGTGGCGGAAGTGGCGGCGGGGGCGGCGCTTATAGAGGCCTCGGGAGGGGGCGGCGGCTTGGGTGAGGGTGCACGGCCTCGGGAGGCATGTCCCGACGGGACTCGGCGGCGGCGGCGCGGGCGCTCGGGACTCCGGTCCCGAGTCGGAGCGGGAGGCGGTGGCGCGGCTGGGCTTCGGCCCGCTCGGCTGGGCCATTGGCCCATTCAGGCGAAATGTTTTTTTAAACAATTCCGCCGAAGAAAATCCTAAATAAATATAAAAAATCTCAAAATGGCAAAGGCAATTTTCACCTTCTAAACAAAATATTTAGAACTAAGTAAACATTTTTCTGGCCTAAAATGCAGAATTTTCTAATTCAAATAAAATAGCAATAAAAATCCAAATAAAATATTTATTTGATTTTAACATTTTCCTCCAATATTTCTTTTATTTTGGAGAAGTCATTTTATCTCCTCTCATTTATTTTGATGTTTGAAATATTCGGAGAGAAAAGTATTAAAACCAAAACAATCCTTTTTCAAATTTGAGAAAAATTCAAATATGAAAATTGAAAGGATCGATATGGTTGACTAGAGGGGGGTGAATAGGCAACTAACAATTTTTAGCTTTTCTTTAGCAATTTAAACTTTGCATCAAAATAGGTTGTCTAGACATGCAACTAGATGAGCAACCTATATGATGCAACACGAATAGGAACACAAGCAAGCAAGATATATGAAACAAATAAGCTACACAAGTAAAGGCACGAGATAACCAAAAGTGGAGATGGTGGAGACGAGGATGTGTTGCCGAAGTTCCTTCCCTTTGAGAGGAAGTACGTCTCCGTTGGAGCGGTGTGGAGGCACAATGCTCCCCAAGAAGCCACTAGGGCCACCGTAATCTCCTCACGCCCTCACACAATGCGAGATGCCGTGATTCCACTATTGGTGCCCTTGGAGGCGGCGACCGAACCTTTACAAACGAGGTTGGGGCAATCTCCACAACTCAATTGGAGGCTCCCAACGACACCACGAAGCTTCACCACAATGGACTATGGCTTCGCGGTGACCTCAACCATCTAGGATGCTCAAACACCCAAGAGTAACAAGATCCGCAAGGGATTAGTAGGGGAATCAAATATCTCTCGGTGGAAGTGTAGATCGGGGCCTTCTCAACCACTCTAGAGCAAATCAACAAGTTTGGTTGGCTAGGGAGTAAGATCGGGCGAAAATGGAGCTTGGAGCAATAATGGAGCTTTAATGGTGGAAGAGGTAAGTCAACGGGGAAGAACGAGACCCTTTATATAGTGTGTGGAAAAGATCCAACCGTTACCCACCTACCAGCCCGCGGCCAGCGGTACTACCGCGCATGGCCAGCGGTACTACCGCAAGGCCGCGCAGTAGTACTGCTTGCAACCAAGCGGTACTACCGCACGGTAGTGCGGTACTACCGTACCACCCTACGGTACTGCCGCGACCGCCAGCTAGGGAAACAGACGCAAGCTGGGGCGGTACTTCCGCCCGCGCGGTACTACCGCGCCATCAGGGCGGTACTACCGTGAGGCAAAAGGTCCCGATAGGGGGGAGGGGAACTTCCGCGCATACTTCCGCAAAAGAACGGAAGTAGCAAAAACTCGACACAGTAGTACTGCCGAGGGGCGGTACTACTGCCTGACCGCCTAGCGCGGTACTACCGCACGGCGAAAGCGGTAGTACCGCGATAGGTGCGGATGTAAAAAATTACATCCGCTCCTACTACCGCAACCGGGCGGCACTAGCCGGGTGGGGCAGCGGTAGTAAGCCTCCGGGGAAGCGGTACTACCATGCCACTGCGCGGTACTACCGTGGATGCCCACGGAACTACCGTTAATCCTGGAGCGGCACTACCGCAACCACACAAGCAGTCAGTCAACTATGGCAGGAAAATGGAGGAAGCTCCAAGGAAGAAGGAGGGGATAAAAGGAGACGTGTACGTGATGATTCCACCCAAACCTTTCCAACACGGACCCCCTCTTAATAGTACGGCTTTCCTACGACTCAAATCCACCAAAAAGAAACGTAGAAAAGACGCCGTCTTCGTCAGTCTTCGAGGGGCACCCAATCGTCTTGTGCCTAGCAGAGAAGAGTCTGGAAAGCTCATGGCACACGATTAGTCCGCAAATGCATTGTCATCAATCACCAAAACACTTAGGGATAAATATGACCTTACAATCTCCCCCTTTTTGGTGGATTGATGACAATACGGGATTTGCACAAAGAAAATAATATTAAGTAAATGCAAACCCCTCCTCTCTATAATATAGACGGGCTCCCCCTAGATGTGTGCTACCTAGATGAGTGCTTTGAACTGCACGGCACACGAATACTAGGATCGAATCTCCCCCTATATTATAGAGACAAGGCATATCTATCACTAGACAAGATATACCATACATAAGTTAACTACGATAGATAAAGTGCATATGTCTTACACCATATGGAGGAAAGGTCTCGGAAGCACAAACCGAACTAAAGCAAACGAGGTCCAAATGACAAAGCAAACAAAGCAAACAAACACACCAAACACAACGCAAATCCCTACACTCTCTCCCCCTTTGGCATCGAGACGCCAAAAAGGCAGAGAGAACACCTACAGACACGGGGTGGCTCAGGCAGAGAAGTCGTCCCACTGCTCCTCGTGCTCCTCGTCAGACTCAGCGGCGGGGATAGTCTCCTCCATGTCATCCTCTAAACTGGTCCACTTGTAGCCCTGCTTAGACATCCAGGCAGCCTCAGGAGTGATGACGTCCTCAGACCCGCCAGACACATCCTCTCCATAGAGCCTCATCACCTTCTTGTCATGACGGCGACTCTCCTTGTCAGACACGTGAGCCCTGTACTGTCCCTTCGCCTGCATGCAGAAGAGAGTCTTGATCTTGTTCTTCAGCTTTTTGGTCCATGATGGCTCAGAGGAAGAAGTGGTGGACCTGGCAGCACGGTCCTCAGCACAGTCCTCAGTAGCCTCCCCCTGACCAGCAGCCCTCCTAGAAGAAGATGCCTCAGCACGAGTAGTGGTGTTGGCCCAGTTGGACTTGACGCGGAGGCTGATGGAATCATGGCGAATCCAGTCTGGAGCAAGGAACTCATCACCTGGATACGTCTTCTCCCAAGTGGAGGAGAGCAGCAGAAACAGGTACGGTCCATAGATAGGTAGCTTGCGAGTGAACACCGCAAACCGAAGCTCACACCACATGATGTGAGAGACATCAAGCGGCTGAGTCTGAGAAGAACGTGCCTCTGCACACAAGAGCAACATGTCCACTAGATATGCATGAACCTTGTCCTTGTCGCCAATGCGTGGGAACAGAGTGTTGCGGAAGATGCGATGCATGATATCCAGAAAGGAGTTCAACACCCAAGATGACTTCCCATTGGGGAGTACCTTCTCAACAAGGAAGGGCTGAAGCTGGTTCTTGTTGGCAGACTCAGAGTTGGCATGGGGGCGGACGCCAACGGGGGTGTGAAGCCCGTCATCAGGAATGTGCAGCAGATCCATGAACTCTTTCCATGTAGCAGACAGCTGACGCCCATTGGTCATCCAAGTCATCCTCCGCTCCTCCCCGGGATGAAAGTACACTGAGGCAAAGAACTGACAGATAAGCTTAGGGTCATAGTCAAGGTGAAAGGAGATCACCGGCTCAATAGCAAACTGCTCCACCAAGTCCAGAGCCTCTCCAAAATAGTCACGAAACTTGTCTTTCCGTAGGTGATGCATGTCTATCCACTTAACATCCACGTAGGTATTCTGCTTGTTCTTGATCACATCCAGATAGATGAGAGCCTGTTGGTTGGTCCAGAACAACTCGGTGCCTCTGAGGATAGCCCGAGGATTCACATAGGGATTGATCTTTCAGCGCTCGACATACTCAGTGGTTGAAATCTCGTCCATGCCCTTAGCCGGTTCCTGGTGCTTGCTGGCAGTGGTCTGACATTGCGCTTGGGGGCATTGGAGCCCTCTGGAGCTTCATCTTGGGGGTTGCGCAGACGCTTGGAGCCAGTGTCATGACTGGGATTGGAACGGCGAGAGCTGCCACCTTGGTCCATTGAAAGAGGAAGTGGTGGGGAACGATCCCACCGGTCGAAATCCGAGGAGAGTGGCCGGAGACGGAGATCCGGCGAGGGCCTCCGGCAGCGTTCTTGAGAGGGAGAGACGTGGAGAGAGAGACAATGAATGGGTATGGGGAGTTGGAACTCCCCTGCCCGAGTCATAACCCCCCACGCGCCCTTGACGACGCGGTAGTACCGTGCCCAGACACGGTAGTACTGCGTGGTGCGGTAGTACCATCCTGTGGCGCGGTAGTACCGTGCCTCCCAAGCGGTAGTACCGTGCCCAGACGCGGTAGTACCGTGGTCTCAAGAAGATGCACGTTTTGAGCCCGAAAAACTGGATCTTTGCACAAAATAACTCCGGGCCAATCACAACACCACAAGACCACGCAACACACAAAACCAGAAAGGCACACGACAAACGAACCAACCACGAGACACCACCTCTCCAAAAGAGAGGGCGGTGGCCGTAGCCACCTATGTTTGAGTCAATTGGTATGGCACCGCAAAGAACTATCCTTGGGTCCATGACCAAAACTCGTCTTTGAAGCACAAGTACCATCAAAAAAGGCTAATGTGAGAGACTTGATTGATTTATGCATAATGGGGGGAGGGAGAGTTCATTGAGAGAACATCACTCCCCCTATGTCCATGCCTACATCTAAATAGGACAACACGTTGAGTATGGTGGGGTGTGCAAGGGTTCACGCAACATTGCTCGAATCGATGATATTTAGCTCATGCCTTAACTCACGAAATCTTGCTTCATCCAAGGGCTTCGTGAAGATATCTACAAGGTTATCATGAGTATTGACGTAGTTGAGCTCGATCTCTCCTCGCCTAATGTGATCCCGGATGAAGTGATACCGGATCTCAATATGCTTCGTCTTGAAGTGTTGCACTGGGTTGAGAGAGATCTTGATGGCACTTTCATTGTCACACCAAAGAGGCACTTTGTCACAAGTGACACCATAATCCTTTAAAGTTTGCCTCATCCATAAGAGTTGTGCACAACAACTACCGGCCGCAACATACTCCGCTTCGGTGGACGAGAGAGACACACAACTTTGCTTTTTGGAAGACCAACTTACCAAAGAGCAACCAAGGAATTGGCACCCTCCGGAAGTGGACTTCCTATCCACTTTGTCTCCCGCCCAATCGGAATCCGAGTACCCTACAAGCTTGAAGTTTGATCCTCTTGGGTACCATAAGCCAAAGTTTGGGGTATGAGCCAAATATCGAAAGATTCGTTTGACCGCCACATAGTGACTTTCCTTAGGTGCGGCTTGAAACCGTGCACAAATTCCCACACTCAACATGATGTCCGGTCTAGATGCATAAAGGTAAAGCAAGGATCCAATCATGGAACGATATACCTTTTGATCCACCACTTTACCATTGGGATCTAAGTCAAGTTGGCACTTGGTGGGCATTGGAGTGGAAGCCGGCTTGACGTCACTTAGCTTGAATCTCTTGAGCATGACTTGAGTGTATTTGGATTGATTGATGAAGGTTCCTTCTCTTCTTTGCTTCACTTCGAACCCTAGAAAGAACTTCAACTCTCCCATGGAGGACATCTCGAACTTTGAGGTCATGAGAGCGGCAAATTCCTCATTGAAAGCTTTGTTAGGAGAACTAAAGATAATATCATCAACATATAATTGGCACACAAACAGCTCCCCTTTGACCTTCTTAGTAAAAAGAGTGGGGTCGATTATCCCAACTTCAAAGCCACGGTCTTGTAACAAGTTGGTAAGGTGGTCATACCACGCACGTGGGGCTTGTTTAAGGCCATAGAGTGCCTTATCGAGTTGATACACATGATCGGGAAAGTAGGGATCCTCGAACCCGGGGGGTTGCTTGGCGTACACCAATTCATTAATGGGACCATTAAGAAAAGCACTCTTCACATCCATTTGATGTAACTTAAAGTTATGATGAGAAGCATATGCAATCAACATGCGAATGGATTCAAGACGAGCAACGGGAGCAAAGGTTTCACCATAGTCAATACCCTCGACTTGGGAGTAGCCTTGTGCTACCAAATGAGCCTTGTTGCGAATGATAATCCCGTGGGCATCTTGCTTGTTCTTGAATATCCACTTGGTTCCAATGACATTGTGGTTCCCCGTTGGCCTTGGTACCAATCTCCACACTTTGTTGCGCTCGAAGTTGTTGAGTTCTTCGTGCATGGCATTGAGCCAATCCGGATATTCTAGCGCCTCATAGACCTTGTGGGGTTCCACACAAGAGACAAATGCGTGATGCTCACAATAATTTGCTAATTGTCTACGAGTGCTTACCCCCTTTCTTAAGCTTCCAAGCACATTCGTCATGAGATGATCCTTGGTGGAGAGCTTGGAAGCAACCTTGGCGGCACGACGCTCTAATTCCTCCTCGGTGGTGAGTTGAGGAGCGGTTACTTGATCATCTTGAGCGCCGTCATGAACTTGTTCTTGATCTTGAACTTGCTTGGGGGAGAGAACTTGACCTTGGGCATCACTTGGTGTGTCCACACCGTCTTGAGTATGATCTAGCTCTTGGTCTTGTTCATGAGGTTGAGGGCCTTCACTTTGTTCTTCGGAAGCGTGTGGGCCTTGGGTTGGTGATGGCTCCACTTGAGTGGAGCATTGTCCTTCTCCTTCGGCCACAAGGGGTTCCTCAATGGGTAGGATGAAACCAACACCCATTCTTCTTATGGCTTGAGGAGGAATTTCATCACCTACATCACAAGTGCCACTTTGCTCCACTTGGGAGCCGTTATTCTCATCAAACTCCACGTTACACGTCTACTCAATAAGTCCCGTGGATTTATTGAGGACACGGTAAGCATGAGAGTTTGTAGCATAACCAACAAATATGCCCTCATAAGCTCTAGCCTCGAATTTAGACAACCAAACACCTTTCTTGAGAATGAAACACTTACACCCGAATACCCGGAAGTACTTGAGGTTGGGCTTGTTACCGGTGAGTATCTCATATGGAGTCTTGTTCAAGCCCTTGCGGAGGTAGAGCCGATTGGATGCATGACACGCGGTGTTGATGGCTTCGGCCCAAAAGTTGTACGGAGACTTGAACTCCGCCATCATGGTCCTTGCCGCATCCATCAACGTCCGGTTCTTCCTCTCCGCAACACCGTTTTGTTGAGGGGTGTATGGTGCGGAATATTGATGCTTGATTCCCTCATCACTGAGAAATTCATCCAAGGTGTAGTTCTTGAACTCGGTGCCGTTGTCACTTCTTATTGTCAAGATCTTTGCATTGTGTTGACGTTGTGCTTCATTTGCAAAGTCAATGACAGTTTGTTGGGTCTCGCTCTTCCTCTTGAAGAAATACACCCACGTGTACCTTGAGTAGTCATCCACAATCACCAAACAATACTTCCTACCTCCAAGACTATCGAAGGATGGAGGCCCAAAGAGATCCATGTGAAGGAGCTCCAAAGGCCTCTTTGAATAAATGATAGTCAAGGGAGGGTGAGCCTTCTCATGTAGCTTTCCTTCGATACAGGCACTGCAAGCACGATCTTTATCAAAACTAACATTCGTTAGTCCACGGACATGGCCCCCCTTTAGGAGACTTTGCAAAGATCTCATATTGACATGGGCTAAACGGCGATGCCAAAGCCATCCCACATCAAGTTTAGCCATTAGGCATGTCGCAGTCTTAGTGGGTCACTCCAAAAAGTTAATCACATATAGACCGTTCTCGATATGCCCAACAAAGGCTACTTTAAGAGTCTTGCTCCACAAGAGGGCCACGGTATCGATATCAAAGAAAGTGGCAAAGCCCATGATTGCAAGTTGACAAACGGAAAGTAAATTATATGCAAGGGACTCAACAAGCATGACCTTCTCGATCGTGAGATCATGAGAGATGACAACCTTGCCAAGTCCCAATACCTTAGAAGATGAGGCGTCACCCACTCGACATTGGTGGGCATAGATGGAACCTTGTGCACGTCCACCACCAAGTCCTTGCTTCCGTTCATATGATTTGTAGCTCCACTATCGAGCAACCATGATCCACCACCGGAAGCAAACACCTACAAGAGATCAATGCTTGGTTTTAGGTACCCATTTTGTAATGGGTCCTTTGATGTTAGTAACAAGGGTCTTAGGAACCCAAATAGACCATTCAATGTACTCATGAAGAGAACCAACAAATTTGGCATAAACATGCCCATCACTAGCACAGCACAACACATAAGAAGGATTAAAATCGCCGGCTTTGTTGGGTGAGGTGACATTGCCCTTCTTGACTTTGTTCTTCTTCTTCTCCTCGGGGACACTTTCTCCCGCCCTCACAAAGGTTTGCATGAGGGGAGGAGGTCGTTTGGTCTTGTCATTCTTCTTCTTGTTCTTGGAGTCGGGGACGTACCCAACCCCTTCCTTCGCCACACCTCCCTTTCGGTTGATCAAGAGATCATTGAGGTTCTTCTTGCCTTATATGCAAGTCGCAAGGCCTCTCTCAAGTTGCTCCTTCAACTTAGCATTTTCTTCAACAAGATGTATATGCTCACAACACGGGTTAGTAGCATTTGCATTATCAATTAAAACCATATGAGGAAAAGTTGCTTTCTCCTTAGTTAGCTTCACTTGGAGTTGATCATGAGACTCCTTGAGACTAGCGTGAATACCCTTCAAGGCCTTGTGGGCCTTGTCAAGTATATCAAACTCCTCTTTGAGTCTAGCAAGATCAACCCCAAGTTTGGCCTTCTCAGAATTTAGCACACGAGAAACAACGAGGGCATGATCATAATCTTTCTCTAACTTAGCATGATCAACATTGTGTGACTCCTCAAGAGCCAAACGAAGACCACGCTCTTCCTCAAGAGAATTGGAAAGATCCGAAATCTCATCGGCATAGTCACGACTATGCCTTTCCATCTTCGAGATGGTGTCTTCGTGAGCCTCGATCATGTCATTGGCCTCACCAAGTTGTTCCAAGAGAGCAACAAAGTGCTTCTTGGATTTTCCCTTGAGTT
Source organism: Triticum urartu (assembly GCF_003073215.2). Lineage (NCBI taxonomy): Eukaryota > Viridiplantae > Streptophyta > Magnoliopsida > Poales > Poaceae > Triticum > Triticum urartu. The sequence goes on from NC_053026.1 coordinate 85,201,699, forward strand.
TACCCATAAAGGCCTCAAACTCGTTGGCCTCCACATTAGCTCCCTCAACTTCATTAATGCTATCCGTTTGGGAAGGATGATTAATGATGGTAGTTTTGATGTTGGAGGTTACCTTGTTGGTGGCTTTAGCCATGAGGCACTTGGCGGTGATGCTTTCGTTGGGTGAGTCGAAAAATGACACTCGTGACGTTGTTGCAATGGCGACGGAGGCCATGGCAACCGACTCATCATCTTCATCATCGTCATCATCCTCATTGTACTCTTCTTGCACAACCAAGGCCTTGGGAGGAGTCTTCTTGGTGAAGTTGTTCTTGTTGGGGAACGACTTGGCCTTGTCCTTTCGGATGAGTTTGCCACCATTGTCTTCCCTCTTCTCATACGGGCATTCTGCAACGAAATGACTTACGTTGCCGCAATTGTAGCAAGTCCTTACATGTTGCTTGCCCCTTGTGCCACTCGAGTTGTTTTTGCTAAAGTTGGCCCTCGAGTTTTTCTTGCTCCAAAATTGCCTTGGAGCAAGTGCCATATGTTCATGATATGCATACTTCGTATCTTCGGGGTTGCTCTCCTCTTCTTCCTCTTCTTCTTCTTCCACGGTGAGCTTGGCCTTCAATGCAAGGTTAGGCTTCTTTGCCCTTGAGAACGGAGCACCGCATTGTCGGCGGTCTTGTCCAAAATGTTCATGGCCACAAACTCATCCAACTCTTCGCTTGAGGTCAAAGTGTGGAAGTCCGGTCTCTGAAGAATGACGGAGGACATGGCCTTGTGGTAGGGCATCATCGCCTTGAGGAATTTGCGCTTGATCCAATTGTCATCCGTGTCCTTGCTCCCGTGATCTCGTAGTGAGACCGCGAGTTTGGTGACTCTCCGATAGAGCTCACGAGGTTCTTCATCTTCCTTCATTGCAAACTCATCGGCCTCATCTTGTACCACTTCATAGTTGGACCGTTGAATGCTTGCGCTTCCCGGTAGAGAGACACGACACAATGCCATGCATCTTTGGCCAAGGCGAAGGGACGAAGATGAGGTACGTCTTCGGGTGGAAATGCATCTTGAATGATGAAGAGAGCATTCTCATTGAATTGATTGTCCGTGGCTTCTCGAGGAGTGAAGTTGCTTGGATCATGTGGATAGAAAGCTTCTTCAATGATTCTCCAAAGGTTAGTGTTCACATGATTTAAATGACGTTTAAAGTGGTAAACCCACGAATCAAAATCCTAATTTTTCACAATCTTAGGGGGAGGACCGGCATGATTCAAATGAGTGGAAGGAACCGGTCTACCATAAACAAGTGGTGGTTCCACATGGGCAAAGATGCCGGTGCCATTCTTGCCACTAGAAGAAGGAGCCTTTTCACTACTAGCTTCCCCCTTTTCAGGGATAGCATCTGACACCTTGTTGGCGGGATCCCCCACTTTCAACGGTGCGGTTGATAGTTTAAGCCCCTCAAGAAATTTAGTAAACATGCTTTCAACTTCGGTCGTCATGGAGGTTTTCAATGTCTCCAAGGCTACATTGAACTCCTCACGAGAGACCGAAGTTCCCCCATCGCCCGTAGACGAGATAGGATTCACACCGGAGTGTTCCTCCGCTCCGTCTACGGTATCAACCATACTCTTCGGACGGTAAAGTCCTTAATAAAGAGACGAGGCTCTGATACCAATTGAAAGGATCGATATTGACTAGAGGGGGGGTGAATAGGCAACTAACAATTTTTAGCTTTTCTTTAGCAATTTAAACTTTGCATCAAAATAGGTTGTCTAGACATGCAACTAGATGGGCAACCTATATGATGCAACACGAATAGGAACACAAGCAAGAAAGATATATGAAACAAATAAGCTACACAAGTAAAGGCACGAGATAACCAAAAGTGGAGACGGTGGAGACGAGGATGTGTTGCCGAAGTTCCTTCCCTTTGAGAGGAAGTACGTCTCCGTTGGAGCGGTGTGGAGGCACAATGCTCCCCAAGAAGCCACTAGGGCCACCGTAATCTCCTCACGCCCTCACACAATGCGAGATGCCGTGATTCCACTATTGGTGCCCTTGGAGGCGGCGACCGAACCTTTACAAACGAGGTTGGGGGAATCTCCACAACTCAATTGGAGGCTCCCAACGACACCATGAAGCTTCACCACAATGGACTATGGCTTCACGGTGACCTCAACCGTCTAGGATGCTCAAACACCCAAGAGTAACAAGATTCGCAAGGGATTAGTAGGGGAATCAAATATCTCTCGGTGGAAGTGTAGATCGGGGCCTTCTCAACCACTCCCGAGAAAATCAACAAGTTTGGTTGGCTAGGGAGTGAGATCGGGCGAAAATGGAGCTTGGAGGAATAATGGAGCTTTAATGGTGGAAGAGGTAAGTCAACGGGGAAGAAGGAGACCCTTTATATAGTGTGTGGAAAAGATCCAACCGTTACCCACCTACCGGCCCGCGGCCAGCGGTACTACCGCGCATGGCCAGCGGTACTACCGCAAGGCCGTGCGGTAGTACTGCTTGCAACCAAGCAGTACTACCGCACGGTAGTGCGGTACTACCGTACCACCCTACGGTACTGCCGCGACCCCCAGCCAGGGAAACAGACGCAAGCTGGGGCGGTACTTCCGCCCGCGCGGTACTACCGCGCCATCAGGGCGGTACTACCGTGAGGCAAAAGGTCCCGATAGGGGGGGAGGGGAACTTCCGTGCATACTTCCGCAAAAGAACAGAAGTAGAAAAAACTTGACACAGTAGTACTGCCGAGGGGCGGTACTACTGCCTGACCGCCTAGCGCGGTACTACCGCACAGCGTAAGCGGTACTACCGCAGTAGGTGCGGATGTAAAAAAATTACATCCACTCCTACTACCGCAACCGGGCGGCATTAGCCGGGTGGGGCAGCGGTAGTAAGCCTCCGGGGGAGCAGTACTACCGTGAGCACCAGCGGTACTACCGTGCCACTGCGCGATACTACCGTGGATGCCCATAGTACTACCGTTAATCCTGGAGCGGTACTACCGCAACCACACAAGCAGTTAGTCAACTACGGCAGGAAAACGGAGGAAGCTCCAAGGAAGAAGGAGGGGATAAAAGGAGACGTGTACGTGATGATTCCACCCAAACCTTTCCAACGCGGACCCCTTCTTAATAGTACGGCTTTCCTACGACTCAAATCCACCAAAAAGAAACGTAGAAAAGACGCCGTCTTCGTCAGTCTTCGAGGGGCACCCAATCGTCTTGTGCCTAGCAGAGAAGAGTCTGGAAAGCTCATGGCACACGATTAGTCCGCAAATGCATTGTCATCAATCACCAAAACACTTAGGGATAAATATGACCTTACAAAAATAATGAAATCCCCAACTCTCTCCGTGGGTCCTTGAGTTGCTTAGGATTTTCTAGGATCGCAACAAACGACAAATAAAATATGAGATGCATATGATGACCTATGTATAACTTCCAAATTGAAAAATTGGGATGTTACAAACCTACCCCCCTTAAGATGAACCTCGCCCTCGAGAATCGGGTTGGCTAGAAAATAGGTGTGGGTGGTCTTTCCGTAGGTCTTCCTCCTGTTCCCAGGTGGCTTCATCCTCAGTATGGTGGCTCCACTGAACTTTGCAAAACTTGATAACCTTGTTGCATGTAACCCTGCTGGCAAACTCGAGAATATTAACAGGTTTCTCCTCATAGGCCAGATCACTATCCAACTGAATTGCTTCCAGGGGTACTATATCTCTTAGTGGAATATCGGCCATCTCATCATGAAACTTCTTCAACTGGGAAACGTGAAACACATCATGAACTCCTGATAGTCCTTCGAGTGACTCCAACTTGTAGGCAACCTCTCCCATACGTTCCAAAACTCGGTATGGTCCTACAAATCTCGGGGCTAACTTTCCCTTAACTCCAAAGCGTTTTACTCCTCGCAGAGGTGACATGCGAAGATATGCTCTGTCTCCGATTTCATGGACTACCTCCTTGCGTTTTGAGTCTACATAACTCTTCTTCCTGGATTGAGCTACCTTCAGTCTATCTCGAATCAACTTAACCTTCTCTTCTGACTCTTTAATCAAATATGGTCCAAACAACTGATGGTCTCCAACTTCATCCCACATTAATGGTGTCCTACACCTTCTCACATACAAAGCCTCAAAAGGTGCCATCTCCAGACTGGCTTGATAGCTGTTGTTGTATGAGAACTCAGCATAAGGTAAATTGTCATCCCAACTAGATCCATAATCTAGCGCACAAGCTCTCAGCATGTCCTCCAGAATATGATTGACTCTCTCTGTCTGTCCATTTGTCTACGGATGAAAGGCTGTACTGAACTCTAGCCTGGTACCCAAAGTTTGGTGCAGCTGATTCCAAAACTTCGAGGTAAATTGTGTTCCTCTATCTGATACGATGGTCCTCGGAACTCCATGCAGACATACAAACCTGGTCATATATATTTTGGCCAACTTCGTGCTTGTATAGGTGGTTTTCACGGGTATAAAGTGAGCTACCTTTGTCAAACGATCAACTACTACCCAGATTGAATCGTATCCCGATCGGGTCCTGGGCAATCTGGTGATAAAATCCATGCCAAGCTTGTCCCACTTCCATTCGGGTATCGGCATAGGCTGCAGTAATCCTGCTGGTTTCTAATGTTCTGCCTTCACTTTCTGACATACATCACACACTGCTACATACTCGGCAATATCCTTCTTCATTCCAGTCCACCAGAAATGCTCCTTCGAATCCAAATACATCTTGGTGTTTCTAGGGTGAATCGAGTATGGCGAGTCATGGGCTTCCTGAAGTATTAACTTCCTGATCTCATCATTATTGGGCACATAAATACGATCCTGAAACCATAAGGTCTCGTGCTCATCCTCACGGAAACCCTTGGCTTTTTCCTTTGCTCATTTTCTCCTTTATCTCAGAAATTTCCTTATCATCCTTCTGAGCTTCTCGAATCTTTCCCAATAATGTAGACTGAACCTCCATTGTTGCCACAAAACCTCCTGGAACTATCTCCAAACAAAGCTCCTTGAGATTCTTGACTAACTCCTGAGGTAATCCTTCGCTTACGAGGGTATTGGCATAACTCTTTCGGCTCAAAGCGTCTGCTACGACATTGGCCTTACCTGGATGATAATGCAACTTTATATCGTAATCCTTTATGAGCTCCAACCATCTCTTGTGCCTGAGATTCAGCTCCTTATGCGTGAAAATGTACTTCAAACTCTTGTGATCTATGTACACATCACAACGGTTCCCGATAAGAAAATGTCTCTAGGTCTTGAGCGCATGCACGACGGCTGCTAACTCGAAATCATGTGTGGCATAATTTAACTCATCCGGTCGAAGCTGGCATGAGGCATATGAAACAACTCTTCCGTCCTGCATAAGTACTCCTCCAAGTCCCAAGCGAGAAGCGTCGCAATACACTTGGAAATCCTTGCGTATATCCAGTAGAACCAGCACTGGGGCTGTAACCAAACGTTTCTTCAACTCCTGAAAATTGGACTCACATTCATCCATCCATTTAAACTTGGTGTCCTTCTTCAAAAACTCCATCATAGGCTTCGCAATCTTGGAAAAATTCTCAATGAATCTCCAATAATATCCCGCGAGTCCTAGAAAACTGCGATCTCCCCAACTGAGGTGGGTGCCAACCACAAAGTTACAGACTGAACCTTGGTGGGGTCTATGGCTATACCTTCTTCTGATATAACATGTCCAAGGAATCCAACTTCCTTCAACCAAAATTCACATTTGAGGAACTTGGCGTATAAGTGATGTTCCCTGAGCTTCTTGAGAACTAAACGCAAATGCTCCTTGTGCTCCTCTTCATTCTTCGAGTATACCAAAATATCATCAATGAACACCACTACAAACTTATCTAAGAACTCCATGAACACCTTATTCATCATACTCATGAAATAGGCGGGGGCATTAGTCAATGCAAATGACATGACAGTGTACTCATATAGCCCGTACCTTGTGGCGAAAGATGTCTTAGGTATATCATGTTCTCAGATCTTCAGCTAGTGATATCCTGATCATAGATCGATATTGGAAAATACGTTAGCTCCTTGCTGTTGGTCAAACAAATCGTTGATCATCGGTAGTGGGTACTTGTTCTTGATCGTCAGTTCATTCAATGCACAATAATAAACAACCATTCTTAAAGATCCATCCTTCTTCTCAACCAAAAGCACTAGGGCTCCCTGCGAGGATGAACTTCGTCGAATATAACCTTTCTCCAATAAGTCCTTAATCTGCTTCTTAATTCCCTCTAGATCATTTGCGGGCATCCGGTATGGCCTCTTTGATATTGGTCCGGTGCCTGACAATAACTCTATCAAAAATTCAATGTCCCGATCTGGTGGCATGCCTGGTAGTTCCTCTAGAAATACATCCGGGTAATCCTTCACTACATGCACTTCCTCCTGAACAACTCCTGAGAGGGAATTCACTTGGGTCCTCCCTGGCGCATGCCTGGATACATACTTGATCCTTTTTCCCTCTGGGGTGGTGAGCAGAATTGACTTGCAAGCACGGTCAATGTTTCCTCCATACTTTGATAGCCAATCCATGCCTAGTATTATATCCAATCCTCGTGACTCCAAAATTACTAGGTCGGAGAGGAAAACATGGCTACCAATGGTTAAGGGTAACCGGTCACACCATCGGCTGGCCATATACTCTGCTCCTAGCGAGCTTACTAACATGGGTGACCTAAGGGCTAAGGTTGGCAACTTAAACTTATCCACAAATCCCCTTGATATGTATGAATGTGATGCACTAGTATCAAAAAGAACGAGAGCGGTAAATGACTTAACCAAAAACTTACCAATCACTGCGTCAGGCTGATCTTCAACTTCCTCCACGTCGATGTGGTTCACACTACAAAAAAATAAACTTCCGTGATGATATGTGTTTGTCATAGTAGATTACGTTTCCTATCATGCATGTACATCCATGACAAATTTATGACAGAATGAAGATAGTCATACCTGTGCTGTCGTAGAAGTGTTCCATGACATTACCAAAATTATCATCACGTAAGTGTCCACTTCCATGACGATAAATCACGCATCATAGAAGTGCTTCCGTCAAGGGTGACCGACATGTGGCATCCATCGTAACGGGACGCCGTTAAGCTATCGGGTCCGATTTTGGATCCGATAACCCGCTAACAGCCACGACCAATGCCGATTTTCCACGTGTAAAATTCTCATTGGCCGACGGAACCAAGTGTCAGCTCCGCGTTGGCACAGGTGTCACTCATCCAATGGTCGAGATGGGCCTATGATATGTTGACACGTGGACGGGCCCATAAAGTTTAAATGGGCCGGCCCAACTAAAGGCCCACAAGATTTTGCGGACCATAATGGGCCAGCCCAGCTAAAGGCCAGCATTCTCAGTTAAGGCCTATACGGCTAGTGTAAAATCGGCCTGTCAACGGCGTGTCCTAAACTTGTCATCATCGCGGCCCATGGTCACTTCTGGCCCGTTAACAGTCCGCTAAGTATATGGACCGAATTACGGCCCGGTGTATTTCCAGCCTGTTAAAGGTCCTGCTTAATTTGGGCCCATTTACAGGCCATTGAAACTTTCGGCCCATAAATGACCGTGAAGGATTTGGGTCATATTCGGCCATGTCTGACATTCGGCCTGTTACAGGCCCACTATAGATTTGGGCCACTTTCGGCCTGTTAACGTCGTATGAAATCGATGGGCCATATGTGGCCCAACGTCACATCGGGCCCATTAACAGCCCATATAAAAATGATGATATCTAGCCCGACCGAACTTCCGGCCTGTTAAAGGCCCGTGTATTAGGTCGGTGCATTTACGGCCCGTCCAAATTTCGGCCTGTGAAAGATCTGCATCGTAAATGGGATACCATTTTTGCCTGCTAAGACCAGTGGGTTATTTGGCACAATCAGGGCCCAATCTCACTTTCAGTCTATTAAAGGCTCGTGTTTTTTGTGGGCTCGAGATATTTACACCTGTAAACGGCCTATTGTTACTGAGGGCCCAAATTATGTTTAGGCCTGTTAAAGGCCCACTATGGGCACATGCCTACCAGAAAAATATGAAAGCTTATGCTGATTTAGGCCCAGATATTTTTAGTGGGCTACATGAAAATTTCGGCCCATAATCATTTTTAGCCCAATTGGTATGGGCCCGACGAGTGTTGGCATGTTGGGATCCTACGAAGCTTTCGACCGAATACATTATTGAGATAAACCTACACTATACAAAAATGGCATCGTAATTACTGCAGCCTTTGGCGGGATCATAAATGATGTATCACAACAAAATAAATTCCAACCATACAACAAAAGGCCTGTTGGCATAACGTTTACAGTCCTTGCAAATAAAATCACCATCAGATGTATAGAAGCATAGATCATTTGACCCGAGTGCTAATGTTTCAGGCTGTAGAATCTGATGGAGCAGCACGATCTTCACCTTTTTTCCGCCATTGCTCTTGAACAACGAAGCGAATGTCTAATAGTCTGGTTTCAAAACCATTCATATCTTGACGACATTTGTCAACCACTATTCTTGTTTCCAAAACGACGTCCATTATGGATTAGACTTGTGTCTGGAGCACAGATATATCACTCTGTCTAGCAGGAAGATTTTGTTCAGTAGGCGATTTGGACGAGGTTACCTTGACAACCAACCCAGAATTATGCAGGAAGGTGCTTTTTGCACTGTTAGTGGAGAGATACTGACGCACTGCAACAAGAGGTGACATTGTGCCTGTGGTAGCCTCGTCACCTTCAGGTGGTTGTGGTTGTTCAATCATTTGTTCCATAGCTTCCTGAAAGTTTGAACTTGTAGATTAGTGTACTAGATAAGTTACTAATGAGACAAAAACAAACAAAGTAGGTTACACATTTATACATAACTTATTTTGGTGAACTACTGTAATACATTAGCATGTATTGTAGTGCCAACTACATAATAAAATCACTTTCTGAACATATGTCCATGTAGCATGCCTACCGTATTGTCTATTTCCTCACATTCGTTGACATGTAAGGATAAAGAGACATGGTTTAAAGTAGGATGAACATAGTATGACATCATTCATATCATGGGCAAACAGATACAAAACAAACAGGCTATTTTATCATTGTGTGCGCACGTGAACATAACAACTAGATTACAGATCAAGACCAAAAGAATATCCTTCATCTCTTTTAAACCATGTAAGGTGAAATGATACGTTAAGACAACTGTGTTGAAAAGTGAACAGAGTAACTGACATTGGCTTCAAACCAAGTAGTTAAATGAACACATCACAGTACCAATCAGTTCAAAGTCAGGAGGAGTAAGGACTTACAACAGCGGCTTGAACTGGTGTGCTCATGCCCTTCATCTTGCTGGTGTGGCAATCCTTGAAGATTTGCACTGCATTCGGTTCAGATTCTTTTTGGTCCACACAGGCTTTCCTCTGTATTTGGAACAAGTCAATATAGATACAATAATATGGCACAGAAAAAAGAAGGAAGTTGCAGCTATTTACAAGAGCCCCGCAGTGTGCAATATAGCTACGAGATCCTGTTGTTTGTTGGAATTTCACTTTAGAACGGTTGGTCTTGTTCTTCAAATAGTTAGCCTAGAAGAAGATACACTTGTAAGGCACATACATAAATACAAGTTCAATATGTGGTCTAATCAAATACATATATCCTACCTGATACTTTGGATCAGACCATTGTTTAACAGGCTGTCCAGTCTTCATCTGTAATATATTCCACTAGAGATGTTTGGGCGATTTCATTGTTAGCTTGCCTTCAAAGTGAGATTTTCTAAGGTGGTACCGATATTGTCGCAGAGCAGACTGAAAAACATGAGTGCATGCTTGTTTAGTTGCATCCTCTTTCGGATCCAACTTGAACCTCATCTGTTGAAAAAAGAATGTGAGTCTTATTAGGAGGAAGCTAGAAAGTATGGGATAGAGCAAGACAATATTACTAATTGCGATGAATAACATTACTTATGGATAAATAGTCAAGGAAGGTGTTAAACTGGGTGTTGTCTTTCTCATTCTTGTACTGGATCCACGTTGGGAGGATACGTGCATGACACCTAACGGCAACGACTGCCTCTGATACTAACTTGGCCGACTCTGTAGCATCACGTGGCCTTTTTAAACCTGCCTCAAAATGGATCTCCATTCTTCCTCCTTTAGATTTTTTAATCTGTCAAGCACTATCCCTGATGTCTATTTCCACTTGCGCCGTGGTGCTAGTTCAACAACGAATATGGAAAGTGTTAGTGTACGTGAAACTACGAGAGTACATGTAAAGGAGCATGCAACTACAACTTGACTCGGTCAGGTACCGTCTTGGTGTTGATGCTCATGAGGTTCATCTGATCTTGCCAAGTCCTGTTGTGTCAGCAGTGCTTTAGAAGTAGTGTTAGGTGTGAAGGCAGCTTGGGAACTGGCCAGTTCCGGAGCAAACGAATGAGTAACTCGTTGAGATGCTGGTACAGTTGAAGCGGATGCTGCAACTGGTGGAGCAGGTGATACTGTGTTTGTAGATTTAGCCGGTGGACTTGGACCTTCTACTACACTATAAGTACCAGCAGAATCTGGACGGCGGATCCTTTTCCGTTTCTCCCGACGAGTAACACCACTCCCTACTATATTATTTTCCTTGCTCTTTTTTGACTTTGCCATGTCAAGCCGTATCCACAACACAAAAGAATAAAATCGCTCTTCAGAACTCATTGATGCATGATACGGACAAGCAATGCTTTGATGTAAGACAACCGTATGAGGATGGAATATGTAAGAAAAAATAGGACGTCATGACATATTCACAGCTACGATGTGTAAACTAAGCAGAAGGATTTTCAAGAAAATAGAAGTAATGCAAGCTAGACACCATATGAAAGATGCAACCAATATTCTCTGCGAAGTTAAAAGTGTCTTGTCATAAGTGGCAATTCGAAAAATTAGAAGCAGTACAACGTAGAAATCAATGCAAGATGCAACCACTATCAAACTTCCATGTTAAAAGCGTCCAATCATGAGTGACTGATGCAGGATACACAACAACAGTACTTTGATGTAAGAACATGGTATGATAGATAGATGCAGTGTATTGTAGACACAGAACGCCATGTCATATCTATAACGTATAAACCCAGTAGGTGCAATTTAATCAAAATAGAACAAATACAGGCTAGACAACATATGCAACATGAAACCAATTATCACACTGTTAACTTAGAGCAAGGACCTACGATGGTGGATTACGGGAGATGAACTCATCATGTAGACTTGGGACTTCAACTTCATTAGCAGTATGTAACACCCTCGATGCGGCTATATCTCCTACGTGTCGAAGCACGACTTAGAGGCATAACCGGATTGAAAGCAATGTCGCAAGTGAGGTAATCTTCGCAAACAACCCATATAATACAATAGGGGAAAGAGATACATAGTTGGCTTACAATCGCCACTTCACACAAATACATGAATAAAACATTACATCATCCAGATACAATCAAGGTCCGACTACGGAACCAAAATAAAAGAAGAACCCCAAATGCGAAAAAGGTCCCCGATCGACCCCAACTGGGCTCCACTACTGATCAACTAGAACGAAACAACACAACGGACAAAGTCTTCATCGAGCTCCTCCTGAGCTTGGTTGCGTCATCTGCACGGACTCATCGGCACCTGCAAGCTGGTTTTGGAAGTATCTGTGAGCCACAGGGACTCAGCAATCTCGCACCCTCGCGATCAAGACTATTTAAGCTTATGGGTAAGGTAAAGGTATGAGGTGGAGCTGCAGCAAGAGACTAGCATATATGGTGGCTAACATACGCAAATGAGAGCGAGAAGAGAAGGCAAAGCACAGTCGATAAAAGTATGATCAAGAAGTGATCCTAGACAACCTACGTCAAGCATAACGCCAACACCGTGTTCACTTCCCGGACTCCGCCGAAAAGTGACCATCACAGTTACACACGCGGTTGATTCATTTTAATTAAGGTCAACTTCAGGTTTTCTACAACCGGACGTTAACAAATTCCCATCTGCCCATAACCGCGGGCACGGCTTTCGAAAGTTCAAATCCCTGCAGGGTGTCCCAACTTAGCCCATGACAAGCTCTCACGGTCAACGAAGGAATACACCTCCACCCGAGACATTCCGATCAGACTCGGTATCCCGGTACAACAAGACATTTCGACAGGGTAAAACTAAACCAGCAACACCGCCCGAATGTGCCGACAAATCCCGATAGGAGCTGCACATATCTCTTTCTCAGGGCACACTCAGATGAGCCAGACGTTGGGTAAGCCAGCCTAGAGTTGCCCCTGGTAGCCTCGGACATCGCTCAGTTGGACCAACACTCAGAGGAGCACTGGCCCGGGGGGGTAATATAAAGATGACCCTTGGGCTGGCCGACCCAAGGGAAAGAAAAGGCTAGGTGGCGAATGGTAAAACCAATGTTGGGCATTGCTGGAAGAGCTTTACTTAAGGCGAACTGTGAAGGGGTTCCCATAATAGCCCAACCGCGTAAGGGACGCAAAATCCGGGAACATAACACCGATATGACGGAAACTAGGGCGGCAAGAGTGGAACAAAACACCAGGCATAAGGCCGAGCCTTCCACCCTTTACCAAGTATATAGATGCATTAAGATAACATAGCAATATAATGATATCCCAACAAGTAAATAAAAGATGTTCCAACAAGGAACGGCCTCCGATCTTCACCTGCAACTAGCAACGCTATAAGAGGGGCTGAGCAAAGCGGTAACATAGCCAATCAACGGTTTGCTAGGACAAGGTGGGTTAGAGGTTTGACATGGCAATTGGGAGGCTGACAAGCAAATGGTAGGCATCGTAGCATTGGCATAGCAAAAGAGCGAGCAAACTAGCATAGCAAAGATAGTAGTGATTTCGAGGGTATGATCATCTTGCCTGAAATCCCGCAAGGAAGAAGGACGAGTCCATGAAGAAGACAAACGGACGTAGACAAACGGTTCCTCACAAACACGACGTTATCGGAACCAACCCGAAGAAGCAACACCGGAAAAGAGCAAACACCCTAGTAAACAACCAACACATAATCATGGCATGATGGACAATCAAGTATGATGCATGTCCGGTTTAATGATAGCATGGCATGGCATGGCAAAATGCACAAACAACACTACAAGTTAAGTGGGGCTCAATATGCAACTCCATTGCATATTGATGAAACACCACATGACTTATTTAGTTCTCTCTCGTTTATGTACCCAACAATATTAAATGTTGTTAAACATAACAAGCGGGTGAAGCAAAGTAAATCTACCTATCTAGTCAAGTTTAAATGAGGCCGGAAGCAACGAACAACATTTCCGGTAAATCCTCATATGCATATATTAGGTTTGGTACTGTTCTGCCCTAAACATAATTTTAGAGTTATTAAACATGCAAAGTGAAGCCACCATGTTAAACTAGGCAAAATTCTACCCCATTTACATATAAAGTTTATTAAATTCGGAGTTACGGTTATTTAGTCATGAATTAAATCATTTTAGCATGGCATAGGAGCAAATTTAAACAAACATCATTTTAAGCATTTTGAACATGGATGGAAGTGTCATATTATTAAACTAAACAAAATTCTGAGCAAGTTTCATATATAAAGTTTTTCCATATGATGCACAGTTGAGAAGTTATTAAATGCATGAAGCACAAGGGGTTTTCTGTAAAACAGGCAAACTCTGGATTAATAGCAAAATCGTCCCGAGGAAAAAAATACTAAAAGGGCCGGATCTGTCCAGCCCAACAGTGGGAGGGGGCGCAGTGCTGAGGCTCACCATGGGCCTGGCCCAGCTCGGTGGAGAGGGGAAGCAGGGCGAAGTGGGCTGGCGACACGCTGGGCCTTGATGATGCGAAGGGGGCAGCCCATACGCACCAGCGCTCGTCCTCCCCGCTCGAACGAGCGCAGAACAGAGGAGGCGGCGCAAGGCAGTGTCAACGGCAGCAGCTGCTGGCAGGCACGCGGGGCGGGGCGGCGCAGCAACGCAGGGGGAAGCGAGCGGGGACTTGGCACAGCGACAGGATGAAGGACTTGGGCGGTGGAGCTCCACGCGATGACGGGATGGGGACTTGACGGCGGGATCCGACGAGGAGGCGACGGAGATGATCCGATCTGGCCAGAGGCGGACGTTGGTGGCTTCGGCGAGCGGCGGCCGTTCCTGCAGCGATGAAGTACAAAGAGAGAGGGCGATCGTGAGAGAGATCGAAGGGGAGGAAGAGAAAACCATAGGGGAAGAAGGGAAGGAGAGGTGCAGCCTGGTGGTGGCCACCGACGGCAGGGCTCGCCGGAGCTGCTGCTTGCGGGGTGCTCGGGGCAGGGCTGCATGGCCTCAGGAAGCAGGGGGCGGGGTGGATTGGATCAAGGAAATACAGAGGAGGCTCTGGCTTGGGGCGATGGGGATCCCAAGGAAGATGCGGCGGCGGCGCGACCGGACATGCCCCCTAAATTTTAGGGTTGGAGTAGAGTTTGGTCCAGTGAATATATACCAAGTGGACTAGGCTTAGGGGCTACCTCGTCCGTAAGATCGCAATCGTACTATTGCGGATAAAATAGCTAGGGAGTCCAAATAATAAAACGGTGACGTTTTGTAGACGTTTGGGGATGATCCGGACACAACGATAAGGACTGTCCGAGTCGGGTCCGGGACAGCTTTCGGGCGCGCGCGAGGAGGGTCGCGGGCTGACGAGAGAGGTTAGGTAGGGCCTGGCAGTGAGTAGTGGGCTGTGTAGACGGTCTCGAGCTGAGAGAAGAGAAGAGAGAGACCCGGCGACTGTTTCCGGAGACCGAAAACGTCTGACGAAAAGACCGGCTATAATGCCTCTATAGTTTAACAGTTGGGCTATCAAACGAACTCCGAATGTGATGAAACTTGACAGGCGGTCTATCTACACTAAAATAAGGCCACACGTCAATTCTCATCCCATTCCGAGAACATTTTCCGGCCACTTATAAAATACTATTTCGGACATGCCGCGAGCGCGTGCAAGTGTGGTTGGGCTCAGAACGGACAACGGAAAGAACTGGGGAACCCGGACGGATGCAAGTTTTGAAAACATGATGATGCAATGCACATGATGACAAGGCAAGATGCAACACGCAAGTGAATGACATGACAACGACAGCGAATAACCGGAAGACACTTGGCGCATTGGTCTCGGGGCGTTACAACACTCCACCACTACGAGAGGATCTCGTCCCGAGATCTAGAATGGCACCGAAGGGAAAACGAAAGAGAAAGAGAAGCGGTAAAACTAAGTTGCTTCTTTTGACAAACGAGTGAAACCATGGACCTTGAGAGGTTGAACAAATTGAAAGAAATGAAACCTCGGAGAAGAACAAAGTTCACAACACTCCGTTAAGAAAGAGGAAAAGAAGGAACCGATTCGGGTAGCACTCCGGTTGAGAAGGGATGCAAGACTTGATAAAATGAGAGAACTTGAGCAAAAGGGACACAACACTCCGGTTAAATGGATAGGGGTGAAAAGAACATGATCTTTAACAAAATGATATGATGCGTGAAAATAACCACATCGCAATACCTCCGGAACGAAAGAGTAGAAGATAGATAAAAGAAATAGGAGAATGGAGAAGAAAATGCCAACTTTTGCCACAAAAGAGTTTGAAAAGGCATCTTTAGGAGAAGGGTCGAACGTAGTTGTTGGAACACCAACAACGAAAAGAATACGCTTGATATGGTATTACGGAATACATCTCAAATTATGAGGTGACAGCCTGCCACTCACGGAAAAAGAATTGTATTGATAAGAACAAGGAGACGAGAAATTATTTCACCGGGAGGATAAATGAAAACTTGGATCATATATTATCACCATTAATAGCATTACTCCTTAGGGAAAAGCTTTAGGTGAAATATAACCCAAGATAATTCCAATGAAGAAAGTGATGGGTTTAAATACCTCATTCTTGACAACATGTGAATCATGAAACATGAACTCAAACTATCAAGAATGACATAATACCACCTCCGATAATATGGTAGAAAGAATTTGCACTCCTGATTGCAAGATGAAGAATCTTAAGCTCTTAGAAAAAATCTCAATGAACACTTGGAGAAGGAATATAAATCCTTGATGAACCATCATGTAGAACCTTCATGAAGAACTCCGGTACAAAAGATAACGAAAAGAAAGAGAAGTTGAAAACACAAAGTGAAACCTTGTAATGATTTAGATGGATCTCCGTGATAATATAATTGAAAGAGGTTGGAACTCCGGGCAAAAGAGAAGATGAAACAAATGGAACCGAGCGTTTGAAGGTCCACTGGAATAAAGAATTAATCATTTGGATGAAACAAAGAATAAGAATTACATTATGCTTATCCTTCACCAATTTAATTGACGACAATCAACGGATTCGACATATTACTTATTCTCGTAGAAAGGATTAAGAGAGATATAGCATAAACTTGGGAAGGTGTTCGACGAACCAACGGTAGGATTTCGAAAAACACGAATGCCTTGATATGATAAACGACGGAAGAAGAATCTTGAAAGCACCACCGTAAGAATTGAAAAACGATTGAAGAAAAGGTAAAGAAACACCGGGAAGAATTATCAAATGAATGAAGATGCTTGAGAGAATTTGGACCCAAGAGAACGAAGAGATCGCGAGCTGATTATAGAAAACTGGAATGATGCACCGGTAAGATTTAGAGAAAGAGAGCTGAAAGCTGAGAATGAATAAATTCTTAGATGATGGGCTCCGGATGAACAAACTGAAAAGAATCTTGAATTGCTCCGGATGGGTGAAAAGAATTTTCACGATCAAAACAATTACGAGAGGATGGCAACAAGCTAGAATCACGAATCTTGAAGAGAATGTAACAATATTAAAGAGAAACTCTTCTTCGGTCTTCCAACTGAGAATGACGACAAGAAATACCATCAAGACTTATTTAGGCACTCCGGAAGAATCAAAACGAAGAGGTTGAGCCAACGATGCAAAGAATTCGACAGATCTTGGAGAAATACATATGACTGATGATAACTCATTCTTACGTCAAACTTTAAAAGGAATTTAGGATAGCTCCGGGAAATAAGAAGAGTCAGGTAAGATCCTGGGAATAGACCTGTGGGTTAAGGCCCACTCAAAAGAAAACACCGTTGAACAATTTAAAAGAGAGGTTGCACCGGTTGAATTAAATGGCTTGAATGAGATAACAACCTCGAAAGATCTTGAATGAATGCAGAGTGGAAAACACGAATCTTCTGAGATATCTTTAGCACTGCGGAACAAATGAATAATGAAAAGTTAATGATTGAGAGGTGCACCGGCATGAGAAGATATTTGAAACAAGGAAAAATATATGATCAACACCGAAAGCTTGAATTAGATCCACCGAAGAAAAAAATAATGAATAATGGTGAACTAGAAACTTCGTTAAAATCTTCATGAGCATCATCGGATAAGAGCAATGACGGAAAATGATGGAGAGGCTACATAATAATAAAAGGATACTTCATTAAGACATTTGAGTCCTTGAAAAAAAACAAAGGGAGGGAGGGTGGGAAAAAAAACAAAGGCAACTTAGAGACGGATGAAACAAACACCGTTGAGAAGAAATGATAATTGATCTTGCGAATGTCGAAGTGAACGGATCCACTTGAAGAGAAACACACCGGTGAAAAGGATTGACATGACAATCTCGATTATCATGAAGGATTGGTATTCACATCGGAGTATGAAAACACCATTTAGGAAAGGTATGGAATCAACACTTGACATTGAAGCAACTTGAATACCACAACTCAAAACAAAAACAAAGGGTTGGCTTGCAGAATAGGCCAGAACAAACATATGATAGAGATTTCGTCCGAAGTTTTCGTGGTGGGGCCTACACGGGCTCGATCGTACAGCACCATCATGTACAAGGCAGTGCACATGACATACGAAGCGTCCCCGAGTCGGCATAGCCAAGGACTCTTTAAGACACAACGAGACCACTGTAAAACCGACCGTGAATAGGCGGACCACTAGACGTTGAACCCCAATTTCATATCATACATCTGTCGGAAAGATATCCTAAGAGCTACTTGAATTCCCACCTATGAAACTCCCGAACTTTTCCGGTTATGCGCGACCGGACATGCCCCCTAATTTTTAGGGTTGGAGTAGAGTTTGGTCCGGTGAATATATACCAGGTGGACTAGGCTTAGGGGCTACCTCGTCCGTACGATCGCAATTGGACGATTGCGGATAAAATAGCTAGGGAGTCCAAATAATAAAACGGTGACGTTTTGCAGACGTTTGGGGATGATCCGGACACAGCGGCAACGACTGTCCGAGTCGGGTCCGGGACAGCTTTCGGGCGCGCGCGAGGAGGGTCGCGGGCTGACGAGAGAGGTTAGGTAGGGCCTGGCAGTGAGTAGTGGGCTGTGTAGACGGTCTCGAGCTGAGAGAAGAGAAGAGAGAGACCCGGCGACTGTTTCCGGAGACCGAAAACGTCCGACGAAAAGACCGGCTATAATGCCGCTATAGTTTAACGGTTGGGCTATCAAACGAACTCCGAATGTGATGAAACTTGACAGGCGGTCTATCTACACTAAAATAAGGCCACACGTCAATTCTCATCCCATTCCGAGAACATTTTCTGGCCACTTATAAAATACTATTTCGGACATGCCGCGGGCGCGTGCAAGTGTGGTTGGGCTCAGAACGGACAACGGAAAGAACTGGGGAACCCGGACGGATGCAAGTTTTGAAAACATGATGATGCAATGCACATGATGACATGGCAAGATGCAACACGCAAGCAAATGACATGACAACGACAGTGAATAACCGGAAGACACCTGGCGCATCGGTCTCGGGGCGTTACACAGTACCAGTGGCAAATCTAGAGAGTCTCTGTTTGCGTCGGTGCGGAGGACCACCAACATCCCCTAACTTACACTTTTCCTTCCTATTTTCTGATATTGCCTTATGAAGTCAAAACCACAAGAAGATGAATAAAATTAGCTCTGCATAACTAGTTGATGCATGATATAGACAAATACTACTTTGATGTAAGGCAAGCGTAGGATAGGAGGATGGAATATATACAAAAAAGACAGCGTTTCATATTTACACGTACGATAGGAGGATGGAATTTGTATGAAGAAATAGTAAGCGGAAGGCATTTCAATAAAATTAGAAGAAATGAAAGCTAGGCACCATATGAACATGCAACCAATATCACTCTATCAGGTAAAAAGTGTCTCGTCGTAAGTGCCATTTCAAGAAATTGGAAGTAGTACAAGCTAGAAGACAATGCAAGATGCAACCTACATCACAGTCCCATGTTAAATGTGTCTTACGGGTAAGTGATCGTTGCAGGTATAAGTTGTAAGCTACGCAGATGCAATTCAACATAATCAGAAGCAATAGAAACTAGACATCATACAGAAAACGCAACCACATATAACAGTTCCAAGTTAGAGCAAGCACCTGTGATGGTGGAGTAGGGGAGATGTTCTCATCATGTACACATATGTTCTAGAAATAGGAACATGTGTCATAGTCACATGCATTATGTCTAAAGTAAGCAGATGCAATTCAACAAAGTTAGAAGCAATACAAGCTAGACATCATACGCAACATGCAACCACATATAATAGTGCCAAGTTAGAGAAAGCACCTGTGATGGTGGAGTAGGGGGGATGTGCTCATCATCTACATAGCTATGTTGACAGTCCGGCCTTGTGTTGTCTTGCGAATCTTGTTGGGAGGATGGCGGAGTAGAATCTGTAGAGACCCCCTGTTTGAGTTGCTCCGAAGGACCACCATCATCCACTGCCAGACTAATTTCCTTCAGCTGTAATGATTTTGCATTGTGAAGTCAAACCAATAAGAAAAAGGAATAAAATTCGCTCTTCAAAACTCATTCATGCATGATACTGACGAACACTACTCGGATGAAAGGCAAACACATGATGCGAGGATGGAATATGTATGAAAAACAGGATGGTGTGACATATTCACACCTATGATATGGTAACTAAGCAGAAGGCATTTCAACAAATTAGAAGCACTGCAAGCTAGAAACCATATGAAAGATGCAACCAATATCACTCTGCCAAGTTCAAACTGTATGGCGTTTCAACAAATAGAAGCAGTACATGCTAGAAATCATATGCAAGACACAACCAATATCACAGTGGCGACTTAAAGGTGCCTTATCATAAGTGACTGATGCGGGATATGCAAGAACAGTAGTCTGATGTAAGAACATCGTGTGATCAGATATAGTATGTTCTAGAAACATGAACATATGTCATATTTATAGGCATTATGTGTAAAGTAAGCAGATGCAATTCAACAAAGTTAGAAGCAATAGTACAAGCTAGACATCATACGCAACATGCAACCACATATAATAGTGCCAAGTTAGAGCAAGCACCTGTGATGGTGGAGTAGGGGAGATGTGCTCATCATCTACACATCTACGTTTACTGTCTAGCCTTGCGTTGTCTTGCGAATCTTGTTGGGAGGATGGAGGAGTAGAATCTGTAGTGAACCTCCGTTTTAGTGGCTCGGAAGGACCACCATCATCGAATGCCTTGCCAATTTCCTTCAGCCTTATTGGTTTTGCATTGTGAGGTCAAACCGACAAGAAAAAGGAATATAATTCGCTCTTCAGAACTCATTCATGCATGATACTGACGAACACTACTCTGATGAAAGGCAAAGTCATGATACAAGGATGGAATATGTATGAAAAAATGGACGGCTTGACAAATTCACACCTATGATGTGGTAACTAAGCAGAAGGCACTTTAACAAATTAGAAGCACTGCAAACTAGACACCATATGAAAGGTGCAATCAATATCACTCTGCCAAGTTAAAACTGTCTCGTCATAGGTGGTGTTCATCAAACTAGAAGCAATACATGCTAGAAATCATATTCAAGATGCAAACCACTATCACACTGCCAACTTAAAGGTGTCCCATCATAAGCGACTGATGTAGGATACACAAGAAGAGTAGTTTCATGTAAGAACATGGTGTGATAGACAGATGTAGTATGTACCAAAAACAGGAAAGCGTGCCATATTCACACGTATCATGTGTAAGCTAAGCAGATGCAATTTACACTAATTAGGAGCAATACAAGCTAGACACCATATGCAACATGCAACCACCAAGTTAGAGCAAGCACCTTGGATGGTGGAGTAGGGGAGCGGAGACTAGGACCTTGTAATGCACTATCAGTACAAGGAGAATCGTTACAGATGCTCCGTTTACGTTACTGCAGAGGACAACCATCATCGCCTTCCGTACTATTTTCCTTCCTCTTTCTTGATTTTGCCTTGTCAAGTCAAACCCACAAGAAGAAGGAATAAAATTTTCTCTTCAGAACTCATTGATGCATGATAATGACGAACACTACTTTCATGTAAGCCAGCCGCATGATAGGAGGATGGAATATGTATGAAAAACAGGACGGCGTGACATATTCACATGTATGATGTATAAAGTGTAAACTAAGCACAAGGTGCTTGAACTTGTTAGAATCAATGCAAGCTAGAAACCATATGAAAGATGAAACCAATATCACTCGCCAAATTAAAAGGGTGCCCTAACAAATGTATTTGACCAAATTAGAAGCAATACATGGCAACAGGCTAGAAATAATATGCAATATGCAACGAATAAAGGTGACTCGTTGTAAGCGATTGATGCAGGATACATAAGAGAGGTAGTTTGATGTAAGAAAAAGGTTAACACATAGATGTAGTGTGTACCAAAAATAGGAAGGCATGTCATATTCACAGGTATAATGTGTAAACTAAGCAGATGCAATTTAACCTAATTAGAAGCATTACAAGCTAGACACCGTATGCAACATGCAACCACATATCACACTGCGAAGTAGAGCAAGCCCCTGTGATGGTGGTGTGGGGGAATTGCGGTCATAAACTAGAGAGCTACCTTGACTATCTTCATTTAGCCTTGCTGTTTCTTGATAATCATGTGGGGAGGATGACACTGCACTCTTTAAACGAGTATGGCGTCTCACAGTAACCCACTAGGGTGACTTTATCATCATAAGTGATTGTCGAGGGATACAAAAGTGCATTAGTTTGATGTAAGAACATGGTTATTAGACATATGTAGTATGTATCAAAAACAGGAAGGCATGTCATTGTCAAAGGTATAATGTGTAAAGTAAGCAAATGCAATTTAAGCAAATTGGAAGGAATACAAGCTAGACACCATATGCAACATGCAACCACATTTGACAGCGCGAAGTTAAAGCAAGCACCTAGGATGGTTGTGTGTGGCAATTGAGATCATCAACTGCAGAGCTACGTTTACTGTCTCCAACTGCTGACACTGCACCCTTTAGAGCGCTGAAACGCTTAGTGCTTATCTTCGAATTACACTGGAGCGACTTCTATCTTTTCTTTTCTGCATTCATCAACACTGCGTCAGAGTCTGAAATACCCATGCATAAAAAAATAGTGTGAGTATGGGTGAAGTGTGTGCACAAATAGTACATTGTAAAGGTAGCAGATAGCAGGTCCGTGAGAAATAAATGACGGGAGACATATGATAGCTCTACAACATGCATGACACACTAAATTACTATAGAATTCTATGAAAATAACAGTCGACTGAAAACAAATAGGTTAGCCCATTTTTTCTGCACCGTCCGATGTACAAAGAACGGGCAGATCACCTTCAACTACCTCCAGCCAGTCAGTGTTGATGATCTTCCTCCAAATGCCAGCGACCACTGGCCTAGTCCCCTGCTTGCGCCCTCCCCTCGACCTCACCGCACCGCCGTGCTTGGCACCGCCCCCGGCCATCCATTGAAGCCCCGCCGACCTCTAGATCGGGCGCAAGCAGCTCCTGCGCCCCACACCCCTATGATAGACACCGATGCGCCGCTTCCTCGGCGAATAGGCGGACTAGGTGCTCCGCGCGCCTAAGCGGGTGCTGCTTCTTTTAATTGCAGTTCGGCTGACCCTGAATTGAAATCCAGGCGGGCTACTGACCTCTAGCAAAGGTGAAATAGTAAAGGGAGGAAACCTTGTGCATTTAGTATCACGAATAAGATGTAGTAAGAAGCGCTCAACTAGTTTCTTTCGTGGGATGAATACGGTGTGAGCAGAGACGTAAGGTTTGCATGAGTAAGGGAAGAGGAGTACCTCTTTCTACTGGCAGTGCTGTGTCCTCCTTCTGTTTTTCCAACGATCTTGTTGTGGTTCGCTGGAAACAAGAAGTTGTGGAGGATGGTGGAGCCTTGGACGAACCCATGGCCAAGTTGTTGAGTGTGGTGCGGTGGCCGTCTGTCAGCGGCGGGGAACCAGATCCGAGACGGTGAACAAGGGCGTAGCGGGAATAGCTCCGGTGCGGTGGACAGTTGCGACAGTGGAGCTGCAGCAGTGAAGCGCAGGACGGCGTGGTCGGAGTGGTTCTGGTACGGCGCACGTCGGCGTCGATGTTGTGGAGGCAGCTCTACCTCGACTTGAGCTGCTAAGTCTGTGAGGGCGTTGTGGTTGCGGTTGCGTTGGGGGAAAACATCGGGGTACCGGTTCCGGCGTGATGGAGGAGGGCAGTGGTGGATTGGGCGCAATGGGGTGGAGGACGGAGGAGGCTGGGGTTTCGCGGCTGGTGGAGAGGGCATTTTGGCGCCCATGGAGTATGAATGGGGAAACAGAGGGAGGCGGGGAACTAAGGGGGAACAATGTTTCGGTTTGGGACGCGCTTGTTCGAAATTTGGGGAAAGTTACAAACTTTGCCCCCATCTAAAATTTCGGATATATTGCGGGTTGGGGTTAGGACAGTAATCTCAGGTGTCCCAAATGTGGGCGGGATAGATTTCGGCCGAGCGCATGGGTGTTTAGGCGCCCACGACGTATCAATGCTTCTCGGAGGCGGTTGAGACCGACGTCATGGTGAAGTTACAAACCTACCCCGGTTTAGACCTTTGGACATCGGGCCGATAGACTACAGGGGTAGAGTCAGGACAATAATTTCCTACCACCAAACATTAGTCTCGCGCGGTTTCGTGTGGCCAGAGGCCTATTTGGCACTTCATTCAATATTTGGGAGCAGAAGCATTGACGTTTTCGGTTCTCTTGAATTGAACTTTCAGGATTTGTCAAACTTCACAAATCTTTACTCTTGAAAATCCTAAAGCTACAATTATTTTGGAATGGAGGGGGTACATTTGAATATACATTGTACACAAGTATATATTAACAAATATGCAACTTACCTCAGTTCATGCATGGTTCCAGATATAATCTCCTTGGTTACAAAAAAAAGTTAGACATGTGTATGAATATATATAGCATGTTCAAACGCACAACAAAGATTGATGCCCCCTTTTACATCTGATTTACAAATGCCGTTATCTCGGGTTCAAATAGATGAATGCACTTCCTATGAATTCTAATCTTCGAAATCCCCTTTATGTTGAATTCGACATGTATTCTATTTCGTAGCTAGCAATTTGGAATGTATCCATGCAAGTGACAGATGTATAAAGTGCTTCACACTAACAACATGGAGTGCACTAATTAATGTTTATATATGAATTGCAAAAGCATCCATTGCTTCACACTAACAACATGGAGTGCTCTCACTCTATGGATCGATAATATGAAATAAACACATGCACATGCTAGAACGCAATAGAGTATGGGTGTCTAATAGACCGATTTTCGTCCATACACAATTTGCAAAATTCATGATCTCATCCAAAAATAATAATGTCATTTATAATTTAATTTAATGCGTAGAACTGCCTTTTACACATAGATGCACTATGCCTCGGCCCATTCTCACAAACGCGCTATATATCTCTCT
Source organism: Triticum urartu (assembly GCF_003073215.2). NCBI lineage: Eukaryota > Viridiplantae > Streptophyta > Magnoliopsida > Poales > Poaceae > Triticum > Triticum urartu. Next base: position 85,226,568 of record NC_053026.1, read on the forward strand.
ATCTACCGCATAAGTGCACACACTTTATATGCATCGGCATTTCTCTTCCACGCATGCTCACAATCTCTCTCGGGGTGTCGCGGAGTCTCACGCACATGCTCTCTCTGTATCGCTCTCTCTCTCTCTTTCTGACTACTATGTACCACTATTTTCACTAATCTCAGTTGGAAAACACTATTTCTCTCACATGCATATATATACACACGCACGGTCTCTACTAGCCCTCTATACGCACATATATGTGCCTACATGTCTCCCGCACACACATTATCTTCAGGCCTCTCTCGCACACATTGCCCCCCAGACACACCTCTCTCTTAGTAGTTGGCAGATATGATTCCATCATATCATTCGGAAGGATATCCCTGACTGTTAGGCTGGATGCTAATACAAGACAATGTTTTACCCTAGTTCGGACCCTTGCAGTGGAGGAAAAAGCCTACTCCTGGTACTGTATATTAGTGATAGGGGTGTGTACAAAGTACACGTGAATACCAGGCATTATGCGTGTGTGTATACTATCAACGAACTAGCCCCAAGCTTCTATAACATATTGGGGGCCTAGGGATAAAAATCATATATAGTCGGCTTATCACCAGTGGGGATAGAGTCCTCGGCGACTCTAGTAGCTAGCTTCATGTTGTACGCCGAGTCCTCCACATGGGTCTTCGTATAACACGTCTCAGTCCAAACTATGTGGTGCAGGATGGAACCGACCCATGAGTCCTCATGTTGACCCACCACAACTAGAAATGATGTGCCCACCACACCACACACGCAATCGACCACTAAGAAAATAAGCATATACAATAGTACAATGTTATACATGAAAGTTAATTGCATGGTGCATCCAAAAATATTTGTTCTGCGTTGTGAATGTTTATATATTCTCCTAAAATATTAGTCATGGGAAAGAGAAATGAAGGGCATATCTCTCCTTGTCTCCACCGGACACCCCCTCTTTCTACACCACATTCACGTACAAACACAAACTATCTCTCGGCCCTCTAAAAGTATGCATGCCCACGACACATTCATGCGTGACGGTCACTGTATTTCAAGCTAAGGCACTATACGGTCACTGGACTTCAGAATATGCTCATTACGGTCACCGTATACATTCTCATGGTGATCATACGGTATCTAGCTCACGACACGTCTCCCTATTTTCTCTTGATGACACTGACGGACTTTGCATTTGATGCATGCTCCGTATTTTGTTGACGAAAGCACGATGTCACTAGACTTCAGAATAAGCTCATCATGGTCACCACATACATTTTGTCGTGCTAACCAACATGTGGTTGGATGGTTAGGAGGACAGTGGTTTCTCGAGCCCACCAGGTTTAAAGTCCCGGTGCTCGCATTTATCCTGGGTTAATTTTAGCATTTTCCGGCGATGTGCGTTCAGTGGGAGGAGACGATCCACTCGACTACGAGGCACCTATGGTGACTTCGTAAAATCTCAAGATCATATGCTGGCTCACTCTCTCGAAGGTGCCCATAGGGGTAGGGTGTCAGGACCCCGATTGTAAGTCACACCGATCTAGCCTGTAACACCTCATATCACTTTGCGGCCTCACGCACGGTATCCCCACGGGTGTCGCCTTACCATGGCCCGGGACCGTTTGCGCCTTTTGGCTCACGTATATGATAGTGTCGCTAGCATCCATATGACAGAGAAACCGGGCCGACATGACTAGTAGTGAATGCAAAGTTGCACTAACTTACAGGGACAGGCATACATGAATCAACATCGAGCATGTCGGTCAGCAGCGTGTGAATTCGGGCTGTAGCAACTGGGTTAACAGGACTCCGGGAACCCGGGCTGTAGCAGGCTAGCAGGACTCCGGATGTCACCGTGTGACATTTCCCCGAGGGGACAGACATAGGAACCAAGTGAATCACATGCCGGCCAGTCTAAGTGTTCCGGAGCAGTAGTGCTGGGCTAGCAGGACTCCTGTAAACCGGGCTGTAGCAGACTACCATGGCTCAGTGGAAGCACTAGACTACATTTCCCCATAAGAGAGGCTACCAAGGATGAACAACTAGGTTGTCGGATCCCACACATACCAAGCATTTCAATCATACACACAATATGCTCGATATGTGTAAATACAACATGGCATCATAACATAACTCTACGACTCAAGTATTTATTCATTAGGCTCCGAAGAGCCAGATAATACAAACACGGGTCTCATGACCCAACATTCAGAGCATACAAGTCAAAGCACATGCGGAAGCTTAACATGTCTGAGTACAGACTTCTACAAATGAAAAAGGCTGAGAAGCCTGACTATCTACCAGATTCTGCCGAGGGCACAAGATCGTAGCTGAGGTATCAAGCTAAACATCGAAGTCCACGTGGAACTACTAGCGAGACTGAAGTCTCTCTGCAAAACATAGTTTAAGCAAACGTGAGTACAAATGTACCCAACAAGACTTACATCTGAACTAACTACATATGCATTAGTAGCAACAAAGGGGGTGGTGGAGTTTAACTGCAGCAAGCCAGCTTTGACTCAGTGGCTAACCTGAACTACTACTGCAAATAACTCTTTGAGGTGGCGCACACGAGTCCACATATTCACCATATCAATACACCACTATGGATCCGCTCCCGTTTCCCTACGAGAATGCCATCCATAGCACTCACGCTTATCTTGCGCATTTTAGAGTATCCACTTTCCCTTGTCTATGAACGATGCAAGGGGTCCAAGTTTCCATATCCGAGGAATCCGGCTATTCGAATAGATAATGATAACCCTGCAGGGGTGTACTTCTTCACACACGCTCTCGCCACTTACCACCATGTACACGTCGTGTATCTCAGCAACCTTCAAGCGGAAGCCTAGCGAGGGAGTCGGCCACGACTTGACTAACCACACAAGTCTCTAGTCCAGGTTTATCACTTATTCGGGTTCCATCCGCAAGGAGATTCGGCCGGGGTGTCGCTCACGGCCCCAAACGATGTGAGCAGGGTTCCCAAGCCCACCATCCGGCTGCCACTTGGTACACCGTGCCACTGTGCCTAGTCTGTCCCAAGCCCACCTGTACCGGGTGCGACTTGGTAGACTACTAACACTACCTACAAACACCAGGAACTAGTTGCAACTCCTGGACAGAGATCAGGTTGATTAATAAGTCGAGAGAGCTTGGAGCGCCCGGAGCCCAATGTGTGGTAGTAACTGTTCATGGATCACAAACACAGAATTTAGTTCCTAAGGACGGCTGCAATGAGACAACCCACCATGTACTCCTACATGGCCTCCCACCGCTACCTTTACCAAATCATGTTCACTCACTTAGCTCTCAACAGTAGGACATGTTCACCACATTCCAATTCATCCTTGATGAATCATACCTGACTCAACTCTAAGCAGTAGCAGGCATGACAACAAGCATGAATGAGTAGGCACATCAGGGCTCAAACAACTCCTACTCATGCTAGTGGGTTTCATCTATTTACTATGGCAATGACATGTCATGCACAGGAAAGGGGTTCAACTACCGCAACATGTAATAGTTGAATCGTTGTTGTCCTAATGCAGTAAAAGAGAGCAGGAGCGGGAGAGTGGGATTGTATCGGAATGAACAAGGTGATTTTGCTGTCCTGGCACTTCTGAAGATAGTATAGTTCTTCATCGGTGTCATCGAACTCATCGTCGAAATGTACGTCTACCGAGGGGGAACAAATACCAGCAACAGAGAGGAAACACAATCAATGCAATGCACAATATGATGCATGATCATGACAGGAAGTCATTTTGGTTGAAGTGGAATTCAAAGCTAGATCAAATTCCAACTCCAAATCTATTATCAAATTTGTCCTAATCATGTTTCATCCTAAATAGTTAGGTTAACTTGCTCAAACATGCATGAAAACAGTACAGATGGATAGATTGGATTTTTCTGATCATTTTTCATATATAATTTATTTCATTTGGAGCTATAGATTAATTCTATGATTTTGAAAGTTTTGGATATTTTCTGAATTAAACAAATCATTTAAGATTTATTTAAATTCCCGAAAAGGATTACTGCGTTAGCGTGACATCATCATGACATCAGCAGGTCAATAGGGCACGGTCCAGGTCAAACCTGACCAGTGGGACCCACTGGTCAGTGACCCTGAGACACTTAGTGTCACAGACAGGTGGGTCCGGTCAACGGCCACGTCAGCGAGGTCAACACCGACGCGTGGGGCCACTGTGTTTAGATTAAACTTAAACTATTTTTGTTAGCTGGTTAGTTAGGCAGTGGGGCCTGCATGTCAGCGAGCCAGTGGGTTAGTTAGAGGGTCATTAGCAACCAATGTCGTTGCCATGTCAGTACGCTGGAGTTGAACGCCGATGACCAAACCCGACGGCGGAGGATCGCCGGAGTTGCTCGGGACAGCGATACAGGGGTCGGCTCGATGCGCTGGAGGGGCCAGAGCGACGCCCATCCTCGCGCGCATCCAGGGGATCATGCGGGAGGCTGCGGGGTGGCCGGAGACGATGGCCACGGCAACCATGGGGAGGCTGCGGGGTGGCCGGAGCTCGGCTAGATGCGGGCGGGGGGCTGCAGTGCGCTAGGGGAGGATCTAATGAGCTAGGTGGCATCCACGGGCCACCAGAAGCACGCTGGTGCCACGGGTTCGAGCGGAGAGGCTCGGGTCAAGAAAGCTAGGCGGCCATGGCGGATGGCGGTGCTCGGGCATGTGGGCGAGGGTACTACGGCATGGGAACGAGCAAAATGAAGGAGGGGAAACGGAGTGGAGCTCACAGTGGGGTCGTTGGCGGTCTCATTGGACTCGGGGAGGCCTCTGCGGTGGCGAATTCGACGATGGCGTCCGGTGGCCGAGGCGGCGAGGAAGATGACTGGCGACGCTGGAGGGCCTCCGGCCTTTCTTGGTGCGATGAGGAGGTGCAGCGAGATACAGATGATCTCGGGAGCATGGTGGCGCGTCGTTTTGTCCTCGGGGGCCACGCAGGCGAGGCACGGCGGCCGACGGAAGCTCTCGGTGACGCTCAGAGGAGGGGCTAGAGGGCGAGGGAGAAGCATAGAGTGAGGGGAAAGTGATAGGAGGGCCTCGCACGTCTCCAGACGCGGATTAGGACGAAGGAGCGGCCTCCAGCACGAAGCAAGAGGTGGAGGGCTCCGCGGGTACGCACGTGTGTTCGCTCCCGTCTACTGGCAGGAGGAAGACGACCAACGAGGAGGTAAGTGGGCTGGGCCTGCTTCTCTCCTGGGCTAGGTGGGTGGGCTGCTCAGGTGAGCTCCTGTTTCCTTTTTGTTTCTGTTGTTTTCTATTATTTAATCTTTTGCCACTGTTTTGAATTCAAACAGATTTCAAACAATGCCAAAACATCCTCTGGGTATTTTTATGTTGCTTCATGGACTTTTCCAGAGGTACATAAATTATCACAGAGCATTTGAAGATATATCCCATATATATTTGAATATATTTTCAAATTCAAATAGAATATTGTCTTAAATTTAGAGACCAAATGATTCCTTAAAAATGTTCCAAAATTTTGGTTTGGTATATAACCCTTGCCAAAATTCCCTAAACTATTTTTAGGGCATTTTTGGAATCACTGAATGCAATTTAAAGGGTTCTTGCCCTTCTTTTAAAATAATTTGTGAGGCTTTGAATATTCCTCATTTCAGTTTCTTGAATTAAACATGATGCATGCTCACTGATGCAACTATTACACTCAGATATTCTAGGGCTGTGACAACTCGCCCCCACTAAACAAGAAACTCGTCCTAACATTCAAGACGTGAGGTAAGAAGACAAAGGGGACACAAATCTAATGCAATCTTCATGATCCAACTGCTCTTCTCGAATATATTGATCCATTGCATCATATTGATCTTGGCGTCTTTGCTTTGAGAACTACATCCAACATGACAAACCGAGTAGAAAGGGAGAATTTTAGAAGAATCGATCTTCCTGAGGTTCGAGCACTCAGGATCAACTCATGGAGTGAGACGTTGAAACATCTCTTGAGTTGGGACACAAAACATACATCAAGAGGGATGGATAGTAACGGATGGTGAAGTTCGATTTGGTAGGCAACTATTCCACGCTTAAGAAGATGGTGGATGGGTTCAAAGTAGCGAGGAGATAATTACCACGATTCCATAACGGGGCACCCTAGAGGAGGTGACTCGTACAATTATTCCCCTAAGTGGCAGAAATATTTACTTTTGACATAGAGATCATTGAGACTCTTTATACCAGCCTAAGGCAATCACAATCGATCATTTGAAAGAGTTCAAAAGAATGACATACTCGGACTAGAATGGATGATGTGGACTACCTTGTGGAAGACAACCCGATGGATGATTTCTGCTTATCATTGGAAATGGAAGGGACCCATGGCAGACTGACAAAATGACGGGTGCAAGCTGGAAACAAAATGCAAATACTGGGAATGACCCAACCAGCATACCTGCCTGAGATTCAGATCTGGTTGGTAACAGGATATTTCAGACAGCATGTTTGGAAAAGAAAGGTAGCAACACAAATCGACGAGATGGCGTTGCGAGATTCTCCAGAATGAACTACGATAGCAAGCTCCAAAATATGAGTTGGTTCTGCTATAAACATGTGAACACGCTGTCCCAGACAAGCATGACCACATGGTAGTCTTACAACAAAACACTACCGAGTTCTAGTTGGGAACTATCATCGAGGATATTGGAATCTTGTACATGAACTAGTATTCGCACATCAACTCCTTTTCTCTTGAACAAATCAATCAGTGGATTGGTGTGCTAGGAACACATATGGAGTGGAGACGGCCAACCTATCAAACCATAGAGCACTTCGCACATGCATGACTAACTTGCGATGATTCTAGCGGAGGCAAAAATAGACTTTCTCGAATTCACGGTGGCAACTTGCATCAAATGCACATGAATTAGAGGCAGTCACTTCTTCCATCCAAACATATGCTTCATGAGCTAGCATGAAGAAATGCCTTCAAAAGTTTCCAACACTAGCTTAATGTTCAACATGAATCATGGAGGAGATAAAGACGTTGTCGATGGGCTCAACAACAATTTATCAAGATTTCCATAAGATGGGGTTACATGGTTATGTGAGCAAGATGATAGCATTGATCAGGCCAAAAGATGTAATGATGTATGCTCGAGGGATCAACCACAAGTAAGACAATATTACGACATCGTTGGTACTGATTTGATTTGGTGATAGCCCATACTCAAATCAAAGTTTTGATAAGACAATAGGTCCAATAACTGATCACAGGGACCAATAGATGAAGATATCATCTTTCTTCAACTAACACACAAACACATGGATATCCTTTTGGAATGAACTAGGTTAGGCAAGCTTTTATCTTCCAACTCTCCAAGTTGTTGTTTGGCTTAACCAACTAGCTCAGGGGTATCCAACATAGATTCTTAGAGAAGGAGTGGTTTATGGAAAAACCAACTTGATCACGAACTCCACATAGTGGTCAGGTGATAACCTGGTGATCTCTCCGAGAAGATATTCGGAAAATCACGAACCACCGGTAAGTTACTAAGCTCGAGAACAATCTTGCTTTTCAGGGCAAGACGATATGATCAACAGAGCAAGGGTTTGACAAAATCCTAACTCATTGATCGAAGAGTGCACCAGAAATAAGGATTAGGTAGCACTAGGATGATGATTCAAAAATCAACATGCTAAGAATGAGGTTATTGTCCATTAACCACCAAGCAACGGGGTTGCTAGGAGTATTGATTTCACACATCACGGTTCACTTGTCGGTATTCCGGTTGCAACAACATGTCACCGGGGAACGAATGATGATGGTGAGAAGTATCACTGTATCAAGAATTCATAAGAGTTGGCGAAATTCTCATGATATTTCTGACATCAAGAGGGCAATACTTCAAGGTAGAACAGAATCAGAAGCTGGATTGACATTTTGATCTACGATATAACTGCTTTGACCCAATCCAAGAAATGGACGAGGTACTGGAGTTTTTTTTCTCCTAGTCATTCTGAACTAGAACGGCTTGACGGGCCACAAGAATAATAGGCATCGATGAACACGAATGCACTACTACTCCTGACCATCAATTGATACAAGAGGGCCAGAATACAACTAAAAAGGAACAACTCAAAGGAACATATAATTCTTTTAAGTTGTAGATGCATCGGTTAGCATGTTGAATAAATTCAACATGTTTCTTCCGGATAACCCATGCAGAAAGGTAGGACTGGCAGAGTCTCGACCATAATGGAGAACTCATCAAGAGCACTCTGGTTGTGAACTTTTGGTTCAAAAGAACTTCTGCCATAAGCAGTTCATGGTATCGGGAAGAATGAAATACCACGAACCTCGAGGACTATCGCAAAGGGTTACTAATATCCTAAAGGAACTAGCAACACTATCAACAGGAAGTGAGTAGAGTGATTCTTGGGTCAAGAACCCAGGAGTAGAATACCTACTACTAAATAGCATCACGTGATGCTTTCAAGAATGATGGACAGAATCATCACATTGGGAACACAAAACATGGCTAGATTACTAGGTGATTCCCTAATATATCCAGGGTCATAATAATAGCTACAACATATACGTTGAGGCAATGGATTACCTCAACTTACCGACTAGTGTGGTTAATCTGGCTCAACGAACACCTGGAGCGGGAAGGAAGGATTTGCAAATGCATCAGACTATTTAGAGACCTGGGATGACTCGGATAGCATAACGGCTGTAATTACTCAAAAAGATTTGAGACAACTTGCAAAAATGGTGGCATAGCCACTCAACATCACAAACTCAAGGTTCTGAGGCCAGTATGAACATATGGAAGTAGTAGGAACTGAACTGAGGCTTGAACTCAACAATCCTAGGCAGCTACGGTTTAGTAACACGTGATCCTGATAGAAAGATGACAAGCCTAGTCCTTAATCCTCATAGAAATGAAGAGGTTGACTCAGATCAGAAGGGAATAAGGTAAAGGAGTAAAAAGATCCCTACGTTCCTTCCACAATCAATTCCCTTATATAACTAAAGCATTTCTAGACACGACTTCGACCATCTTGGCTTGGTAATCCTATAGGCAGTCAGGCTCTGATACCAAAGCTGTCAGGACCCCGATTCTAAGTCACACCGATCTAGCCTGTAACACCTCATATCACTTTGCGGCCTCACGCATGATATCCCCACGGGTGTCGCCTTACCATGGCCCGGGACCGTTTGCGCCTTTTGGCTCACATATATGATAGTGTCGCTAGCATCCATATGACAGAGAACCCGGGCCGACATGACTAGTCGTGAACCCAAAGTGGCACTAACTTACGGGGACAGGCATACATGAATCAACATCAAGCATGTCGGTCAGCAGCGTGTGAATCCGGGCTGTAGCAACTGGGCTAACAGGACTCCGGGAACCCAGGCTGTAGCAGGCTAGCAGGACTCCGGATGTCACCGCATGACATTTCCCTGAAGGGACAGACACAGGAACGAAGTGAATCACATGCCGGCCAGTCTAAGTGTTTCGGAGCAGTAGTGATGGGCTAGCAGGACTCCGGTAAACCGGGCTGTAGCAGACTACCATGGCTCAGTGGAAGCACTAGACTACATTTCCCCATAAGAGAGGCTACCAAGGATGAACAACTAGGTTGTCGGATCCCACACATACCAAGCATTTCAATCATACACACAATATGCTTGATATGTGTAAATACAACATGGCATCACAACATAACTCTACGACTCAAGTATTTATTCATTAGGCTCCGAAGAGCCAGATAATACAAACATGGGTCTCATGACCCAACATTCAGAGCATACAAGTCAAAGCACATGCGGAAGCTTAACATGTCTGAGTACAGACTTCTACAAATGAAAAAGGCTGAGAAGCCTGACTATCTACCAGATCCTGCCGAGGGCACAAGATCGTAGATGAGGTATCAAGCTAAATGTCGAAGTCCATGTGGAACTACTAGCGAGACTGAAGTCTCTCTGCAAAACATAATTTAAGAAAACATGAGTACAAATGTACCCACTAAGACTTACATCTGAACTAACTACATATGCATTAGTAGCAACAAAGGGGGTGGTGGAGTTTAACTGTAGCAAGCCAGCTTTGACTCCGTGGCTAACCTGAACTACTACTGCAAATAACTCTTTGAGGTGGCGCACATGAGTCCACATATTCACCATATCAATACACCATTATGGATCTGCTCCCATCTACCTACGAGAACGCCATCCATAGCACTCACGCTTATCTTGCGCATTTTAGAGTATCCACTTCCACTTGTCTATGAACGATGCAAGGGGTCCAAGTTTCCCTATCCGAGGAATCCAGCTATTCGAATAGATAATGATAACCCTACAGGGGTGTACTTCTTCACACACGCTCTCGCCACTTACCACCATGTACACGTCGTGTATCTCGGCAACCTTCAAGCGGAAGCCTGGCGAGGGAGTCGGCCACGACCTGACTAACCACACAAGTCTCTAGTCCAGGTTTATCACCTATTCGGGTTCCATCCGCAAGGAGATCCGGCCGGGGTGTCACTCACGGCCCCAAACGATGTGAGTAGGGTTCCGAAGCCCACCATCTGGGTGCCACTTGGTACACCATGCCACTGTGCCTAGTCTGTCCCAAGCCCACCTGTACCGGGTGCCACATGGTAGACTACTAACACTACCTACAAACACCAGGAACTCGTTGCAACTCCTGGACAGAGATCAGGTTGATTAATAAGTCGAGAGAGCTTGGAGCGCCCAGAGCCCAATGTGTGGTAGTAACTGTTCATGGATCACAAACACAGAACTCAGTTCATAAGGACGGTTGCAATGAGACAACCCACCATGTAATCGTACATGGCCTCTCACCGCTACCTTTACCAAATCGTGTTCACACACTTAGCTCTCAACAGTAGGACATGTTCACCACATTCCAATTCATCCCCGATGAATCAGACCTAACTCAACTCTAAGCAGTAGTAGGCATGACAACGAGCATGAATGAGTAGGCACATCAGGGCTCAAACAACTCCTACTCATGCTAGTCGGTTTCATCTATTTACTGTGGCAATGACATGTCATGCACAGGAAAGGGGTTCAACTACCGCAACATGTAATAGTTGAATCGTTGTTGTCCTAATTCAGTAAAAGAGAGTAGGAGCGGGAGAGTGGGATTGTATCGGAATGAACAAGGTGGTTTTGCTTGCCTGGCACTTCTGAAGATAGTATAGTTCTTCATCGGTGTCATCGAACTCATCGTCGAAATGTACATCTACCGAGGGGGAACAAATACCAGCAACAGAGAGGAAACACAATCAATGCAATGCACAATATGATGCATGATAATGACATGGAAATATGCTGTGATTTGGGCTAATGCAACAGGAAGTCATTTTGGTTGAAGTGGAATTCAAAGCTAGATCAAATTCCAACTCCAAATCTATTATCAAATTTGTCCTAATCATGTTTCATCCTAAACAGTGAGGTTAACTTGCTCAAACATGCATTAAAATAGTACAGATGGATAGATTAGATTTTTCTAATCATTTTTCATATATAATTTATTTCATTTGGAGCTATAGATTAATTTCTATGATTTTGAAAGTTTTGGTAATTTCTGAATTAAACAAATCATTTAAGATTTATTTAAATTCCAGAAAAGGATTACTACATCAGCTTGACATCATCATGACGTCAGTAGGTCAATGGGGCACGGTCTAGGTCAAACCTAACCAGTGGGACCCATTGGTCAGTGACCCTGAGACACTTAGTGTCACAGACAGGTGTGTCTGGTCAACGGCCACGTCAGCGAGGTCAACGCTGACACGTGGGGCCACTATGTTTAGATTAAAGTTAAACTATTTGTGTTAGCTGGTTAGTTAGGCAGTGGGGCCCGCATGCCAGCGAGCCAGAGGGTTAGTTAGTGGGTCATTAGCCACGAATGTCGTTGCCACGTCAGTACGACGGAGTTGAACGCCGGCGACCAAACCCGACGGCGGAGGATCGCCGGAGTTGCTCGGGACGGTGATACAGGGGTCGGCTCGACGCGCTGGAGGTGCCAGAGCAACGCCCATCCTCACGCGCATCCAGGGGATCATGCGGGAGGCTGTAGGGTGGCCGGAGACGATGGCCACGGCAACCATGGCGGTGGCCGGAGCTCGGCTAGATGCAGGCGGGGGCTGAAGTGCGCTAGGGGAGGATCTAATGAGCTAGGTTGCATCCACGGGCCACCAGAAGCATGCTGGTGCCACGGGTTCGAGCGGAGGGGCTCAGGTCAAGAAAGCTAGGCAGCCATGGCGGATGGCGGTGCTCGGGCATGTGGGCGAGGGTACTACGGCACGGGAACGAGCAAAATGAAGGAGGGGAAATGGAGTGGAGCTCACAGCGGGGTCGTTGGCGGCCTCATTGGACTCGGGGAGGCCTCTGTGGCGGCGAATTTGACGATGGCGTCCGGTGGCCGAGGCGGCGAGGAAGATGACTGGCGACGCTGGAGGGCCTCCAGCCTTTCTTGGTGCGATGAGGAGGTGCAACGAGATACGGACGATCTCGGGAGCACGGTGGCGCGTCATTTTGTCGTCGGTGGCCACGCGGGCGATGCACGGCGGCCGGCGGAAGCTCTCGGTGATGCTCGGAGGAGGGGCTAGAGGGCGAGGGAGAAGCAGAGAGTGAGGGGAAGTGATAGGAGGGCCTCGCGCGTCTCCAGACGCGGATTAGGATGAAGGAGCGGCCTCCAGCGCGAAGCAGGAGGTGGAGGGCTCCGCGGGTACGCGCGCGTGTTCTCTCCTGCCTACTGGCAGGAGGAAGACGATGAGTGAGGAGGTAAGTGGGCTGGGCCGGCTTCTCTCCTGGGCCAGGTGGGTGGGCTGCTCAGGTGAGCTATGTTTCCTTTTTGTTTCTGTTGTTTTCTATTATTTAATCTTTTGCCATTGTTTTGAATTCAAACAGATTTCAAACAATGCCAAAACATCCTCTGGGTATTTTCATGTTGCTTCATGGACTTTTCCAGAGGCACATAAATTATCACAGAGCATTTGAAGATATATCCCATATATATTTGAATATATTTTCAAATTCAAATAGACTATTGTCTTAAATTCAGAGACCAAATGATTCCTTAAAAATGTTCCAAAATTTTGGTTTGGTATATAACCCTTGCCAAAAGTCCCAAAACTATTTTTAGGGCATTTTTGGAATCACTGAATGCAATTTAAAGGGTTCTTGCCCTTCTTTTCAAATAATTTATGAGGCTTTGAACATTCCTCATTTCAATTTCTTGAATTAAACATGATGCATGCTCACTGATGCAATTATTACACTCAGATATTCTAGGGCTGTGACATAGGGTCTGCTTGTGTGTGCTTATAGCGGTGAGTGCTTGCATGTATATATGAGCCCTTGCGTTTGTACGGTGTTAAAAAATACATGTCATGATTATACGGTCACTGGCTCACCCGTACAACTCCGTATTTTGTTGATGACACAATCAATTGACTAGTCAAACGTTTCTCGTGGCGCAACTAGTGTTGCACCATCGGGGCGCATAACCGCGGGGCCCACCTGTCAGCCCGTATATGAAAGAAAGAAATGGTAGTTTGAGTTTGTACTGTGTTAATAAAATACATTTTAGGGTGACCATACGGTCAATGGCTCACCATACATCTCCGTAATTTGTTGATGACACGATCAATTGACCAGTCAAATGGTCCACATTCAGCAACGCACATTACCATAGGGCCCACCCGTCAGCGTGTATATGAAGGACATAAATGGTAATAAATTAGTGGTTGGTTGGTACTCGAAGTCGTGAGACCTCTGGTTGGCAGTCGCCGGCGGTGGGGGCGCGTTAATTGGGCGGTGCGGTGGGGATCGCCAGAGAAAAAGCTCGGCGCGGGGGGGGGGCTAGAAGGATGGCTGGTGCGGCGGCGGACCGATGGTGGGGAGTGGTTTCTGGGCAGGCGGGGCGGCATGGCGGAGCGGGCCGGCTGCGGGCGGCAGGGGCCGGTGGTGGCTGGAGGCTCAGGGGGGTGGAGTTTGATGATAAACTATAGGCCCTTGATTTCGTATCCAACGGCTGGAAAATCTAATGACCAGAGATGAAAAAGTCAGTCGACTGACGTGTAGCCTCACCCCACACGTACACATGCATGCACGCAAGACACGCACACATGCAAGCGTGCAACACTGACACGTACACATAACGAACACACGCGCGCATGCAGGCGTGCAACACTGACACGTACACATGCACTCACGAACACACGCACGTACGCACACATGCATGCAACACCGAAACGTACCCTTGCACGCACGCAACACTCGCATGCCTGCATGCACACAACACATGACACAAGACACACGCTCAACCTATACATGCATGCAACCTTTGTGAAGGACATGGATTGTTACGGGTATTAATCAATCTTATCTGTGATAAGCAGAACATTGATGTTTGCAGCGGTCTTTATGAATCACAACGTATCGAACGGGCTATCAACATAGTAGGCTTATCTACATGAAAAGGATGACGTCACACTCAATGAGCAATCCTTGGTTTATGAAATGCCCGCTTCTGACCGCCCTAGCCCACCAAAGGTTCCTCTGCTGTGCACTGCCTACGTTGGGTCACTGACATGCAGGCCATGTACCGAAAGATCCCACACGTCAGTGGAAGAACGGCGCGGTGTCCTACGTCAGAGTCGAGGGCGCCACTCGTTGCACGCCCGGCGGAACACGCCTCCTTGCATCATTCAAACGCCTCCATGAAACCCGCCTGTGTGGAAGCCGACAAACCCACTCTGGACACATGTCCGGCATTAAAAGCAACGCCGGCTGAGCTCCTCCCGTCCGCCATCTATTTAATCTCCTATTTAAATGAGGCCAAACGCCGGCCAAGAATCGCACACCTCTGTCGCTCCCCTATCTCCTCCTTCACCATTTAGTCCACTCTTACAATGGCTTACGAAGAGCAGTTATTCCGCACAAGCCATTTGTCTAGGTTTGTATCTCTCACACACCACTACCAAGAAAAGACACATCCGTGACATTTTGGGCCGAACGAAATTTTTTTCTGTCATACATATGACACTTATATGATGATAATTGTGACAAAACCCGGTATCATCATAGATGTGGTGGGCTCCTACTTCTATGACAAAAAATCATGACAGAAAATGGGATTTTCGTCCTGGGCGGGCCGAAGACGCAGCTGCATGACATTCTTTGGGCCGTCCATGACGGAAAAAACCGTGGTAGAAGCGAGGGCGAGGAAAATTTCGGGGAGTTCCCGGTTACGGTGGGAGGTCAGGGGCCGAGCGATGCGCAATTCTCTTGTACACGTACGCGCGTGTGTGCGAGGCGTTGGCTCTAACTGAACCCGAGTGAGGCGTTTGGCTCTAACTAAACCCGAGCGATTACACTGCAGGATACGCGTTACTGAACCTGAGCAATCGATCGATGGCTGTTAACTGAACCCGATCGAGCGATTCCTTCGCTACTGCTGCTAACTGAAGCCGATCGATGCTGCCTATGGATCAACAGTGAGCGTTGCGGGAGGGGGGGTTGGATGAACAGTTCCCGGTGGGGGTGGATGAACAGGACCCCGTGGTGTTGCCTCTGGATGAACAGGACCCCGATCGATCGAGCCAGTTGGGGCTGGATGAATAGGACCCCTTGGAGGGCTGGATGAACAGGACCACCCCATGGAGGGCAGGATGAACAGTAGACGGTGGAGGGCAGGATGAACAGTAGCCCGTGGAGGGGTGGTTGAACAGGAGCCCGTGGAGAGGGCTGGTTGAACAGTAGCCGGTGGAGTAGCGCAGTGGAGGCTGGATGAACAGGAGCCCGTGGATGAACAGTCGCAGGTGCAGGCTGGAGGAGGTTGACGGTGGATGAACAGTAGCTCGTGGAGGCTGGAGGGGGTCGACGGTGGAGATGAACAGTGTCCCGTGGAGTCCCGTTTTGCGGTACGCCACACCCCTCCCGATGAACAGGACCTGCGTTTCGACCGTAGCGTTCCAACACAAGTCCGTTTCATCCGTTTTGCGGTACGCCACACCCCTCCCGATCAATAGGACCACCATTTTGACCGTAGGAGGTCCATTTCCTCCGTTTTGCGGTATGCCAGACCCCTCCCGATCAACAGGATCCCGTTTCAAACGTGGCCGGTCGAATACAAGGCCGTTTCCTCCGTTCTGCGGTACGCCAGGCCTCGTTTCCATCGCCTATTCCGTCCAAGCCCGCCCAATGAACACGACGCATTTCGTTGCCTCCCCATGAACACGACGTATTCCGTTGCCTCCCCATGAACACGACGCATTCCGTTGCCTCCCCATGAACACGACGACGACGTTGTTTCTCTGTTCTGACCCAGCCATGTACACGATCCCCGATACAGAAAAGATAAAAAGGGTTCAGGAATTGTTAAATTTAGATATAGGACCCTAGAAGAAGAATATAGGACTCGAGTGGAAGACTCAGAAGAGGAATATGAGACCCTAGAAGACGAATACAGGACCCGAGAGGACGAATATGAATATGAAACCCTAGAAGAATCTAAATATGGAATCCTACAAGACGAATACGAATATGAAACCCTAGAAGACGAATATGGGAGCCCAGAAAACGAATATGGGAACCCAGAGAATGAATATAGGACTTTAGAGAAAGACTCAGAAGAGGAATATGGGAGCCCAGAGAGCAAATATAGGACCCAAGAGGACGAATATGGAACTCTAGAGGAAGACTCAGAAGACGAATATGGCAGCCCCGGGGAAAGCGCAGAGGAAAAATATGGTACTTTAGAGGAAGACTCAGAAGAAGATTCAGAGGACGAATACGAGAGCCCAGAGGAAGATTCCATCTTAAAAAAAGAGGGTTTGATTGAGCATCGAGGAACAAAAGAATTTAGTTTAAAATACCAAAAAGAAGTAGATCGGTTTTTTATTCATTCTTCAAGAACTTCATATCTTGCCGAGATCTTCATCCCTAAAGATACTTGAAAATAGTATTATTGGAGTGAATACACAACTCACAAAAAATACAAGAAGTCGACTAGGCGGATTGGTCCGAGTGAAGAGAAAAAAAAGCCATACGGAACTCAAAATATTTTCTGGAGATATTCATTTTCCTGAAGAGGCGGATAAGATATTAGGTGGTTGTTTGATACCGCCAGAAAGAGAAAAAAAGTTTCTAAGGAATAAAAAAAGGAAAAATTGGGTCTATGTTCAACGGAAAAAAATTCTCAAGAGCAAGGAAAAGTATTTTGTTTCCGTTCGCCCTACAGTGGCATATGAAATGGACGAAGGAAGAAATTTAGCAACACTTTTCCCGCAGGATCTCTTGCAAGAAGAAAATAATCTCCAAATTCGACTTGTCAATTTTATTTCTCATGAAAATAGCAACTCAAAGAATTTATCACACAAATAGTCAATTTGTTAGAACTTGCTTAGTAGTGAATTGGGAACAAGAAGAAAAAGAAAAGGTTGGTGCTTCCCTTGTTGATGTAAGAGCAAATGATCTTATTCACGATTTCCTAAGAATTGAGTTAGTCAAGTCCACTATTTCGTATACACGAAAAAGTTATGGTAGGACAAGTGCAGGACCGATTCCCCATAATAGGTTAGATCACGCCAATATCAATTCTTTTTATTCCAAGGCAAAGATTGAATCACTTAGCCAACATCCAGAAGCTATTGGCACTTTGTTGAATCGAAATAAAGAATACCACTCTTTGATGATTTTGTCGGCATCCAACTGTTCTCAAATTGGTTTATTCAAGAATTCAAAACATCCCAATGCGATAAAAGAATGGAATCCTAGAATTCCTATTCAAGAATTTTTTTGGGCCCTTAGGCGCTATTGTAGCTAGTATATCGCATTTTTATTCATCTTACTATTTACTAACGCATAATAAAATCCTGTTAAAAAAATATTTGTTCGTTAAAAATTTAAAACAAACCTTCCAAGTACTTCAAGAACTTAAATACTCTTTAATAGATGAAAATAAAAGGATTTCTAATTTTGATAGTAACATAATGTTGGATCCATTCCTTTTGAATTGTCAGTTTGTCCATCATGATTCTTGGGAAGAGACATTGGCAATAATTCACCTTGGACAATTTATTTGTGAAAATGTATATCTATTTAAATCGCACATAAAAAAATCCGGTCAAATTTTCATTGTAAATATGAATTCCTTTGTTATAAGAGCAGCTAAACCTTATTTGGCCACTACAGGAGCAACTGTTAATGGTCATTATGGAGAAATCCTTTACAAGGGAGATAGGTTAGTTACGTTTATATATGAAAAATCGAGATCTAGTGACATAACGCAAGGTCTTCCAAAAGTGGAACAAATCTTTGAAGCGCGTTCAATTGATTCATTATCCCCGAATCTCGAAAGGAGATTGAGGATTGGAATGAGCGTATACCAAGAATTCTTGGGGTCCCTTGGGGATTCTTGATTGGAGCTGAGCTAACCATAGCCCAAAGTCGTATCTCTTTGGTTAATAAAATCCAAAAGGTTTATCGATCCCAAGGGGTACAGATCCATAATAGACATATAGAGATTATTATACGCCAAGTAACATCAAAAGTGCGGGTTTCCGAAGATGGAATGTCTAATGTTTTTTCGCCTGGGGAATTAATCGGACTATTGCGAGCGGAACGAGGAGGATGAGCTTTAGATGAATCGATCTATTATCAGGCAATCTTATTGGGAATAACAAGGGCTTCCCCGAATAACCAAAGTTTCATATCTGAAGCAAGTTTTCAAGAAACTGCTCGAGTTTTAGCAAAAGCTGCGCTACGAGGTTGCATTGATTGGTTGAAAGGCTTGAAAGAAAACGTAGTTCTTGGGGGATTATAACTGTTGGTACCGGATTCCAAAAATTTGTGCATCGTTCCCCACAAGACAAGAACCTTTATTTCGAAAAAAAATCTATTCGCGTCGGAAATGAGAGATGTTTTCTCCATACAGAATTAGTTTCTTCAGATTCTGACGTAACAAACAATTTTTATGAGACATAAGAACCCCCATAAAAATATTTTTTACTTTACTAGACTTTTGTAGTTAGAACACTAATAGGTCAAATTTTAGATTTTTAAGATCCCTGGCCGTACGTATGCGGGAGTAGGCGTTCGAGACCCCGCCCGTATGTACACATACGTGGCCTTCTTTTCTTTCTTGCACCCTGGCCGCTGTACGTACGTGTACATGCTACGTGCGCGCCTCTACTACGACACGTGTGCGCCTCTACATCGACCAGTATATATGTACGTACACGTTCGCGACCAGAATGACAATGCTACGTACGCTTCGACCAGGTGGGTCCCGACTGTCAGGCACTTCCTTGCGTGCGAATATGTAGATGGTGGGTCCCAGCAGTCAGGGGCAAACGTTTTTTCGTGAAATACGGTGGCCTGTCCGGTGGGTCCCCGCTGTCAAGTGGAGGAATAATTATTTTGCGCGTAATAAGGAGGCACTTCCTTGATGCGGTCGTGGACCCAGCTGTCAGCGTCTCCACGCATAGTACTCTTTCGATGGAAGTCGGTCATTGACCAAATTGACCATGCCGTGCCGAGAGCACCACGGCGGTGGACGACGGCGAGGCCTAGGAAGGGGATGATGTGGAGCCGGGGAAGACGCGGCAGTGGAAGCCCGCGCGGAGAGGAGTATGAGGGTTCACTGGTTCGGCTGCAGTGTGAGGCTGCCTTCGCCGCAGGGCCTGGCCAGCGGTGGGAATAGTAGGGGGCGGTGAGGCCTCCGCGGTAGCATAGCTGGCCACGGGAGGCAGAAGCATGCAGCACGACCGGCGCTGCTTTGGATGGTTGGAGCAAGAAGACCGGAGGTTGAAGAAGCACTACGGCCGTTGGATGGACATCGTACGGTCACTGGAGCTAGAATCATTCATATTGACTAAGTTCACAAAGCCCTTCGTCCCCGTCAACTTAGTAGGCCCACAAGTCAGCCTCCCACCAAGGTGGGTCCCAGCTAGCCGGGGGAGTATTCATTTTTTGTGCATAATAAGGAGGCACTTCCGGTGGGTCCGAGCTGACAGCGGGGGGAACATTTTTTTTGTGAAATACGGTGGCCCGTCTGGTGGGTCCCAACATTTAGGGGGAAACGATTTTTTTCTCAAAATACTGGTGGCCCGTCCGGTGGGTCCTAGCTGTCAGGTGGAGGAATAATTATTTTCCGCGTAATAAGGAGGCACTTCCTTGCGGCTGCCATGGACCAAACTGTCAGCCTTTCCACGTACAGTACTCTTCCGATGGAAGTCGGTCGTTGACCACATTGACCACGCCGCGCCGAGAGCACCACGGTGGTGGACGACGGCGAGGCATAGGAAGGGGACGACGCAGAGCCGGGGAAGACGCGGCAGTGGATGCCCATGCAGAGAGGAGTACGAGTGTTCACCGGTTCGGATGCGGTGTGAGGCTGCCGTCGCCGCAGAATAACAGGGGGTGTGGGTGAGTAGAGGGATGCCCTGGCCAGCGGTTGGAGTAGTAGGGGGCGATGAGGCCTGCACGGCAGCACAGCCGGCCACGGGAGGCGGGAGTAGGCGGTCCCGCCGGCGCTGCTTTGGCGGAGAGCAAGAAGATCAGAGATTGAAGAAACACGACGGCCGTTGGATTAACATCCAACAGTGACGTCTGCTAGAATCGTTTGTTGACGTATGTAATAACTAAAAGAATCTTGCATACGCGTCAGCTAAACAGGCCCACAAGTCAGACCACTCCCTCTTTTTTTAATAATTTATATATAGCTCATGGCAACTTCTTATGCCATTTATTGCAGTCATTTTTTTTGGTTGGCCAGGGCCAATTTCGCATATTTCTGTGGGTTCCAAACTATTTTTAATTCTGAAATGTCCAGCCAGATTTAAAGTACTTTGAAGATATATTTAAATTAGGTTAATGCCCAGTGAAATAGGAATCTGAAAATGTAATAAAATTCAGAAATTATAAAGTAATTTCCAATTTGTCATCTGTTTTTATATTTACAACCCATTTCATATTACTTTCATGATTTGCAGGCGTCTTGAAAGAGTTGTAGCCCATCGGGGCGTAGAAAAATAAGTAGGCATATATTGGGTATTCTTCAGAAAAAATAAACTGGGCTCATTTTCACAAAGAAAAAATAGCTAGGCTGGTCACATGGTGAACATAAAATATAAGCCTGGGCTAGACGGGCCAGAGCCCAGTTCAAACCCTGCTCCGTCTCAACAATACCAAACAAAAAATGCTGCTCGAGTAGCTACGTCCTAGGTGTCAGCCGATCTTGCTGTTCTCTTGTCTATTGACTATATACGCTCACAATGTCGTGGGTCCCAGATGTCAGGAAACCACTAGGAGGAAGCATTTTATTTTTCCATACGTTGACGTGGTGGGCCCCTACTGTCATCCTCTCCACGTACTTCTGCCGATTCCTGTTGTTTGTTGACCATGTTGACAACGCGAGAGGGCGGTGCCGCGGCGAGTGCACCAAAGCGCGCGGAGGATGTCAGCGTTAACAATTTAGGAGACGGTGGGGCGGCGATGCGTGCGCTAAGGCACAGCCAGCCGTGGGAAGCGGAAGCAGGCGGCCCCGCCGGTGCTGGTTTGGTTTTGGCGGCTGGAGGAAGACAGGACTAAAGAAACATGACAGATTGTAAAAGCAGCAGGAGTAACTAACAACCTTAATTGAAACCAGCTGGGGCACTTAACAACCAAAGCTGAAAGCAGTATGAGTACTTATACAGGTTCAACCGTACAAAGCACGCCTCGAACAGTGCTACTTTGCCTACAGTTAACCAAGGGTGAGGCTGCCAAGCCCCAGGACAAGGCCCAGGCACCGCCCCGTGCATCCACAACCTTCTGAAAGCGGCTTCATCTCACAACATGGTCAATAAACAGGATATTCTCTTTAGAGCCATGGAAAAGCATGAACATAATCTTCTGTCCTATTCTCCAAGATGGACGGGCCTTCATTATTTGAGACCACCCATAAATAAGTATATTTTCACGTCCAAGGGGAATTGAGTAGGTCGACATAAACATCATGTTGTGACCAAGCGCAAGTCTGGCCCAACCATGGTCAGGCATCTGTATAGGAACAATAGAACTCGGCAGTTCCTGTTTCAAGAAGATCACAGCTGTAAAACTGTGTATAAGCAATAGTTTATGAACAACATATATAACAGAAAACAGCTCGTACCATAAGTTTCTAGACACAGTTGGACCTGTTTGACGAGTGCAACAGTGGCACACATATCCCACGTGGCCTTCCACCATCGAAACACCCCACAAGGACCTCAAGATGATCAATAGTGTAGAAACTTGTGGATGTCGATCCAGTCAACTTCAGTGCCATTAGTAACAGCCGAGTTATTACAGAGTAACAAACGAACAGACTGCTTAACTCTGAAAAAACCTACACATGCCACCAATTATAAGAAAATATTAGTTAGAAGTAGCATCTTCGTGAGAGATTCGTTGCTACTTCTAAAGTTAAATTGTGATTAGTTAGTCAGAATAGGTGGATTAAGAAGTAATCGAGGCAACAAGCAAGAACTAGATACAAGACTAACATGGATGAACAACTGTAACGACGTCGGGGTGGAAGATCGCAGTGAAGATGAGACTAGGTTCTGCTATTTCCATCAACATTCGTGCGCCAACTTTCAGTCCGTAACACTT
Organism: Triticum urartu; assembly: GCF_003073215.2. Taxonomy (NCBI): domain Eukaryota; kingdom Viridiplantae; phylum Streptophyta; class Magnoliopsida; order Poales; family Poaceae; genus Triticum; species Triticum urartu. The sequence continues at coordinate 85,249,241 of NC_053026.1, forward strand.
GAGGAAGTTTATTCAAGTTCAGCCATAAAAAAAGCAGCGATCTTCTTGGTTCATGAACCCAACTCGGAACTTATATCCATGGCTTGTCTTCACTGTGACCATTAAACTAGTGTATTTAGTTATGGCAAGGCCGAGCATCTTGAGTACATGTGTTCTGGCAGAGCAAATAATACACTGCGGGGAAAATAATATGAGAACACAGCATGTTCAAAAAAACCCCACCCTCCCGGATAGAAAAGAGGATTCTAGGAACATACTGTGCGTGTTTCAAAATGTTGTGTTAGGATGAGAAGGAACAAGTGTGGCGTCTCGCCGAGGGCGTAGAAACCTGTAGGGTACTCGCACTTTGGGCACTGCAAATGAAACACACTAGATTCAGTAGGAAGAAAATGCATCAACGGCGGCGGCTGCCATCCTAGGATTACCTGCGACCAAGGGACTTCGGTTTATCGGGGATGGATGAAGAATTCATACCTGGTTCTCCATGAGAAAACCCTATGCAATCGCCGAGAGGGGGTTTTCTCTGAACAAGAAGACGAGGATGAAGGGGATTCAGGCCCAGTGAAATATTGCCGCTTCGTCCGTCCAGCTTACTGCTAAAGCTGTAAAGGGGGGTTGTGATTTGACGGCTCATTGGGCATTACTGCGGCGCTACGACCGGGGTGTGTCTACCGTGAAGTCGTGCACTCTAACTTGTGCATATGGCACGTGGACCCCGTTGCCGGTTGCCCCACATATCAGTGAAAGGAAGTAGAAAGACAGGAGTAACTAGTTACACATAAATATATTTTTTGACAGAGAGATACTCCCTCTGTAAAGAAATATACAAATCTTTTATATCACAGGCTCACCTTGCCGAGAAATATACTCCCTCTGCAACACACGGGCATTATGGGGGTTCAGCTGAGAATATAATACTCAGATTTTTTGAGGGATAAAAGCTGCTTTATTGAAGATTAACAGTCATAGGTATACAAATAATTTCGGGGGTTCCTGTGAGCCAAAGATGGCGTCCACAGGGCAAATAAGTAGTAGCTTTTGCGAGCACATGCGCTTCAACATTACACTCATGTTTTTCATGTATGATCTCCATGGTTTGGAACATATTCTTCTTCATCTTGATCTCGTCCATAATAACTTTGCTGGGCCCCAAGTAGGCCTCTCCGATATGCTTGACTGTTGCTGAACAATCGGTGCTAATCTGAACTTGTTGCAGGTTTAAGTCAAGAACCAGAGATAGCCCCTCACAACATGCCATTGCCTCTAGGATCTCTGGATCAGTAACACTTTCGCACACCAGTGCCGGTGGTCCAAGGAAGAAGCCTGTATGATCCCGGGTCACAACTGCCAGGGCTCCCCTTTCACCATTGCGAGATAACGCAGCATCAACATTCATCTTTGCCAACCCACAGCAGGAGGAGGACGCCACTTCTGCACTGAGCTAGTGCTTCTCGAAACCAGGTTCTGGACTTTGGGCCGCAGGCCGACCCTGCATGTTTGGGGGCCCATGTGTTCTACCTCAGCGCTTTTCATATTGCAAGCGATCGGTACGGTGCTGGTTTTAGATGCTGTCGCAAGGCGAATACACAAAATTGAATAAAGCATGGCAGCTGTTGGAATGAAATCGAACGACAGTTCCTAACCAGCAATCAGAGTTGCAATTCTATCAATGATATACCATGTGATAAATAATACTATCGTACTACTTATACACACATGACACTTGTTTCACCATGCCAGATTATTACATCAAAATCTCTCGGAGGATAGATCAGTTAGGTAGTTGCGTGCTGCTACTGAAGAATTTCAAAGTTGATTTGGACCAGCTCTCCTTGCTGAGAAAGTTCAATTTTGACATCATCCCCTACTGCAAGATATGATTTAGATTTGAACCTTGACCATCCTTTAGCATCAATCATGATGCGACCATCCTTTGTACTTACGATATATTGAGCAGGTTCATTCACACCAAGGCTGCGCATGGTAAGAGAAACTTGGCCGCGGTCACCCGGATTGTTGAACGACTCCCTCGTTGCTCTAGGAATTCTCTGTTTGCAAACAAGAAGAGATACCCAAACAGTTAGATCAACACAGTGAATCATGTGAAACAACATGGAAAGAAAAAAGAATGAAGCACTTGGGCAGCCAATGCTTACCAAGAAGGTGGACATGTCGGTTTTTGTAAGGACTTTGGTATATGAAGTGCGAACTTCAGCCCAGTCTGTTGCCGGTGCAACTGCACGGGCCGGAGCAGATGCAAGTGCAAGTGTTAGTGCAGGTGCCAAAGCCGCTGCTGCTGCCGGAGATGGTGCTCCTTGTAGAGCTGGTGCCGGTGTCGGAGCAGGTGCCGACGTCGATGCCCGATCCTCCGGTAGATCTGACCGATCCGCTGACGCGGTGGTGCCAAATCCTCAACTGGATCAGACTGAGCTGCTGCCACTGTCAGTTCTAGAGCAACTGTCGGTGCTCGATCTGTGCGAGACAGTGGCGATCGTGTCTGGTCTACTATGATCAGCTTTCTAACTTGACTAGGATCCATGACCATGATCCAGTTTTTTTCTTCATTTCTTTTAAACGCGAGAAGGACTAATTGTGGCGTTTTTGTTAAACCAAACTGCAGTTCATCATAGGGATTCATCTTGTACTCAGACAACAGAATGGTCCAATTTTTTCTAGTAATATAAGTGATGGACAATGCCTTTGTTACTGACATGACATAAGAAGTGAAACCTGCAAAAATAGCCATCATAGAGCAAACCAAACGGTTTATTCTGTGATGAATGTCACATGGCAAAACCTGCATCGTAAAATTGCAGGAAAAGAAAGAAAACATGACATTAAATCAATAAGATTTAGACAGTAAATCAATAAGATTTACTTGATGTGACACGAGTGAATCCTTACCAAGAAATCACTATGTTGAAGTACTAAACAGAAGATTGATCGTCCAACTACGCGTGGCATGCAGGGGCCCCGCCTACTCCCACAAGCAGGACAGTCCAAAGGTCATGACAAATTGTATAGACCAAACATCCATGGGGCTGGAAATCCTGGTGGGTGCGATAAACCCTACAATGCATACAGATATTGGAGTGTAACCATAATTGATAGACCGTCCTCACAAAAAATATGATATGGATACTTCAAAATATACAGACTGAATTGAGTGGACAGACATTAACATAGACCATTCTCAGGACTGACCACACACCAAAAGCGGTAGTACTAATAAACAATACAGGGTTCACAAACACAAATCAAGTAATGAACAATAGTACTTACTACAGACAAGAAAAGTTGCACTAACTAAACTCTGCAGACTATTTTTTGCCACCGACCTACGGGATGAACCCTGCATAACTGACTAGGCCATGGACTTCGTGTGAGATGTCTACATGCTCCATCACCATCTTGTCAACCTTGGAGAACCTAACAGAGTGGTCTTTCCACTCATAAACATGATGATGAAGATAGGCCACATCAGATTTGCTGGGAAGCTTTACAAGAACCACACCCTTCGTAATCGAAGGCACAGCCAGGAAATTGTTGTGGTCAAGTACAGCCTCGAGAACACGCCTGACAACAATGCTACAGGAAAACACTAGTTCAGGACACGTGGCGACAAGGACACATCAGCTGGATAGTTTAACAGTAGAACTCGTCATCAGGTCTTCCAGTTCACACGGCATGACTTTGAGAACCTCATCTCCACCGCGGACCAGGTTCTAATTCAAACAGAAACCATATTTTATTACTACCTCCGTTCAGAAATATAAGATGATTTTCGATATTATACTCCATATATGACTACATATACGCACACAAATGAGTGAACAAAGACACTAAAACATGTCTTCAAAGGCATGAGAGCAGAGGGATTACATGCAATATCCATAACACAAGTTATTGAGGCAAATATACCCTCTTAAAAGGTAGCATTGATGTTCATAAAGTACTCCCTCCGTCCCAAAATTCTTTTCTTAGATTTGTCTAGATACGGATGTATCAAGTCACATTTTAGTATCAGAAACATCCCTATCTAGACAAATCTAAGACAAGAAATTTGGGGCAGAGGGAGTAGTTGAAAGTAATCTATAAGAAATCAGTGTCAACCTCTCACATTTTTTGGTCAAAAGAGGAATTTAGAACCGTCATTTGGCACACAAAAATCACATGCAAGATCACCCAGAAAGTTGTACTACTAGTACTAGTACTGCGTGTTAGATGAAAAAACACGATCAACATCGAGAAAAAGATCGTCAAGAAGAGATATTACCTGGACTTGCTTAATGAGCGATCCCGGAGAGCGAGGCTTGGACAGGGCGATGGCTTTGAGCTTGTCTGCGGTAGTCTCGGCGGGGTGCTTGCGCTTCTTCGTACCATGAGCCTCGACGGTTTTGGCCGGAGCCATAGACATCACTTCGGCCGGTGCTCCAGCGTACATCAAGAATCTGTCAAATAGAAATAAAATAAAAGAAACCGTAATCACAAACCCAAAAGAAAAAAAGAGAGGGAGTTATAGGATTAGTCTCGGGGTTGCAAGACCGGGCCTTGGCCAGAGTCAACACCATTGATGCGCTCACCTTTCCTTCTTTGGGAGAGAAGAACAATGGCAGAAGCAGGTTGGGGTTTTCTTGAAGAAATTAGGAACAAGATGAGGCAGAAGCGAGGGTTGGGTAGAGAGGAAGCTGAGAGAGAAGAGTGAAATGATGGTTGCTTCGTCCGTCCAACTTACTGCTGGAAAGGAGGGGGTTTTGTGATTTAATGGCTCATTGGGCATTACTGCGGCGCTTCGATCGGAGTAGTCTACCGTCACTCTACTACGGAGTAATTTAGTGCATGGCTGGTGGACCCTGATGTTGGCTGTCCCACACGTCGGCGAAAGTGAGTAATTTAGTGCATGGCTGGAGGAGGATCTGCACGGTAGAGCATGTCCACTATTTTTCAGAAGAAAAAAATGATTACAACAAGCGTTTCAACTCTTACGACGAAGGAGTGCGAAACACGGCAGCCACGTGAACATACACAGTGCTCCTACTACTAGGCATGTGAAGTGGTTCATACGTCAGTACTACACAATCTTGTTGCTAGTGTAGTAAGATATGACGATAACAAATGATGTTGTGTGCATGTCAACTACTCCTGTATGTAACATAGTACCAATTTTTCAACTGTCCGGTCGAGAATGGACGGTGAGATCAATGTTAACAGAACTAGGTCCACAGCGCACGGAGAGTACGGTGCTACAGTACTCCACGAAACATGAACCATATGAAGCACAAATAGTGCTAGGCAGGGTGTATGAAGGGTGCACGGGATGGGAGCAAAAGTTCCTTTCTCGACCCACTTTTGGGTGTTTGGCAGAGTGCATGAAGGGTGCATGAGTCCACACTACTAGGTTGACAAATATACGAAGAGGAAACAACTATATTGAGATGAGAATGCAACCAAACACACCCACACGCTTTGTGCTACAGTGACTGATCTGCACCATCTGAGTTTGATCTAACAGTCATGTTGCGCCGAGACATGGACATGCCCATGCAGAGGGCGCCTAAACACCACTGAAGTCCCTCTGCTTCTTGAGGCGCACGACGTTGGTGATGCAGGGTGCAACCGCCCGCAGATCCCGCTCCCGGTCGACGGGAGCCAGCTCGTCAAAGAAGGCGTCCAATGGCACGAATGGATTCCTGTGACGGAGCCCTGAAAGGATTCGCCCGAGAATGGCGACGGCAGCCCCAACCCCTCCTTGTCCAGCTCAGCCCCCACCATCGCGTGGAGACGGCTCAGCTCCTCGGAGATATAGGTGAAGAAGGAGACCAGGTCAGGAAGCCGCAGCTCATTGAAGTTGACCGGGTGGTCGAACGGGTTTAGCCCGACGGCCGGCATCGTCAAGCTGGCATGACGGTAGGCATCGCGCGGACACAACACATGCGTGGCAACTTGGTTCACCAAGTGGCTGAGGCAATCCTGGACCTCGTCACGATTGGTCCGCTCGCACTCCAGCTGGCTCCCCTGACGACCTATCGTCTCTCCCGGTTTCTGCAGCAACGCCGCCGACGCCTCGAGCATCTTTGTGGTGGACGCCTACCGCTTTTGAAGCTTCGTGAACTCCCGCACATAACGGAGGAGCATGGCACTCCTCTCCTCCTTGAGCTCACGGAGCTCCACGTCCATGGCCCTGAGCTCCGCATCCTTGGCATGGAGCTCCTGTGTCAGGAGCCTCACCCCGGACTCCGTGATCTGCTGCGCCGCCATGGCACCAGGTAGAAGCAATGGGGAGAGGAAGCAAAGGGGGCGAAACGGCTGAAAGGTAATGCAATCTACGGGAAGGCGGAGGGAGCGGGGAATCTTTTGGTTTTCACCACGGTAAAACACCAGTCGACAACTTCTCACATCAGGGAGCAGTGGGTACAGGCGGAGTCATCGTGACTAATTGCTGCCGTGCCTGCTCCCGTCAATCAAAAAATTAAAAATCCTGCCACGCCTGCTCCTGTCAATAAAAAAATTAAAAATCCTGCCGCACCCAAACACCAGAGCAACGCCGCAGTGGATATTTAAATTTACCTACCGGCAAGTAGATAAAAAAGGGGTGAAAAAACAAATGTGGCGGCGGCCTAGCTAATCGGTCGAACTAGCCCAACTAGCTAGCCACCGTGCTTCACTGATGTCCTTGGCGGGAAAGGTGGTCTTTCGTGATTTGACGACTCATTTATTTCTTCGGTGCTACGACCAAGGAGGACCCAGAAAACGCGCGGTAGGGCGTCCCACGTCAGGAAGAATATATGCGTGCACCACCCGGGAGGACCCCGAAACCGCGCGGTAGGTTCCACGTCTTGGCACGGAGGAAAAATGTGCGTGTAAAAATATAATGTATCACACGTAGTACCTATGGTTCGACCTCGGGACCCAGCCAGTCGGTTGAAAACACCCCACTAGCCACACAACTTCATCATGCAAACGTGGCACAGAGGATAGATGTGGTTAGCTCCGTCTCGACCAGCCACAACGTCTCTTGTTCTAGGCGATTCTTCTATTTTCCAAGTTTTTTAGTTGTAATAACACCACAGCAAGCTAGCGCCGCTCTTCGTGTGTGCCTGTGCAAAGGTTAGACGATGGAGAGAAGAGAGATTGAGATCGCAGACCTGGGACCCACCAGTAAGTGAGATAACGGTCATGCACGTGTTGACGAGGCACTCCCTCTACTCTACTCAATGCAAGTCCTATATAAAATCAAGTTATGGGACAAAGCCAACAACCGTTCATTTTTTCAGGCTATCGACTTACGCTTTGTAGTCCAGGTTGCCAGTTCGAATCTCGTCTTTCAGATTTGTTAGTTTTAGGTCCAAATTTGATTAATGACAAGTGGTACCCCCGTGTGTTGTTCCGATATTTCAGTGTAGGATGGTTTTTTTGAACAAACACTTTGCGCAGTTAGACAAGTAATGGCACGAGTTACACATTTTTTGCAAGTTTACGAAAAAAATGACAACGGCATAGAATATCACATCCACCCCACAACTTAGATACTATGGTGATACGAGCTTTTACACCGTTGGAAGTGAGATCCAATGGCTTGGGAGTAGTCTTTGTAATTATGCACAATTTCCAAACTCTCCAAAGGTTTTTTGAAAATAAAACATTCAGGCCTCGTGTGTGCCGCTGCATCTTCGATCCAACGGCTCCCCAGTGCTCATATTAGGTGCTCCCCGTAGCTTAATTACCCGCTACGGTGATTGGAGTAGTTGTGGGCCATACTAAGTTTCGAAAAGTTGACATTGACTCAGTTTGTTGTGCTATTTTGTAGGTCATATGTTTGAATCCATCCAAAAGTTTTCTCACTACCATGGTGTTCATCATATACATATGAATTTGTATTAAAAAAGTAGCGTGGATACAGTGAAATGCGAAATCCATGTTAGAATTGGAGATCGCTACGTGACACACACTCTAATTCAAATAACTAACTACGTGACACACACTCTAATTCAAATAACTAATTATGTGACACACACTCTAATCCACGTTAACGTGGGTACCGTTTCGATTTTTTTCAAATAACTCCTCATTAATTAATTTATAGTACTCCCTCTGTTCACTTTTATAAGACCTTGAAGACATTTTAGACAATGTGCAAAACAGTTCATTTTAAGTTGTCTGAAATGACTTACAAAAGTGAACGGATGGAGTATCTCATTTCGAATGACTAATTATTGCAAGGAAAACACAGGCATGGTAATACATACAGATTCGTTTGTAAATGAAAGAAGATTCGTTTGCATTCTCAAATGTAGGCGCACCAGGCAAACCAGGGTCGTGTCGGGGTGGACGCTGCTTCGGTACCTTAAAGGCAATTGCCTTTGGGTCACTGACATGTGGGCCAACCACCTGTTGGGCCCATATGTCATGGACACAAAGGTAGGTGCCTTAAGGCACCGAAGCATTGTCCTGTCGGGGTGGTCGCGTGTGTCGGACGGACGTGTAGCACCCAGCCACCCACCCCCTCCCCCCCCCAAAAAAAGGACGACGGCAATATAAGTTCACGCTTCCATGTTTCGGATTGAAATATCTGGTGGCCCCAATTCCAGCCCTGCAAAATCTCTCTTCTCCACCATCCCCTTTCGCGCCTAGATTTCTCAAATCCCTAATTGCCGCCAACCCTCGAATCGCCCCTCGTCTCGTCTCTTTCCCCACCGTTCCCCACCTCTGTGCTGGACGACGACGACGAAGACAACAGTCACGCTTCACCACCGCACCAGAGCTACCTCATCTACGCCCTCGTCCACCGCACTGGGTGGTCCACCGACAACGTCGGCCGCCGCAACCGACGTGCCTCACAGACACCGAGTTCCACCGCATCAGGTGCGCTTCACCGACACCGTCTCCCAGTTCACCGGGGCTACTTCACCGAGCACATCATCGCACCTCCGCCCCCCGAGGCCGTTGGGGCTTCACCAACGGTCTCGTCCACCGCATCGTAGTGCTCCGCTGCCACTCAAGATCTACATCCGTGCGCGGCCAGCCAACGCCAGCGCATCACCCTCAACGGCTCTGAAGTGACCCACACTCTAGCCAGGCGAGCATGCCCAAACATCGGCCTGAACTAGGTATCCACACATCACTCCCTTGTGCACTATTCTGACGATGTTTGCATATCCTTTCACTGCTCTCTTAGCTTACACGGCTATGCAACTCTAACCTTAACTCTTATTTCTTCTGGAGATATCATCTGAAACAAGCAAATCCATATTTTAGCGAAGCATGATGGCGCTACGGGATCTGGTACACATCCTGCACACCCGTATAACCTTGTAAGTATCTGTCCTCCGGTACAACATCAAGGTCGATTCCTCTTATTTGATCAACCATTCGCCGTGTCAAAAATGCAGAGGGGGATGCAAGGAGCACAAGGCCTGCACATCCAAGAAAGTGGTAACATGGACTTGTACATGGAACATCCCAAGCGCAAGCAGAGCTGCAGTGAGCCTATACAACGAGCTAGAGTAAGTCCATGCATTTCGTTTAATTCGTACTGGCATTCATGTATGATTTGTGTGCAGTGGCTGATCCATGAATTCAAGTTACCAGGGGCGAACATTTAACTTAAAAAATACGAAGGCACTTGCACTCCGGAAATCAACATAACTTGAGAAATGTGAAGCTACATGCACTTTGAAAACCAGCTAATGATCCAAAGTAGTTCAGATTATAAACACTAAATGATGCAAGCACCAAAAAACACAAAATGCAACATGGTGTACAAGGACTACAAACATGGTCTGTACCTGCTTGAATTATTCGTTTTCTAGCTGAAAATATCGAAGTGTAATTGCACGTATAACCAGTGCGCAAACTGCATATCAATATATCTATCCTGCACAAGTATGCCAATAGTTTCAAACAAAAGATTAGAAAAGTATTTATGCTATGTTGTCATGATACGGGGACTTTCTAGTAGATGGCCTCGACGTTTCCTCAAGCTATGAAAATGCACTACAATTTGCTTGTCATCAATGCCTGCAAATCTCTGTCTCTCTCAACATAGTAGATCATAATTAGACACTAAATCCTTCAATGAGCTTGCAAAATGCTTGCATTAGATCCCTCATTAGACACTATATGTTCATCACCAGGAGCATGTAAAATGTTTGCATCAAATCCTTCATTAGCAGTCTGTTCATTAGACACTTCAGGCTCAAGAACAACATGAGCTTGTATGTTTGCACCGGAAACTTGATTAGATACATCAGATTCAGTCAGTTCAGTATTGATTGGGGGAGTTATAAAATAAGTAGAAATTGGTTTCATTTTCTCATAGATTCCCTACATACAAGCAGTTTTACAACACCGTCAGGTTTAACTATTGGACAGAAATTGAAGAGTTGAATTAGATATAATCAGGGATGTGATGTACCTGCTCGTTGCGCATGCTACTCTTGCAAGCTGCGACTGTCCGTTTGCGCAAGCTCGATGCCATGCCCGTGCTGCCGCCGCTGCCTCCCACGCAGGCTACACCCAGGGTTGGATCTTCATCTTCTTGTCCTTTCGTTTGCTTGAAGCCCGGCGACCTCCCTCCAACAAGGGCACGAGGAAGTGTTGTGTCGGTCTGTCCAGCGGCGGCTAGGTTAGGAGTGAACCAGACTGGAGGCTGGAGCGAATGAATTGGGATTTTTCCTGCTGTCGATCGATATGGGAGGCGCTCGTTTGGGCCGCGAGCCTGCTATAGGGCATGCCTTGCACTTATGTTATTGGCCCATCCAAATTGAAACATTTTTCTTCATTTTTTACATTGCCTGCTCGTGCGTTGGGACGAACAAAATTAGCATGGGCGAACCTAGACGACTCAAACTAGGTGCACACTTTCCAGCCACCTCAGGCGGCCGCCCATACCAGCCCCTATGGTGGCGTCGCCGCTTTTTGCATGTATGATTGGATAGTGAAAAATATTCCAGTGGCGCTTTTGACTTACCCATAGAATGATTGAATTGCTTGTTTCTATGAACTGAGTTCGCCAATAATGTGAAGGATGCCAGTCTTTTCATCCTATTGTAGATTGCTTAGATCTCGATATGCCAAAAGTAATCGCATGAAATATACAGTAAAAGCCAGTGTGATGTGTTTGGCTACAACTAGTCTGACTACACGTCCTCATATAACATATCAAGGACGCACCATCTTACCAGATTAACCATTCGACTTACCCATGTAGTGTGGGAAGAAAGAAGTATTGGGACTGCGTATCCAAGCAATTGATGCCATGGACTCCTTCATACAACCTTGTAAGCGAAAAAGAAGTTGCAGTGTGCCTGTACAAAGAACTAGCATAAGTTTAGTTACCTGCTTTTCGGAATTTTAGTTAGCCACTTATTGCAAAATTGTTCAATTACGTTGCTTGGCTTAATTTAGTTTGCTACTGATTACATAATGGCACAGCCTGTTAATCATATTGTAGACTGCGCCTATCTATGTGTCTGATACTTACTGTTAAGAATTACCTGTTTGCCTTAACTTAAATATCTACTTTTTTGTTTAACTGCTTTGCTGCTGCAACAGCGGGTTACAATGATGTTAATAACTACTTTTCAGCATCCAACTGAAACTATTTAATTCCTTGTTTGTTTAACTGGTTTGCTATTATAACTCCCAGTTGAGATGTTTTGCTAACTTCAACTTTTCTGAATCCAATCGGAACTTTAATGGCAAAACAGGTTAGGCCAAGATCAAAGAGCTAGGTCCCCATGGATGTTGCATCATCCCACAGCAGTGGTACTGGCCCAATCGTGCATTATGAATTTCCAACTGCTGATGCTCTCGAGGCTAAACTAGTGGTAGAAAGAGATTCTGCTTCTGCCTTTAGAGATGCTCTAGAGGCTAAACTAGTGGTAGAAAGAGATTCTGCTTCCGTACTCCTTTCCGCGCCTAGTCTGGGAATCTCGGGGACGAGATTCTTGTAAGGGGGTAAATCTGTCACACCCTAATTTTCAGGCCACAACACTTAAGCTAATAAATCATGATAAAATGTGGTTTGACAAAAACTTTTGGGTGTTTTGTCTTTGCTTTGATTGAATGTTTGACTGCTGTTTGCAAGTGCTCTAAAAATCAAATAAACCCTCCAACTCCTATACTTCATCTCCTTGCTCCAAACTCTTGAACCAATGATCATGCCATGTGTATAGGACATAAAAATAATTTCTTACAAAAATAATTTGGCCAAAAAGTATTTTCTAAATTTAGTTTTCCAAAAACCCCTGAATTGAGGTTTGCACTGCAAGTACTTGATTTGGGGTATGAAAAATCTTTAAAAGAGTATGTTTGACTCCTATTAGGTATAGGACTACCAAAAACCACAAAAATATAATTTTAGAAGTTATTTTCCTATTTTATTTAAAGGATTGTTCTTTAGGCCAGAAATGGTCTTTAATAGGTTAAAATTATTTTAATGCTATAAAAATATTTGGGAAAAACTTAGGGAAACTCAGTGGACATATATTGTCCATATATAAGAGTTTCAACATATGGTCATGTTCAAAATATTGGTCAAATCCTTCAAAAACCCTTTCTGGATATTTCAAGCTTTTGAAATATTTACAAAGGAAATATTGCCCAAAAATTCCAAGAAAATTCCAGCATGTCACATATGACATGTTTGTTGATCATGCCAAGTATCATGTCATGGAGAATAGTATAACCCCATGAAATCTCCTCAAAACCATTTCTGTCCATTTTGAAGTTTCAGCAACTTTACATTTCCAAACATATCCAAATGTTCTCAAACCTTGTGAACATGCTCAAATGGTCTAATTATTCATCTGGACCAAATGTCACAAGTTGGAGAGAATGTTATCTTGCTCAAAGTGCCCCAAAACCCTCTCTGACCACCTCTCTGACCAGAATCAAATTTGAACAACTTTGTGCTGCCAACTTTCTCTCCTTGACCCCTACTTTTGTGAGCATGTTCACATGACCAAATGAGGCCACTACACCAAGTGGTTCATCAAGGGGAAGTGATTTTCTCAACTAGATCTACACAAGTTCATTTTTGCTAATTTCTAGGGTTTACAAAAGTTGCTTTGGCAACTTTGCCCAAATAAGCTCCAAATTGGTGGAAGGCACTAATCATATGTGTCATTTCACCCTGTGGAGTCTCATGGCAGTTGGAAATCATCTGCTGGCCCAAACCATTATCAAACACCTTCTGCCACTTTTCCAAAAACACCATTTTGACCCCTTCCACTAATCTCCATGGGCTCAAAGTTTTACCACAGCCCCTCCTAGTCCCCTTCCACCTCCAGTAACAATGGAAAATCCACAGCTCAATTATTGGAGGGGTAAAACCCCACTTTCTCTCTCTGGATAGCCCATTTCCCTCTCTCTCTCTCAACCCCACCTCTCTCCCATTGGGTCACCAGGGCATCCAATGCCACCACCCCTTTGTTTACTCCTCCCCTGACCCCCTAAACACTAGTGGACACGCCCTGGGCGCCGAAAAGATGCCAATGCCAGGCATATGCGTGCTCTGGAGCGCGCTACAGTGCATCAGGGCACTGTAGCCGCGTCCTGCCCAAGGCTTTTGACCACCTAGGGCCTTCCCCTTGTGTCCCCCGAGGCCACCTCGGCGTCCGGGACACGCAAGACGGTCGGCCCCCTCCTCCTTCTCTCTCCGGTGACCTCTGACACACGTGCCCGAGCGTCGCCCGCGTCCGCCAGTCACCGCACTCATGCGGGACCTCCTCGAGCTCGCTCTGCTTCTCCTCTCCCCTAAGAGAGCCATGGACCATGCCCACGAGCACCCCAGACACGCACCAGAGCGCCCGTTTGGCCTCTGGCGATGCCCCGGGCCGCGGCTGTGAGCTCTGCTCATGGTGCACCTCGGCCTCGCCGTATATGTCCCTTCTGACCCCCTTCGAGGTCACCATTCAACTCACCACCCCCAAACACTCTCCCAGACCCCTCTCCTCCTCTCCGGAGCCTCTCCATCGCTTCCCATGGCTGGAGCCGAGCCGCCGTCCATCCCCAAAATTCGCATCGTCCCGACCCTCTCCTTCCCCTTGAACCATACCATAGGACACCCATAGCCCCAAGGATCCTCGCCCGCACATATGTCCTTCCTCCCCGTGCCTGCCTCGTCATGCCCGGATCTCACCGCCGGCCTCGTCCGCCGCAGCCAGCACCCTGCTCGACCCGGTGCCCCTGGGCGACCTTGACACCCACAGTTGGACGCGGCCGGGTCCCCTGAGCATGCCGGTGGGCAGAGCATCGCCAGAGACGCCTTGTAGCGCCGGCGACCGGCGTCGAACGCCTTCTCTGTCTCACAACGCGCCCGCGCGGGAGGTGGAGGACGAACCTGCTAGCGGGCCCCTCCTGTCGGCCGGCCAGCATGGCCGAGCCACTGACGGGAGGGGCCCCACCCCGTTTAAGTGGAGACGGATAGGGGAAATCCGCCTCCCCCAGGCGAAGGCGCACTTCCGGGAAGACGTTTCCTGTTTTGCCCTGTCGCCCGCGTGGCCAAGCCACTGGGCCGGCCCAGTTGCGCCCCGCTGTTAAATCCCGCCCAGTGTGTGCTGCCGCCGTTGGAATTTGGCCTATTAGGTATTTCCATTTACTTTTTCTTTTTCAGCAAGATTCAAACTTTTCCAGAGACCTCATTTCAAGTCCAAATTTTAATATTCAAATTTCCAGAGACTCCATACATCTAGATCTATTTAATGCACCATATTGAACATTTTTACTGTGCTCGTTGTTCACTGGATACATTACATAGGTCATTTATCCACATAAGTCCACTTCAAAAATCCATAGATTATTCATTTAACTCCAAATCCAGTGAAACCAATTTCTAAATGTTTCTAAAATCATGCCTGATTTAATGGGTACTTTTACTCATTTTTATAAAAAGGCATTCTGTAGACAACTTGCAGATCCATTCAAATCCCTTATATCCCTCATATTGAAATGTTCCAAAATATTCACTTATCCAATTCCATTGAAATCACTTTGGTCATTCCTCATATGACCAGAGGTATCCTAGAAAAGTCCAACTCACATTTTTAGAGCACTTTTATTGTTGCCTTGTTGTGTTGCTTATTGCGATTGTTTCCGACGTTAGTTGACGAAGTAGACGAATACTTGGAGAATGGACCAGAAGACTTAAGACTCTGATGAACCAGGCAAGCAGCCCTTTGACCATGTCTATGAAACCCTTTTTATGCATGACATATAGCACCATATTGTTGTTGCAACGGAATCATGATGAGGTGGAACCACTTTGATGGTTTGCCTCCGTTACTTCCTCGTTGATACTTGCATTGTGCATGACCCTACCTCCTTATGAGGGTTATGTTGGTGGGAGTAGATAGGATGCTAAAGTAGTTGCTATGCAAAAAGGGACGCGAATATGCATGGTGATGGAGACAAAGTATTTTCAAAGGAATTTACGAAAACCCCGTCGGGTGCGACTTATGCCCGAGGGAGATAATGAGATGGGTAACCTCTTGATGACGAAGTGGTGTACCGAGGCAAGTGTGTGTGTGTTGCTTCAAAAACGAATTGGTTTAAGTTGCGACCGTTATTCCAACCGTACATGCGCAACCACTCTACCCTTATATGGGAAAGGGCATTATTGATTACCTAGGCCGATACTAGCTTCGAGCCTGCATTACTAGTGACGGCGGAGAGTTGGTGCTCTCTCTCGGGACGGGGTCGTGCCAGGTAGGGCGGCCAAGAACATTTTTATGGGGCACCGGACACACCGTTGGTACCCCGTGCCAGTGGTATGTGATGAATATGGGAGCAAGGCTCCACAATTTTTAAGTTGTGAAATGTTGGGCACGGGGGTTACTACCAATCGAGTGGACTCCATGTTAGTGTCGTCTAGGGAAAGATAGTGATCGGGTGCTTACCCCGGGTACTTGAGGTACCGCGGGTCGTGGATGACACGGAAGTTCCCCGGATCTTGTGGGTAAAGTGTGCAACCTCTGAGAGTGTAAAACTATTCGAATAGCCGTGTCCACGGTCAAGGACAGTTGGGTAACCGCTCTTGGGCTACGTCCACATGTTTACAAACCAGTGTGTGGGAAGAACTACTTGGGTCAAGTCAAAGGACTTGACATGATTGAGTTGGGTTGATGCCCACTCTATTTATGTTGATATCTGTAACCTCCTCATGGTTAATTGAATTCTCCTGATGCATGTCTTAGAAGTTGTTGAACATGCCATTGCACTCAAAACTAGCTTTCTGCGAAGAAATCTGCCTATGTCATGCATTTTTGTATCTTGAACCAAAACATGGGTTGCTTGCGAGTACATTCAAAGTACTCATTGGCTTACCACTGGTTATTTTATTGGCCAGGCATGAAAGAACATGATATATTGAAGAGTACCTTGGTGATGAACATGCGAGCTAGGACGCTTCCCAGTCAGAATGCCTGTAGGGTTAAGGCAGATGGCATGGGTCCAAGTTGTTATTGAAGATTTCCGCTGCGATGATACACTCAAGACTTGACCATAATGGTCCTACTTGTGTAAAACGGTATGTATGGATGTAAGACTCTTGTTATTCAGCTTCTGTGTGTTCAGTGAGCATTGATCTCTGGGATCACTGTACACGTGCATTCGGTGATCTCGACTTATGAGTCGGGGTCTACAAAATCATAGGTGAAATGTTCTTTCCATAGTTGAATAACCTTTGTGTTGTCTGTTCATGTAATCAATCAAACCATTTGTTTTAGAGATCATGTAATAATTGTTTTTTTGTTTTTTGTTTGTAATTTTATTTGAGCACAAGTCTTTATTAATTGATAAGACTCGGAGACATTTCATTTGGATTGTTGTGCCAGACCTACAAATATGCCAATTGGGTTGAATGCGCATTCAGCAATAGTAGTATAGATGGACCATAAGTGGCACGCATCGGAAAGGGCCAAGATGCTGGCTAAAAAAAGGATGCTGTTGTAGCCAAAAAAAGTACAGCGGCCTGGCTTATGTATGTTAGTTGATATTATTGATCCATATACTCTATAAGTGTTTATATGTCTGTTAGTTTCGTACATTCTTGGTTGATTGACTCGGTATTTGAATCTTGATACATCGCTTGTGTACATATCTAAATGGGAGTACACATTATGCTGCGTGTGACATTTGAGTTGGACATGAAGTGTTCCAAATATTCGAATTCACCTTAAACTGGATTCTAGTTTCTGAATTTGAGTATCGGCATTTGTAAAGCATATTCATATATGACAGTGGAATACATCTTTGTCGTCCTTTTGAAGATATATAAAAACACATAGAATGATTAATAAAGATTCATATAGGAATACAAAATGGATTCGAATTTAGTTGCCAGGGTAAATGTGGATGCTTATTGTTCCAAAATTCGAAAGAAACATCAAAATGTCCACTCCCACATCGGCTGCCTAAAGCCAAGTGTTTGGGAGATGGAAATTACTGTCTACCCATTACACGGATAATCCATTGGCCCGATTTCCACTGCTCTAAATAGGGGTAGGTTAGTAACTTCAATTAGACGTGACACGACCGCCTCTGAGCCATTCCGACATGGTGGGCGTCAAACATGGGCGGCAAAACTCATTTGATTCAAGCTCGTCCGAAAGACCTCTGTTTCTCCCTCCACTCCCCATTCATACACGGTGGGCGGCAAAACACCCTCTCCTCGTCTGAAATAGATGTAGGCTAATATTTTAAATAGGGGCAGATGTGTAACTTCCATCAGACGTGACACAACCGCCCTACCGGTCAGCCCCGTTCATACACCATGGGCGCCAACCGTGGGCGGCAAAACACCCTCTCATCGCCCAAAATAGTTACCGGCAAATATTTGGGAGATGCGAGATTACCATCCTATCCCCAACCGACGAGACGTCCAAATTTGAAATGGGGGATAAGTTTGTAACTTTCCCATATTCCAGACAGGCGCGTCCCAAAAACATGGTTCCCCGTACCTGTCGTGGTTTTGTCGCGGCAGATGTCCTAGAGAAAGGACTTAGTCGTGGAGCCATCGCGACGGGTTAGCTTGAAGGGGTTAAAGCGGACACAAGGACGCAAGAGGGTTTATACTAGTTCGGCCCCTTCGATGAAGGTAAAAGCCTACGTCTAGTTGTGATGGAATTGATGGGGTTTCGATGACTAGGGAGCAAACAAGCTTCGCCTATGTCTTGAGTTGTTGTCTGTTGTCCTTGAACCACCGCCGGGTCGTCCCCTTATATACACGGGTGACTCTCGTCGGCTTACGGAGTCCCAATACCGGCTTATAGATGTGTCCGGTTTGGTCTCCTCTTATTCCTAACTTACAATACAGGTTAACTACTAATGCCGGTTTATGGCTGCAGGCCTTGAGCAGACCATGGGCCTTGAGCCCTCCTCTGGCTTCTTGGGCTTTAACTTACTTAACTACTGATGAAGTTAATCCGGCCCAGATAGGCCAGTTTACGCCCAGTAGTAATATCCCCAACATTAGGCCCCAGATTGATTTGAACGGGTTCATGTCAATCCTTTAATAAAAGCTTCATCTTCAACATCTTCTTATAAATTGGTAAACCGCCATGATGTCATCTTCTCTGATTGCTGTAAACCGGAGTGACGTCACCTGTCATAATGAAGCTATCCATTATGCTTCTTTGTTTAATAGATCGGCGGAAGTCGAGGCGACAGCTCCGTTTTGTGGCCCCTTGATTGTCGCGCCTGACTCATGTTCTTTCGCCTTATAAATAGGACCGAAGGGTCATTTCTTTTCTCCTTCCGTGCCTTCTTCATCTTCCTCGCGTCGCCAGCCTCGGAGCTCCGCCGCCGCCGTCGACCTCTGCCTCATCCTTGGCTGCTGCATCAACCTGAGCGCACCAGAACATCGCGGCAACCTTCCACATCTTCCTCAGTTCCGGTAAATCTTTTATCTTTTCCCCCGCGGATCTGGCCTAGGGTTTCGCAGTTCTTCAGTGTTCATCGTCTGCCTCTTGCTCATACAATAGATTTTTAGATGAATTCGCAAATCTTTATTCTGTGCAATGATAGTTGTTTGACCTTCGCCTTTACTTATGCATCTCAAACCATGGGTCTATATGAACATTTTGCTCATTGGTTCGGTACTGCTCCTTTGAACCTCTAAGTATTTATCTCTTCTCTGAACTTGCTTCAGATCCAATGCTGTAAAGAAATCTTGTGAAACCTGTTTGTCCGTACTTGTCCATCCGCAATCTCAGCTTTTCAATGCTTAGATCATGCGGTTTAACCTTATAGAAAATTTTCCAAACCGGTATATGCCATTAGTCCCCTTGTTGAACCGCCAGATGTTGGTTGCTTCATGAAACTCCGGTTCAGATAGTTCTGTCTCCGGTTTAACAGTGCCCATACCAAGGTACCTTGATCAAATGCATTTTTGAACCGGGATCTTCTACCTTGTAGATTCCATCATGGCCAAGCAAGTATATGAGTGCAATTGGGTTCCTTCTCGCGTCACAGAGGATCAACTGGACGATTTAGTCCTGATTGGCGCTTTAGGCAGCAAAGATACCATCCATTGGAGGCCTCCTGGCAAAGAATGCCCTCCCACACCTCGAGAAGGAGAGGTTGTTGTTTTCGTAGATCACTTAGCCCGGGGCTTTAAGCCGCTCGGTTCCAAATTTTACCGGGATGTTTTAGCCGATTTCCAACTCCATCCGCAAGACACTGGCCCCAACTCTGTTAAAAATATGTGCCACTTCCAAGTGCTCTGTGAGGTGTTCTTTCAAGAGGAGCCCACAATGGAATTGTTCAGAGATCTTTTCCATCTAAACCGCCGTACTGAGTTTACTGATGGCTCTAATACGGAGTTGGGTGGCATGGCGATTCAGGAAAGGAAAGAGGTCACATACCCTCACGCCAAGCTACACAGTCACCCCAAGGAGTGGAATCAGACATGGTTCTACTGCAAAGACACCTCCCCTGCTGGTGAGAATCCCTTGCCTGGCTTTCGTCCAGAGCGGCTCAGCAATACACACCCTTTTCCTCAAAGATTGACTGCCCAGGAGAGAAGCAAATATGCTCCCCAGCTGTCAAAGCTCAGAGCCTTTATGGCCAACGGTTTAACAGGGGTTGATCTCGCTCGCTGTTGGATATCATGGAGCATACTGCCCCTTAGTCAGTGCTCCAGTTTGATGTGCGAGTATACCGACAGTGTTGATGACCCACTGCGACATTCAAAACTCCAGCTCTCCGGTGAAGAAATCACAGAGGCCGTGCATAAGATACTGAATGAACCTGAACACGTCTGCGCTAGAACCGGCCTGCTTCCCTTCTGTGCCACCAACAAACCGCCAGCTGTAAGATTTTGATTTTTCTCTTTGCTGAATCTGTAATTGATATGTCTGATCATTGTTTTTAATATCAGTGTCTGCACAATCAGGGCGATAATCCGTTTTGCAGCAAAAAACTGCCGCAGGAGAAACCAGAAAAACCCGACAAACCGGAAAGAGCAACCCGGCAAAAGATTAAAGTTGTGAAGAAGACTGCCCACAGGAAAAGAACCACTGCATCTTCTAATCTGGCCCCTGATGATGAGGTGTACAATATGGACTTTGAGGTAGAGCTTGACTCACTTGGTTTATTTTTCATGCGTCTTATTGATAATGATATTTGTCAGGATGATGCCGAAGCCAGCCACGCGGATGTTGCAGAGGTAATTATTCTCTCTTCCGATTCAGAAACTTTGCCTTCACAAAAAATCCGTCAGGAAAACCGGAAAGTTAAATTTTCTCATCCTCTTGCTTATTTGGATCCTAAACTTCTTATGAAGACCAATCAACACGAAGCTCGCCGCACCACCCGGCACAGCAGCCAGGTAGTTACCTCCGCCGGTTTACCGAACAGTCCGGTTCGGAAACGCCATTCCGAGGTCTCTAATTTGCTTGTCAGTGCTTATCCTAAAGTGGGCTGCTTTTGTCAACCTCTTAATCCGTCTGACTCCGATTACCAGGTTACTTCCCACTCATCTTCTGGCGAGTCATCGACTACACAGCTCCCACCGCTCAAAACGGTGCTTGGGTAAGCTATACTTATTGTGATGTTTGCAGTACATTGCCTTAGAACATATGATGTATTTGATTTTGTTATTCTTCTCAGGGCCAAACCTAGGCCAAGCAAGAAGGCCTGCCTGGACAAAGCGGCCGAAGAAGATGTCATTCTTGAACCAGGCAAGACACCCAATCTTGAAGCGGCTATTCCTGAGGATATACCCAACGACCCACCGCAGCAGGACGATGATATTATTGCTGATGAGAGACCTACTGACGCCTTAGGTCCTGTCAATCAGCCCACAGGTCCCATCCGGATTGAAAGTTCCACCGGTCCAGCAAAACCTACTAACAAGCCAACAGCCCCAGTGCAAACCGGCGGTACCCAGGATGATGAGGTTGTCATTACTGGCACTGGCCATACTGAGCCAAGCAATCCTGTCGCTTTATCCAAACATTCTGCCAAGGAAGAATTTGCTGCCTTTGGCAAAGGCAAGTGGAACGCTGATCTGACGACTTATGCTGCTCTGAACGCCCAAGATATCCATTCCGGCTGTCTGAACCGGTTGTATACCAGTCGCGAATATGAAGCCGGTCTGGTTAATATGATGAAAGAGAAATATGAGGTAACTTCCATATGCTCCTTCCTGCTTGTATGCTTCCATTCTTGCTGACTCTCCTAGCCCCCAAGGGCCGGTTTGTTATATTCTTTCAAACTGGGACTTACCAATATAAATCTTGATGCTTTGAAGTTTGCTGATGTAGCCCCCAAGGGCCGGTTCAACTTAACGTAGTTAAACCGGTACTTTAAGTAATTGAAATTGCCGCATCAGAATATATACGAGCAAATAGCCATTAGCCCCCAAGTGCCAAGTTGAATACTTGTATTGATCTTGGGACTTTGTAAGCAATTCAAAGATGAAGACCGAATATGCATTAGCCCCCAAGTGCTAAGTGCATAATTTGTTATGTGATTGGTACTTGAATCCTTATACCGATTTGTTGAAGCGTATATCTGTATGCATGCAGGCGGAGCTGAAGACGAAAGAAAACCAAGTCACCGATCTCCAAGAAAACCTAAAAACCCAACAGGCTGAAACCTCCAAAGCAAAAGAGGAATTGGCCAGCGCTTTAAGCGCCATGGAACAGCTTAAGGAGAGCTTCAAGAAGAAGCGGGCGGATTGGGCCACTGAAAAGTCTGCTTTGATCAAACGAGCAGAGGATGCCGAGGCTGCACTAAAACCAGTGGCGGATGAACTGACCAGCATAAAGCGGCACATGCATGCCATGACTACTGCTATCTTTGTTAAGCCAGTTTGCCTTCTGAATTGGCTCTGCCTTCTAACAGAGTCGCCAGTTTATTAACCCTTTATGGTATTTCAGGGACACGCATTGATCACTTGGGTTCAGATGTGTGGAAGAAACTAAAAGCCGCCTATACATTGGTTGAACAATTGTATACTGGTGCCCAGCGGATCATCTGTACCGCATCTCATAACAAACCGGCGCCCACTTTGATTCAAGATACTCTGATGAAACTGTTGGTGCTTCCTGCCCGGGTTGAAGAGCTGAAGAAATCTGCTGCTCGAATCGGTGCAATCAATGCATTAATCCGGGCAAAAGCCTGGGTGCCGGATTTTGATCCTATTGAAGCGGCTCAGGGCTATCCCAGCTTGAAGGAAGATGGGTCAGAATTTGGCGAAGCAGATCTGCGAGCAATAAACCGGGAGGTACGTCCGCTAGCTTGTCAACTGGCTGAGGAAGCAGACTTGTCTCATTATCAAGCCCAATATGACAGTCAGAACAAGCGAATAGCTGCACCAATCCATGAATCGGAAAATCTGATCCCTCCAATCTATAAGCATACTTACGCTCCCGATATTGACCTGTCATTGCTGATCCATGATGAAGCTATTTTTCAAGCATTAATGGGAATCGACTGGACAACTGTGGATTTCCAGCCACTGGGTAGAGAAACGGAAGCTGAAGTGGCGCAAGATGACCCACAACCATTAGGCCAGGCTAGTGGCCAAGCTTGAACCAGAAGCCAGTTTTAAAACTGCCTCTCCTTTGTGAAAAACAATTATATTATTATGGGCACCATGTTGCCTTGTAATAGGCTAGCTGATACCTTTGATGTTGATATGCCTTCGTGCATAACTTGTTCTTCCTGTGGTAATGAACTTTCCAAAACACTTTCTGAAATAAGAAATTCGTCAAGTGCCACCGCGGTTGTACCGTCAGGCGGAATATGATGTCTGTATATATGAAATCAAAACATCCAAAACAAAATTTTAAGTATATGATCAAATTTTTGAGATACATAATACCTGCCATTGTTGAGTGTGAAGTTGGCTTGGCCAACCTTGAAGCGGAGTTTTGCAAACCCACACTGTTGGAGGAGATAACAGCTCCTGTATATATATATGACGCTGGTTTACCATGTAAACCGTGCCGGGTTATAATAAACACCGTGTTACTCCATAAGAGGATGTTAACAACAAGGATCAAACCGGACAAATAGTCTCCGGATTGACGTGAACTGTGTTCCGTCAATTGATTGGTTAAAAAACTTTGTCGGTTTAAAAAATACAATGAAAAGCAAAAAAAACCTTCAAAGAAAAGTGTGAAGCAAAAGCAACGACAAAAACGTTTGTCAAAAAAGGTTTATTTAAGCTGATCAAATGGCGTTACCATGGCCAAACACGACCAAGCTCCCGTTAGGTGTAACTATGGTTCTAGTCAGCCAGGTCCCCAAGTGATTCTGTGGCATTTATGCCGACCAAATGGCATGGTCATGGTTCCGGTTCGACCAAGCCCCCAAGTGATTATGTAGCCTTAGGCCGATCAAGAGGCATGACTGGTTCAGACATGACCAAGTCCCCAAGTGATCTGGTGGCTCTCGCCTATCAAGAGGCATGGTATTGGTTCAGACACGACCAATCCTCCAAGTGATATAACACGATGCTTTTAGCAAAGCGAACTCAAGGGGTAAACCGGAGGCCGCTTTAGAGCAACTCCGTGTAACCTCACATGATGTAAAAGAACAGATACCCCGCTTTAGCTGAGGTTCCGATTTATTATATTTAATCATAATATATACATTGTCGTAATATGTACATAAGTATAGCCAATGGCTCAGGTATAGTAAGGCCGAAGATGAGCTATATTCCACGGCCTGTTAGTCTCCTCCTCTGATGTACGTGAGTCCTTATGCTCTCGAATATCGATCAGATAGTACGACCCGTTGTGCAGATTCTTGCTGGCCATGAAAGGCCCCTCCCAAGGTGGGGATAGCTTATGCATATCAGTCTGATCTTGGATGAGCCGAAGCACCAAATCTCCTTCCTAAAAGGCTCTGGTTCTGACCCGGGGACCGTGATAACGACGAAGATCCTGCTAGTAAATCGCCGATCGGGCGGCTGCGATGTCACGCTCTTCATCCAACCGGTCCAAAGCATCTTGCCGTGCTGTCTTGTTGTCCGCTTCAATATAAGCCGTGACACGAGGTGAATCATGACGGATATCACTGGGGAGAACCGCCTCCGCTCCATAAACCATGAAGAACGGTGTGTATCCTGTTGATCTGTTGGGTGTTGTATTGATGCTCCATAACACAGATGGTAATTCCTCTACCCAACAACCCGGCGTTCTCTGCAAAGGAACCGTGGGCCGGGGCTTGATGCCTCTCAAGATCTCTTGATTAGCTCTTTCTGCTTGACCATTGGACTGTGGATGTGCCACTGATGAAACGTTGAGCCGGATGTGCTCCCGTTCACAGAACACCTTCATAGCACCTTTGGACAAATTGGTACCATTATCTGTGATAATACTGTGCGGAAAGCCAAACCGGAAAATCACCTTTATGATGAACTGAACCGCCGTGGCCGCATCACACTTGCTAACAGGTTCTGCCTCCACCCACTTTGTAAACTTGTCAAGCGCCACCGGGAGGTGGGTCTTCTTATCTTTGGACCTTTTGAAAGGCCCAACCATATCCAGCCCCCAAGTCGCAAACGGCCAAGTAATAGGAATCATTCTAAATTCTTGAGCCGGTACATGAGCACGCCTTGAAAACCTTTGGCAACCATCACATCGTCTGACCAGATCCTCCGCATCAGCATGAGCAGTTAACCAATAAAAACCATGGCGAAACGCTTTAGCCACCAGAGACTTTGAACCGGCATGGTGACCACAATCTCCTTCGTGGATTTCACGCAAAATTTCACGGCCTTCTTCAGGAGACACGCAGCGTTGAAAAGCTCCTGATATACTGCAATGATGCAACTCGCCGTTGATGATAGCCATGGATTTGGATCGCCGGATTATCTGCCGGACTAGAATCTCATCCTCTGGCAACACACCCCGGTTCTTGTACGCCAGGTAAGGAAGCGTCCAATCTGGAATAACATGAAGAGCCGCCACCAATTGAGCCTCCGGATCAGGAATAGCCAAATCCTCTTCACCAGGGATCTTGACCGACGGGTTGTGCAGCACATCCAGAAAAACATTGGGCGGGACCGGTTTGCGCTGAGAGCCCAGCCGGCTTAAAGAGTCTGCCGCTTCATTTTTCCGCCGGTCCACGTGGTCCACCTGATAGCCTTTGAAATAACCTGCGACAGTATCCACCTCACGACGATATGCTTCCATGAGTGGGTCCTTGGAGTCCCAAGTGCCAGACACTTGCTGAGCCACAAGGTCCGAGTCACCGAAGCACTTAACTCGACTTAGATTCATCTCCTTAGCCATCCGGAGACCATGGAGCAAGGCTTCATACTCAGCTGCATTGTTAGTACAAGGGAACATTAAACGGAGAACATAACAAAACTTATCACCTCGTGGGGAAGTTAATACGACTCCAGCCCTAGAGCCTTCCAACTGCCTGGATCCGTCAAAATGGATGGTCCAATATGTATGATCCGGCTTTTCTTCAGGTGCTTGCATTTTCGTCCAATCATTGATGAAATCAACAAGTGCTTGAGACTTAACCGCTGTCCGAGGCACATACTTCAAACCGTACGGCCCCAGCTCTATGGCCCACTTTGCAATCCGGCTAGTTGCTTCCCGGTTCTGGACGATATCTCCCAAAGGAGCAGAACTGACCACCGAAATTGAGTGCCCTTGGAAATATTGTTTAAGCTTCCGGCTTGCCATAAAAACTCCATACACCAGCTTCTGCCAATGCGGATACCTTTGCTTGGACTCAATGAGCAACTCGCTGATATAATAGACCGGACGTTGAACCGGATGCTCCTTACCTGCCTCCTTTCGCTCCACCACAATAGCTACACTGACGGCCCAAACATTAGCAGCAACATATAGCAGTAACGGCTCCTTGTCAACGGGAGCGGCGAGCACAGGCGGATTGGCCAATTGCCGCTTTAAGTCCTCAAATGCTTCATCAGCAGCAGAACTCCAGACAAACTGATCCGTCTTTTTCAACATCTGATACAAAGGGATTGCCTTCTCACCCAGGCGACTGATAAACCGGCTTAGCGCAGCAATCCGGCCTGCCAGGCGTTGAACATCGTTGATACACTTTGGTTTAGCCAGGGAGGTGATAGCCGTGATCTTCTTCGGATTAGCCTCAATTCCCCTGTTGGACACTAGAAAACCCAATAGCTTGCCCGCCGGTACACCAAAGACACACTTGTCCGGATTAAGCATCATCTTGTATGTTCTCAAGTTATCAAAGGTTTCCTTCAAATCATCAATCAGAGTCTCCTTCTCCCTGGATTTAACCATGATATCATCCACGTAAGCATGTACATTACGGCCAATCTGCTTGTGAAGACAATTTTGTACACACCGTTGGTAAGTTGCCTGGGCACTCTTGAGCCCGAAGGGCATAGACACATAGCAGAAGGCTCCAAAGGGAGTTATAAATGTTGTCTTCTCCTGGTCCTTAACTGCCATTTTGATCTGATGATAGCCAGAATACGCATCCAAAAAACTTAAACGCTCACAACCCGCCGTAGCATCAATAATTTGATCAATACGGGGGAGGGCAAAAGGATCTGCTGGACAAGCTTTATTAAGATCTGTGTAATCCACACACATGCGCCAGGTGCCGTTTTTCTTGAGGACCAGCACCGGATTGGCAAGCCACTCGGGGTGAAAAACTACAACAATAAAGCCAGCTGCTAAGAGCCTGGCTACCTCTTCTCCAATCGCCTTGCGTCTTCCTTCGTTAAACCGGCGGAGGAACTATTTCACCGGTTTATATTTAGGATCCACATTAAGTGTGTGCTCAGCGAGTTGCCTCGGTACACCTGGCATGTCGGAGGGCTTCCATGCAAAAATGTCCTGATTCTCACGGATGAACTCGATGAGCGCGCTTTCCTATTTCGGATCCAAGTTGGCACTAATGCTGAACTGCTTGGACGAATCGCCAGGTACGAAGTCAACAAGCTTAGTTTCTGCTTCTGATTTGAACTTCAGGGCCGGATCATGCTCCGTAGTTGGCTTCTTCAACGGAGTCATGTCCGCCGGATCAACATTGTCTTTATAGTACTTCAACTCCTCGGTGGCACAAACCGACTCTGCATAAGCCGCATCTCCTTCCTCGCATTCCAAAGCGATTTTGCGGCTTCCGTGAGCCGTTATTGTCACCTTGTGACCCGACATCTTGAGCTGCAAATACACATAACAGGGCCGAGCCATAAACTTGGCGTATGCCGGTCGCCCAAACAGGGCATGATATGGACTTTGGATTTTCACCACTTCAAACGTCAATGTCTCCGACCTGGAATCATGATCATCCCCAAAGGCCACTTCGAGAGCTATCTTACCAACGGGATATGCTGATCTGCCAGG
Source organism: Triticum urartu (assembly GCF_003073215.2). Classification (NCBI taxonomy): domain Eukaryota; kingdom Viridiplantae; phylum Streptophyta; class Magnoliopsida; order Poales; family Poaceae; genus Triticum; species Triticum urartu. The sequence continues at coordinate 85,277,059 of NC_053026.1, forward strand.
CACTACACCGTGGAATACTGTATTGGACGGTTTGAGATTCTTATCTGTTAGTCCCATACGATGGAAGGTCTCATAGTACAGGATGTTAATGCTGCTCCCTCCATCCATGAGCACCTTGGTGAACTTATAACCTCCCACCTGAGGCGCCACCACCAGAGCCAACTGACCCGGATTATCGACCTGCGGTGGGTGATCCTCTCTGCTCCATATGATTGGCTGTTCAGACCAATGTAGATAACGGGGTATGGCCGGTTCAACAGAGTTGACTGCCCGCCTCTGAACCTTCCGGTCTCGCTTGTCCAAGCTAGTGGTAAAGACATGGTACTGCCCACTAGTCAACTGCTTTGGGTTGCTCTGGTAACCTGACTGTTGCTGCTGTTGGTTGTAACCACCCTGGTTGTTCTGACTATTTTGACCATTATGTCCGCCCGGATTACCATTAAATCTTGAACCGGAACTTCCTCCACCGTAACCCGGCCCGGACCCTGAGCCACCGCCAGATTCGTGATAATACCGGAAATTATTAGAATTCCTGAACTCCTGCATAATAAAGCAATCCTTCCAAAGGTGGTTTGCTGGCTCCTCCGTCGTCCCATGCCTTGGACAGGGCTGGCTTAGCAGATAGTTTAGGCGGTTTGGGTTAGGGTTGGGTGCTCCATTACGATTTTTCGTCCTACCCTTGCGTCGCTGGCCATTGTCCTGTGCGTTGGTATTAGCCACAAAGTCCATGTTACCATCCGCTTTACGCTTGCCTCCTCCGCCATTGCCTGCCCAGTGATGCTGCTGACCTTTGGAGCTGTTGTTCTTCTTCCCTTTCCCTGTCTTGTCATCATCAGATTCGGGATCCTTGGTACTATCAGAATCAGCATATTTCACCAAAGCGGCCATGAGGGTCCCCATGTCGGTGCAATGACGCTTCATCCATCCTAATTTCAACTTCAGGGGCCCAAACCGGCAGTTGCCTTCTAGGGTTAATACTGCGGTGTCAGTGTTGATGCGGTCTGAGAAGTGCAACACTTGTGAAACCCGGCGCACCCAATGAGTCGTTGATTCTCCTTCCTCCTGGACGCATGCAGCTAAGTCCACTATCGACATAGGCTGTTTACAGGTATCCTTGAAATTGCTGATAAACCAGGCTCATAATTGGGCCCATGAACTGATAGAATTAGCTGGCAAGCTTTTTAACCAAGTATGGGTCGTTCCTTCAAGAATCATGGTGAAGTATTTCGCACACGTCATGTCATCCATATCAAGCATCTCCATGGCCATCTCATAGCTCTCCACCCATGTCTCTGGAGGTTGACTCGCCGTGTAATTTGGTACCTTGCGCGGGCCTTTGAAATCCTTGGGCAGGCGCATGTTGCGTAAAGCGGGGATAAGGCAAGGCACCCCCAAAGAACTAGAAGTAACACCAGATTCGATCGAGATGGTTGGACGAACCGGCGTGAGCTGCCGAGCCTGATGCTGTGTGGCTAACTCGGCCTCCCTACGCGCTCGGGCCCGGTTCACCACTTCCTGAGCGTCATCAGCACCACCCGTCGGGTTGTTGCCACGGGGTGCTCCACGTCGTTCATTACTCGACACTGCTGGTTCATCCATATGTCTACTATAGCTCCGGCTTGGACGGGGGGTCGAGTGGATCCGGTCGCGGCTGTACGAGTACGCTTCCTGTTGGGCCAAAGCTATCCTCAGAAGTTCCTTGACCCGCCGCATCTCTACTGCCTGCGGCGAGTCACCTTCAATTGGAATGGCCTCCAGCCGTGCAGCAGTGGCAACAAGATTGTCCATTGGGTTGGAGTAGTGACCCGGAGGTGTTAAAGCATCCTGAGGTATAACGGTGTTTTGATGAGGCGGGTCCATCTGACGAGGCTGAACCGGTGCACCGGTCCCAGGGGCTTCTGCCCGGTTCCCCTCCAGCGGATTGCCGGCTCTTGGTCTTGGAGTGTTGAAAAGGTCTCTGGCCTCGAAAACCAGAGGTAAGCGGGATCGGTGCTTCCTCCTCAAGACTTCATTGGACGCGCTCTGGTCCAACATAAGCCTGTAGGCCTGTGCGTCTAAAGCGGCCCGCTCTGCGGCCATCCTGGTGTCCTCAGCCGCCAGAACCGCCTTGGCCTGGGTGATCTGTTCCTTTACCTTTGCAATCTCCATGTTGTGAACGTCCTGATCTGGCGGATTAACTTCCGTCATAAGCACAGCCAACGCATCAAATAGTTCTGATAGAACCTGAGCCGACGGGCGCACAGGGCCTCCTGCTCCGGCAGCCGTCGCCGCCGCTGAACCGGAGATCGTTGCCGCGGCTGTCGAAGAATGAAGCGCTGCTTGTGTTCCGGTCATGAATATTCCAACCCGATTGGGCAGATCAGAGGGGTCCGGAATACTGTTGCCATCGGAACAGCTCCCAATCCGGCCATCTTGTAGCTGATAAAGAGATTCGATTTCTCCGGTCGAAGATTCGTCACTGGAACAAACGACAGTCGCCCCGCGAAACTCCGATCCGTCCTCATAACTTCCTCCATGGATGAATCCCACGAAGGCACGCTTCATGGCCGGTTTAACCCGGGCGGATTGCGCATGCTGAGCCGTCTCGACGAGGTCGGTGCAGATGTCCGGCTCAGGGCCCGGTTCACCGATCTTGCCAATGAAAACGTGAATGCTACCAAAGGGGACCCAGTACCCGTACTCAATTGAGCCGGCCTCGGGGCCCATCCTGCGTCGTCGATGTAGAGCTTGCCGCGACGACTCTTAGTCATCCGGCCTACAGCATAGCCCTCGAATCCTTCAAAGCGGCCCTCCAAGAATCGGAAACCATCATGCGATAGCCCCACGGTGGGCACCAACTGTCGTGGTTTTGTCATGGCAGATGTCATAGAGAAAGGACTTAGTCGTGGAGCCATCGCGACAGGTTAGCTTGAAGGGGTTAAAGCAGACACAAGGACGCAAGAGAGTTTATACTAGTTCGGCCCCTTCGATGAAGGTAAAAGCCTACGTCTAGTTGTGATGGAATTGATGGGGTTTCGATTACTAGGGAGCAAACAAGCTTCGCCTATGTCTCGAGTTGTTGTCTGTTGTCCTTGAACCGCCGCCGGGTCGTCCCCTTATATACACGGGTGACTCTCGTTGGCTTACGGAGTCCCGATACCGGCTTATAGATGTGTCCGGTTTGGTCTCTTCTTATTCCTAACTTACAATACAGGTTAACTACTAATGCCGGTTTACGGCTGCAGGCCTTGAGCCGACCATGGGCCTTGAGCCCTCCTCTGTCTTCTTGGGCTTTAACTTACTTAACTACTGACGAAGTTAATCCGGCCCAGATAGGCCGGTTTACGCCCAGTAGTAATATCCCCAATAGTACCTCTCCCTCCATTTTCCCGTTCATACACCGTCCGCGCTAGAACACCCCATTCCCACACCAGCCTCCGTCCGCCACCCCATCCATCGCCGCCGTCCTCCACCACATCCATCGCCACCGTCCTCCACCATGCCGGAGCGCCTACCAAGACCACGTCGTCCACTGCTAGAGATGGACGTTTCTCATCCACGGCGACAGACCAATAGCCTTGCATCACGTCCTCTCGCTTCATCGGCGTCGTCGTCCTCTTTGCCAGGGCTGCTCACACGACCTTCTCTTCCACCGCAACGGGACTTATTGCCCGATGCACCCGTCTACCGTCGCAGATCTGCTTCAACGCCACTGATAGCCATTGCACCCCCGATGCCTACACGGCGCCGCAAGAGAGGTGGTACTTCATATGTCCTCAACTTTTTGATCTCAACCAGAAAATAGATCTTAACTTGGTTACTCTACTTTCTTTTCAGCTCTTAGAATTTAGTTCTTAGTTCGAAGCAAACAATGGATGCTAAATATCATTTCTCTGGTTTGCAGCTTCAAATCTGCCATGGCACAGCCATAATACGGTTTAATTGATCATGCTTAGGGTTTAATTGATCATGTTGGTTCCGTGGTGGTTTCTTTAATAGAAATCAGAGGGGGAACCCTCTTTTGCTAAAAAAATATATGCTTAGAGTTTCCCCCTTTATGATCACTATACGATCAGAATACATGCTTCGTGTCATAATAACACTGCTCCACCCATCAAGCTAAACAAGCTTAGTTGTTCAAATACGAATCTGATATTATTAAAACAGAGTTGTTTAATTAGTCAGCTAAATGTTCCTAAATTAATTTCAAAAATGCATGTTCGCCGCTCGGGTGTGTATCTCTGTGTGTGGTCTGGTCAGCACGGTTGGGGAGGTGAACTTTGCATATGCTGGGGTTTATAGGGGGACACTCTCTGAGTTGAAACCGCAATACATTCCATAGATAATCTGACTACGTTTTATGTTTTTATGAATCTCAGATTTTGAACAGCATCATAATGATTATGAGCTTGCGCGCATGAAAAGAATAAAGCAGAACAATGCCATGGTTGTCAAACTTGGCATTAAGGGACTAAAATCAAGTCTGGATGCAATGCAATGCAAACACTCTCCACCTACAGATTCATGCTCAGAATATGATCCTAACAGTGATTCTGAGCTAGAGGGAGACCTAAGTCAATGTAGCTCCCTAGTGGAGGAGTCAGAGGAAGATGCCCTATCTTATTCACCCATCAAGGTACTTGCTCTAGCTTTCCAAGGTTACATTGCTCGCACATATCTTGCAACTAATGCATTGCATTGCTTCTACTTTGTTGAACTGCCATTAGCTTAGTTTACACATCGTGTATGTGAATATGCCCTGCCTATCCATTTTCAGTACATATTCCATCTGTCATCATACCATATTTATCTATTCAAATGATGTTCTTGTGTATCAGACGTTGAAAAGGAAGAGGGCGATTGCTGATCGTGGAGGAGCACAAGCAAAGTATTTGGAAAAGGTAGTGGCACCTGATAAATCAAATAGCCCATTAGGTGTAGTTGCAATATCACCTGACCCACAAAATACCCCAACTCTAGCAGACCCTAGCCCTACTACACTGGTCATTTCTGATGCCCCAACTCAGCAGACCCCAACTGCAGCAAACAGTATGATTATGCCAGTTGACATAGCACCAGCTGTACGACGCAAAACCCCCATTCCAGCAAAGAGTACACCAAATCCAGTTGCCAAATCCCTTTTCGAACCAGAGAGAGCCCCAATTGCAGCAAATAGGACCCCTGTTCCATTTCTTCCCAGTTTAGAAGATGAAGCTTATGTTGTTGTCAGGAACTTTGTGCGCATCTTTCCTTCATGGAAATATTATACCCCAGACACAGAACAATTTCCAGTCTTCCTCCGCAACTTACGCGTAAGTAATGTACTAATGTTATTCATGGTCATTACTGCATATGTTTCTGCTGACAGAAGACACAAGATTTCATTCTTTTAAATAGGCGAGGTGCAAACTGGATTGTGATGATGAGAAAGGGTTGGTTGCGCTTTTCAAGCACTCGTTGATGAAGTATCGTTCCTACCTGAGGCAAGCGCACTTCGATGGCAAGCCTCTGAACGAAATTTCTGTAAAGTCTCCAATGCTACATTTATCCGACGGTGACTAGAATAATCTTGTTACACATTGGTCTCGGCTGCAGCGTAAGGTATTGTCTATGATATCACATCACAATTTGAACTACATTTCTGCATTTTCCTTAATGTCTCACTTGTACGAAAACTGTTAGCAGAAGAACATTCGTTCTCAAGGGACCACAGAATCTCGCAACTATACTGCACACCGCATTGCTCTTGTGAGTACCTCTTGCCTTGTATGACCATACTTACTTTCATAGTTGTTTGATTATGTAGCATCACTGCACATGTTAGCCTCGTAATCGTCCATTTGGTGGACATTATAAGATCCGTATGGACTCTTACATAAATTTAGAATCAACCCAATGCTTTTGAAGAGGTTTAGCTCTGCAGTCCTCTTGTAAGGACTGAACGTGGTCTATCACTGTACTTACATTAACAGCTACTCCCTCCGTCCCATAATATAAGAATGTTTTGTACAGTACACCAGTGTTCAAAACACTCTTGTATTATGGGAAGTGGGATTGGTTCATTTTGTATCATTCTGCATCTTATCTCCCTCGCCCACCATTTACTAAAAAAGATCAGATCCAAATTTAATCTTACCAACAAGTAGAATACACAGACAATGCCAGTGCAGAAGTGTAGCCCATTGCTCTTGTCAGTACATTTTGTCCTGTAACGCTTGTACTTCCAGGGATTGGTAGTTGATTATGTAGCATCAATCTGCATCTTATCTTCATTATCCTCTATCCCTTCCAGTATTATCATATCTATAATTAGTCTCTACAAAATGTAGAGTACAGGCAATGCTTATGAAGAAGATTTTGTGCTGAAATTCTTGAGTTATCCTTCCCTTGCCATGGAGAAGGGCATTATAAAGCCAGTGTTAACTGTTAATGTAAGTCATTCCTTCTAAAACCTTTATCCTCAACTGCTGTTTAATTTGCTCATACTCACTATCGTTTACTGCTGTTTAGTTTGTTGTTTCTACCAAAATGCATGTTCGTAAGAACCGTAAGTTCTAAGTTTTACTTGTAAAACCAAATTCCTTATTCATACCATGCACATTACTTAATACTCCCTATATGCATGCTTGTTTTTGTGGATCTATAATCCAGTGTGTGGTGAAGCAGCCCACGTTTGCACCTTGTCATCTCCTATTTTATCTTACTGATGTGGCTGATGATATGAACAACATGCCATGCACATTATCCAAAATAGATACAATGATTTTATTTGCCCTTCATCTATGCTTGTTATGTTGACATGGTAATCCAGTAGTGTGGTGAAGCTCCCCGCATTATGAACAATGCCAAATTATGCTATTGATATTTTGAACATACTCTTTATTTTCTGATTTGAAATTGGATAGAATTGACAGAACAGTTACTATCTTTGTTTATACACGTGCAAAACCTGTCATCTCTTTGCTTTGTTTTAGGGTGATATGCCTGATGGCATGCATAAGTCTGTTGAAGGCTGTGAGACAAACCCAACATATATTGCAGCAAAGAAGGCAAAACATCTTGAAGATAGCGAGACAACCCCAAAGTCTTGTCTTGATGCAGTGTTCAAGTTAGTTGAGACTAACAGCCAGACAAGCTCACAGAATTCGTTATCTGAATCAGTTCGACTTCTTCAGTCCCAAGTTCTAGCAGAAAGGCATTCTGCAACTCAACTTCGACTTGAAGTCCTATCTCTAAGAAAGATTGCGGAGAACACCAATGAGAACCTCATCGCTAAACAGCTACACCTGGAAGCTATGACCGACATGTTAGGCGGGTCTCACAGCCTTGCTCAGCAGCTTGCGCAGCAGTTCCCCCCGCAAGGCTAACCTTTCTTAAACTGTCTTGGAAGTGGTCTCGGTTCAGTATTATTTTGTTATGCTGCAATGGTGCCCAGTTTTTGTAATCTGCTTCTTCTTGCACTTTATGATCACTGGTGGCGAACTTTGATGCCCAGTGGATGTAATATACCTTAAATCCTTTATTGTGTAGTGTAGGTTTATTCTTAGTTACTATGCCGTAATTTCTTTATTGTATAGAGTAGGTTTGTTCTTAATTCCTACTAGTTACGCAGCAGCCCGAAATGAACCCCGGCCCATGATTGTGCGAATCAAATCACGGGCTTTTAACAGGCCAAAATTGTCTGTGTCCTTCTTTGGACCAATCAGATATCGGCTGCGAGCAGGCCGGATGCAAACCGGGCCGTAGTTAGGCCCAACTATATGCGGGCTTTTAACAGGCCGAAATTAATATAGGGCCGAAATGTTAAACGGGCCCTTAATAGGCCAAAACTAATATCAGGCCAAATTACTAAGTGAGCCTTTAGCAAGTGGGCCCAAAAGCATAGTGTCCAGTTGACGGGCCGAATCTGATATGGGCCATAATTGAGCCCAAAGTCTCTTAAAGGGCCGAACCTGATCTGGGCCGTAATTTGGCCCAGAACGTGGTAGGCTTTTAACGGGCCGGATCTCATATGGGCCACTATTAGGCCCGGAGCGTGGCAGGCCATTAATGGACCGGATCAAATATGGACCGGCATTTGGCCCAAAAAATGGCAGCCAGTTAATGGGCCGTCCTACTAGGGTCCTCAAAATCTTGTCGGCCTACAGCTGGGCCGACCCATTAATGTCGGCGAAATCTCATGGGCCTTTAGCTGGGCCGTCCCATTATGACCTGCAAGAATCTTGTGGGCCTTTACCTGGACCGGCCCATTATGGCACACAAAAATATTGTGGGCCTTTACCTGGGCCGGCCCATTATGGCCCGCAAAATCTTGTGGGCCTTTAGCTGGGCCAGCCCATTATGGTCCGCAAAATCTCGTGGGCCTTTAGCTGGGCCGGCCCATTATGGTCCGCAAAATCTTGTGGGCCTTTAGTTGGGCCGGCCCATTTAAACTTGTTGGGCCGTGCCACGTGTCGACGTATCATAGGCGCCTTCTGTCCAGCGAGTGGATGACATATGTCCCGACGATGAGCCGACATGTGTTTCCTCTATCCAATGATGATTTTACACGTGGAAAATCCCCATTGGTCGGGGCTGTTAATGGGTAATAGGATCCTAAACCCGACCCGATAGCTTAACAGCGTTCCGTTACGGTGGATGCCACGTGTCGGTCACCCTTGACGAAAGCACTTCTGTGACGCGCGATTTATCGTCATGGAAGTGGACACTTCCGTGATGATAATTTTGGTTATGTCATGGAACACTTCTACGACAGCACAGGTATGACTATCTTGATTCTGTCATAAATTTGTCATGGATGTACATGCATGACAAAAAAGCGACCTACTGTGACAAACACGTATCATCACGGAAGTGTATTTTTTTGTAGTGCACACCTACGTAGGTGGGGGACGTGCACGAAGAGAAGAGGTGCACGCACGGTGCACGTACTCCCGTCTCTTTCCCAACCACACCCACGCGAGTACACGGTGGAGCTCATTTCTGTACGAAGAGGCAGCCCACATGGTAATTGGACCATGTACTGGTTGTCCACTTGGTGGAGGGAGGATCGTCTACCACGGGTGAACAAACAAATTGCGAATTGACGCGTTATGTTAAAAAAGAGGCAAATCATGTGGGGCCTACCTTAGAGGCAAGGCTCTATACACTAGAGTACTTTTGATGTGTCCCGTCAACTCACAGAACGAGGAGAAGCTTGCTTAGTACGCCGTCTCCCCCGCCCACGGGCGCGGTGGCTCACAGGATGACGTGAAGCTTGCTTACTAGTAGTAGTACTGTACGCCTTACGCCTGCTCCCTCGCCCACGCGTGCGGTGGATCGCAGGACGAGGAGAAAATTTTACTGCTCCCTCCGTTTACTCCTCGTCCCTACTACCTTGGTTAGAGAGATTATCATATTGTTTGGAATATATATGTCCTTTAGTACTCCCTCCATTTACTTATACAAGGCCACTATAAAAAAATACATTTTGCATCTATACCAGGCCACAAATAGTAATCGAGACAAAAGTTACTACTCCCTCCTTTCCAGTTTATGGCTCAATTTCAAAATCTGTCCAACCAAGTTAGACGGTGAGTGGTCAAATTAATTTCGTACTCCTAGTTTGCACAAGTAATTAGTACGCTCGTTTTTCTCAAGAAGTTATGTTTACTGAGGTATTAATTAGAACGAATGCATGAATGACCACTAAATTTCCATGAACTTCTACATGCATTGGTGAGTTTTCTCTTGACACTGCTTGCATCGGGTGATCTAATGCACCTCGAAATCCAACATGTGATGGTACTACTACTAGTAGTAGAATGGAGACTTATAAAATGGAAAAACGAATGTTTTTTAGATGAGCCCTATAAACCCTAGTGGGTACGTACTCCATAAAATCAGATTTTCCCAAAACTAAGTCGCTCAACCTTTATTTGCTTGTTTCCCTTCCTGCCTCCTTGCCTCGAATAGACTATGCCAAACTCCCCTGCCTGCCGCGCGGGAAAAGACCCGCCCTCGCCTTTTTTTAGTCTAGGTTTGTATCGATGGATCGCGCGAAGCAGCAAAACCCCAAGCCGTGTCTTGTACTCCTCTATCGAGGCTCGCTTTCATGAATTCTCTACTTCCTGTCGCCGACATGTGGGACATATAGCAGCCGGGTCGACGTGTCAAGCACCAAATAACAGTGCAGAACAGCAGGGAGACACACCCTAGTCGTACCGCCCCAGTAGTAGTAGTAATGAGCAATGAGACGTCAAATCACAATGCCGCACCTTCCCAGACGGACAAAGCAACCATTATTTCACACGTCGGTTCGCCATCATCTCAAACCACGTAGTATTGCTTCTGCCTCAAGAGGGACATGCGCATCTCCTTGGTACATCATGACACATGGGACCGCATGACAGGCCATGCTCCCCCGCCGACCGCTCGGTAAAATCACCTCATTTTTACTACTATACTTCATCCGTATCGGTTTACATGGCATGCATGTCATTCTAGGTTGAGAATTTAACTGGTTATATATGTGATGAACAATATATGTTCAGAAACTACATCCGCTTAATAATCCAATGATATACTTTTTGTGACATAGTAACTCATATTAGGTAGTCAAATGGATGACCTAGAACTACATGCACGCCCTATAAACCGAGACGCCTAAAAAACGAGACGGAGAGGGTAGTTCAATACGTATATTTTTAGATCAATATAGTCGGGATTCACCAAGGAGCAAAACCAAGTGGTAGGCTGCACCTGTCGTGTTGGCGTAGCAACTCAAGCAGGGTCAGTCCGCACACGAAATGCCGACACACTTAACAGGACCCGTTTGGCCGACATGTGGCTCATCCACCGTCTTGTTCCACATGCGATGCACCAAATTACAGTTTGGAGCAGCGGTTTGAATTGGAGGCACCCCGGTCGTAGCGCCGCAGTAGTAGAAAATGAGCAATGAGGGGTCAAATCACAAAGCCCCACCTTTCCCGCATTAAGCTGGACGGACGAAGCAATCATCATTTCACTCTAGGGCGCAAGAGCATAAAGAAAAGAGAAAACCAATGATGCATGCGGCAGCTACCTAGGGCACCCTAGGGTACGGGTCTCTAGTACAGATCATTTTTTTTGAAACGCCTCCACTACAAATTGGCTTCTCCCTCGTCCTCTTGAAGAAAACCGATGATGCGTGCGGCGGTAGGGTTTGTAGGAGTACTACTACGGCGTGCGGGGCCATGTCATAGTAAACGGGAGAGGGATTGAGTTCGAGTCGACGCCTTAAATATGTGTGGGCCGCTTGGTTTTAGGGGAACGATGCAGCATTTTGGGTTCGGGGACCAGTAGAGATACAGTACGTACAAAAAATTGTGGGCGTAGGTTCGACCGAAAGGCAATGATGCATGGGCCCTGCATTTTGATATACCCGGGGCCGCATGAAATTTGCTACTCTACTCAAAACTAGTAAGGTACACATGCATTGAACGCATGAGATTTCGAAACCAAATTATGAATAAATACACACTATAGCATGTAAAGCTTTGAGTCATATATGCATGATGTAGATGTTCGTTTAGTTGTTATAGTTCATCTCATTAAAAATCAATTAGTTTTATAAAAATGTTAAAATTCATGGGGTTGTGCATTGTAAAGCATAAAGTAAAAAAACAAATAATGGCAATTCATTTGGAAAAAAATCAATTATGATACAGAAGATTCTAGAACAAAGGAGAAGTGCTTGTGTTTTGAGGTTTGTGCATTATGCTTAAGTTCAACCATGGAGTCTTCTAAATTGTACATGTGGCAGATCTTGTGGAATGTTGATGATATCCAACGACCAGTAGTGCTCGGATTTGCCATCTCTGCACTGTCGGATAAGCTTCATCTAGCGACCATCTTTCAAAGTTATCCGCACACTATATAGTTCTTGTGCCATAGTTGCATGTCTTGGAAAAAAGCTACTAGTGGGTTGTACTAGCTATTTAGGAATAGAAGATGTATACATGGAAGTTGTAGGGAAAGAGATGACATCGAGTATCTCAATTCCTATGAGTAGGGATTGGAAAAGAGATGTCATTTGGTTCACATCATAGGAACTTTTCTATTGAATCTAGAGATGACATGTATCTCAATTCCTATGAGGAGGGATTAGAAAAGAGATGTAATTTGGTTCATATCATAGGAACTTTTCTATTGAATATACGCTAATGTTTATTTTCCTTTGAAATTATGGGAGTATAGCAATCCATTCATATGAACCAAGTGGCTCTAAAGCTATAGAAATGATATCATGTTTATTTCCTTTGAAATGTGGAGTATATGAATCTATTCCTATGAACCAATTGGCTCTAAAGGAAAAAATCCTATAAAAATCATATCATATAGAGTTCCTATGATATTCGTCCACACCAAAAGGATGGTTGAAATTGCTGCAGGTGATAAGATGGTCTTTCTTTGTAGACTCCCCCCATCTTTATAGTTACCTCTCGAAGATGAATTAAATGATATATACATGGTATTCTACATGTGCAATTTGGTACATGAAAACTCGGTAAAAAGTTTGTGAGGTTCGAATTTTCAATAAAGCTATATGCACTGCATTTTGAAACAGAGGGAGCATACGACAGTTGCTAACACTCACGTGGAAGATTTGTGTGTGGGAGGAGTGGCCATTATGTTAAATGACATGGCAAAACTGACACTGTCGGATGCCAATCTAACGGTTCTTACGGCATTCGTTGGGAAAAGGCTTGTGGCGAACATTTGTCGGATAATGATTTACGGACACATGCATTGCATTGATACGTGCCCCCTCCCTCATGCACATGCACCCTCATGAGTCACGACTCTCTTGAGTCCTCTCGCACCCACCGTCTATCTGCAGGTAGACGTCACACACATATGTGCTCTTCACACCCTACCCTCAGAACTTAAAAAAAACAAAAGACGTCCCACACATTTTATTTTAGCTCACACGTCACACACTTATACTATTACTCTTGTGGAGAACGTTCTTTGGGCATATTATATTGTACTCTCACAAAGAGAAGCGGTGCACGCACACACTAGTTCTCTCACACCCACTCGTGGGTACATGTAGGAGCATTTTTGAAGCTGGTACAACAAAATCACTCCACTATATATAAGAAGGAGCCTTAGCGCTTGATTTACTAGGGTTCCTCTCATTCACTCTCTCATTCTCTCTAGATCTAAGCAAGACATAGGTGGCCACACTCTCTCTCAGCTCACGGCTAGTCACAAATCCGGCCGGACAACCTCGACAGGGGCAGGGGCGTAGGTGCATCGTTCATGCTGTCGTTGGCGGCGAGGGAGGAGACCAACGGCTGCCCGCGCGTCCCGATCAGTGGCCGTGTCGTTCTCTCCGAGAGAGCGCCGGCTCGGGAGGGCCTCCGACCCCTTCTTCCTCCTTGCGGTATTGTGGCCAAGATGCAGCCTCCCGACGCCGTCTTTGCCACATGCCAACGACCCTCAGGTATATATTCCTTCGAAGCCTACCTTGCTCTACTACCCTAGCTCCCCACTTGGCTTCATGTGGATCTTTTTCTACTTCCGTCCGCTGTTCCATAGCCACCTAGACTTTTACTATTATTAGAGGTAAAGCTAGTTCATACAGTCGACTCTAAGAGTTGGTTCAAACAGGGAAGAAAGTGGTAAAGCTGTAGCATGAATCTAGGACTTGGTTCTAAGAGGAAACGGGGGAAAGTAGTAGATACTGTCTACCCAACCGGTCTCTTGGTTGAAAAGACGAAGAAAGCATGGTGGATGGCGAAGGGTGGGGGAAGTGGCCCTATCTCTTGGTTGAAAAAGGAAAGAAAGTAACGGGTGTTGGGGGACAACGCAAATGAGAATGAGCAGGTCTAGATTTCCCGTGCTCACATAGGAAAATGTCGCCCAGGAGATAAAAAATGGGACAAATGCAGACATGCTGCCTGAGTGTTTGCCGCTCTCGGCAACCACATCTGCCTCACCACTTTATGCCCCTGCTGTCCCTACGCCCATATCGCTACCTTTAATGTAAAATCACATGAAGCATTAAGAAATGCCACCTAATGTCACTATAAGTAATGGTCTAGTGCCGTCGATAAATTGAAGCAATGCCACCACCATTTTATGAAGTGCTTCCATCTTGCTTTATTTCCCATGAATTGTGTTTTTGCAGTTACACTTAATCTCACACCGCTAACATTGCTTCATCCCAGTGGAACTGCACAAATTTGATTGCACATTTACTGAACATGTGCTACTCTCATGACAATAATACTAATGCTATTGTTCTGCATGTTAATCTAGTGGTAGTGTTGATGTGATGTGATGCTACTTACTTAAGGGCACTTTCATACTGTCAATCTAGTGCCAATTATAACACAATAGATGTTGTTGTTAATCATACGCCACTGCAAATATCTGTCACTATTTAAATAACCGTATTTCGTATTTGCGCAAATAGGGATGTCTGTCTCCATATCGTTTCGGGATATCTATCTCCATATCGTTTCTATCCGCACAATCAAAAGCACACACCTTAGTTTTAGTAGAACTGCACAAAATGAGATGGCTATCCCTCGTTGTCGTCGTCGTCGTCTAACCACCCGTCTTCCAGGTATTCCTACATTGGTAGTTACTAGGTAGAATGACCAACGCAATATAAAAGAAGTTGATTCGTACGTTTTACTTCCTGATTGCAGTGTAGGGACGAGCGAAAACAACTGCATCCTAGTCCGGAATGCACTTTCTACCAGTTCATCCATGGACCCAGGACTAGCTGGCACGGCTGCATGGCGGTTTTTTGGACAGGTGCACGGACAAGAGGCATTGTGGTCTGCTTATTTCTACAAATACCGGTGCTTAAATTTAGTGGAATGCACAAGAATTTCACCTGGTCAGTACACTACATGGTTCAGTTCAGCATTCCAGCTGAGAACACAATTATAATTGGTTATTCTGGAAAGAGAGAACCTAACCCTGGATGGTGGCAACAAGAAAAAACCAGAGTGAACTCCAGGAAATTTAAGCCTGCTGGGAGGCCCTTTGCTCAGAGAAGTCTTGCTTGTTTTTTTTCCTGATTTGTAAACCTTCTCACAACTTTGCCTTTTGCTGTGAACTAGTATATGTTTGTTATGTTCTATGAATCATTGAGATGTATAAAATTGCTTAACTTATGCTTTTCAAGTTTTTTATGAAGCCGAGTTTAATGTGAGTATTCCACATGAACGCCGGACTAGCGTGTGAAAGTTTGGAATTTACATTGTGGCCTCAGTTAACTGCATGAACCACTATAACAAGATACATAGTTGCTTACATTGTGGCCTCAGTTAACTGCATGAACCACTATAACAAGATATATAGTTGCTTATATGTCAGACAGCAAATTATTGATTGTTAGCTGGTCGATAGCCTAGTATTGAAGCGAGCTGAGCCAATGCGTTGTGCTTTGCACAACTGGTTACAAGTGAGTTAGCACCAACATTGTTTACAAGTACTTATGTATACGTCGGCGCACAGTTCTCGAACGAGTACTCTATTTCATCAAAACACACACTGCTCGTATGATAAACCGTGACAACTTATGTCTTACCATGCCATATTCATGAAAAAACTAGTGAGACGCATCTGTTTTGGCAACAATTACGATGGTTCTCACATGATTCACGGGCACACAAAAGTAGTAGCAGTTCCCATAGACGGGTTCAAACAGAGTACTAGCCCCAGAGGGCTCGATAACAGGCAAGGTTCGGATAATTAGACACAATCCAAACTACTATTAAACACTAGCTAGGGCAACTATTTCATGCCTCGATCTAATTTGGGCTAGACACAAGACGGACCTGGCCATGAACATCATCGAGGACGTCCGGCAGTAGCTCAATCCTGTGAACCTTCATGAAGACAACCTTTTGGCCTTGCCACTCATAAACTTGTTTATGGAGGCATGCCACGTCATCTTCCTGCGTAAGCTTGACAAGAACAGTATGCCTCACAAATGAAGGAGTAGCTTTGAACTTCTTGTGCTTCAGTACACCCTAGACAACACGCCTGACAACAGTGAGGCTGGAATACAACTCTTCATTGGTATAAGCGCAAATGGCTTCCAAGATCCAACAGCCTAAAAACTCTGTTTTCCCAGTGCGTATATTCAGGTCATCCGCCTCATAGCGAGTGACATGTGCAACCACACAATCCTTGTCTGTATCAGGGCTCTAATTGAAATAGAAACAAATTCAGAATTACTTTCCAGTATAAGAAACACAAGTTATTTAAACCACCATGTATAGCACGGCATCGACACTAATAAAAATTTTCATTATTCATCACCACATACTTAGATGAAAAACCACAATCGAGATCAGCAAAGAAGAAAATCACCTTGGGCAGCTCAGCGGGGGGGGGGGGGACACATCCTTGAAGGGGGGAAACTGATCCTGCAGTGCCACGGGGGTTGTAACCTCAAACGGGGCGTTGACCATCTCAGTAGTGGTCGTGAGCGTATCTGGGGTCGGCTCAGTGGCTGCCTCCATCTTCTTGGAGCTCTCTGTCTCGTGGGGATCAGCCTCCCGCGTCTGCTCCAATATCGGTAGATCTTTGCCTGGTTCTCCTTGGTCCCATGAAACTGACGAATACTAGGAGACCACTGAAAGGAAAACACAATCGCAATGACAATGAAACAAAAAAGAGAGTGAGGATCGGTTACTGCTTTACAAAAGTTCTTTTTTTCTCTGAACGAAAATATACAAACATCACAGATCCGCTTACCTTCCCTTCGTTGGGAGAGAAGAACAGTGGCAGATGCAAGTGTTGCCTTTCTTGGAGACGGTGAGGGAGAAGGGGATTCAACAAAGAGTGAAATGATGGTTGCTTCGTCCGTCAAACTTAGACTGCGGGGAGGTGGGGTTTTGTGATACGATGGCTCGTTACTGCCGCTCTATGACCGGGGTGACTCTCCGCCTTCATACTGCCTTCTAATTTGGTGGATGGCATTTGGGCCCGCGCGCTGCATGGCCCGCATGTCGGTGAACAAAAGTATAACGGCATTCAGTAGAGGGAGACGTTTTGATGACCTAGGAGGAGCCAGAAGCGGTATTGTATCCACTGTACTAGTAGTAATTGTTTCTTTGGGTAGCTGTAGAGTGTCTCCACTGTACTACTAGTAATTGTTTCTCTGGGCCCAAGACAAAACAGCCCATCCACCCTAGTAAATAGTAAAATCAATTCAAAAGTCCATATATTTACTGAATGAGAGGCGCTACCCACACCCAGCACACCACCCCCAAAAAAACATGGGTGTTCTTCTTGCTCCTCACTCCCACCCACCTCACGTCAGCTCGCTCCACTCGTACCCCCAAATTCCTCACCTCACTCTTACAGAAAACCCCAGCTCCCCTTCTTCCTCACTACTACAGAAAACCCCAACCCCCCTTCTTCTTCACTCGCGCTACAACTAGGCTCGTCATTTGTTACTCTTCTCAAATCCGTGAACGCAACGCCCTCAAGGAAAATGGAGTCGGCTGACCCCAGCGCCAAGAAGATGAGGCTCCCGCCAGCAGCGTCGTCTGTTGTAGATCCCGCACCCGGCAATGCAGGGAGAAGTGGCGACCCCGCCCCCACCGGATCCCAGGAACCCGTAGAATCTATGGTGGACCGCATCAGCGATCTCCCAGATGTCATCCTTGGGGATATCATCTCGCTTCTCCCCACCAAGGCTTGCTGCGACACCCAATCCTCTCAATTCGGTGGCGCCCTCTATGGCACGCCGTGCCCCTTAATCTTGACTGCCGTCAGCTATCTCTCTTCAATGATTTTGAAATCCCCAGAGCCATCATCTCCTCCCACCAGGGCTCCGTTCAAAGCCTCTGCATCCCGTCATGCTACCTGAGCAAGCATACCATGTCCTGCACAGTGGACGCCTGGCTGAAATCCCATGAATTCACAGAACTAGAGCTGCTTGAGTGATTGATTGCGTGAAATTGAGTGGAATTTGAAACTTTTTGAAAGTTTCATGAGAGGGAATGAAATGACTTTCCCAGGCTTTCTTTTTGACTTTTGATCTCTGAGGATTCAAATTCATTTCATCATCATAACACTAGAGTGAAGATGACATGACTTCTTCCATTTGAAATGAAAAGGGTTTTTGAAAAAGAATATTTGAATTCCATCTGAAAGTATTTCAAATTCATAAACTTTATGCAACTCAATGATTTTCATGAGGGAAGATAAAATGACTTCTTCAAAGTATATGAAATATGAGTTGGAAGTATGAAGAAAGGTTTGAAGATGGTTTGATTTTTTTTAAATTCAAAACCATTTGGAGTTATTTGGTTTTATTTCGAATTATTTTTCTCCAAAATTAAACTATATGGAAAATAGGGTAAAATGATTCCCTACATTATAAAAATGGAGAAAAATTAGTTTGAAATAATTTTGGTATCTTAATGTAATTTTATTTGAATTTTAATTGCATCAGTAGCACTTTTTGATTTATTAGAATTTATGTGAACTTTATTTCACCATGTAAAAATGTTCATGTTGTAGGATTTATTTTTCCGGTCATTTTGATATATTATATGCCTATATAAAAATATGTTTGTTTTTTTTTTATGAGTGTGGTTTCTGCGATGTTTAAAAAAAACAAAGCCGCCCGGCCAGACCAGCGAGGCCCAGCTACAGGTCGGCACAGCCTAGCGCTAGCCCTAGGGCTAGCGCACACGCGCAGGTATGGGAGGAACTCCCAGGAGCGCCGCCGCCACCTCTCTCGCTCGTCTCTCTCTCTCCCTCATTTTTTTTTCTTTTTTCTTCTCTCTTCACGTTGGGACCCACCTGGTCTTCTTCCTCCTCACGTAAAAAAAGGAATAGGAGATTGCCATGCCACCCGCGTCCGTGATCTCCGGAATCAATTCCTCGAGGCTACCCCCTTGCCCAAGATCATGCCCTATAAATACCCCACAAACTCCTCGTCCGACCCCCAAAAAACCCCACGCCGAGACCACCTCTACCTCACGTGTTCTTCATTTGGATCTCGCCGGAGCCGAGACGGTTCACGGTAGATCCCGACGCTGGTGAGAAACCCCGACCTACGAAACTTTGTCTCTCCAACTCCCATCATGTAGGCACACCTCTCTGACATCTTCTCAATCTCCAGGAAGCACCGGAGCCCCGCCGTGGACCTCGCCCGACATTGCCGGAGCACGGAGTTCATCTCAACGTTCTGCTCACCTCGATCACCATAGACGACCATCTACACCAAAAATCAGTTGCCCTCGCCACACCGCATCTCCTGGACATCACCGCCTCCGCCTCCGGTCACCGGAGCCGTCGCCCCCACCGACCTCCACTTCCATGCCTACACGAGTTCCTCTGTGTAAGCACGAACCTCTTCCTCTGTTCGTTGGTGTTTTTTTCTTACATCGAACCGTTACGTTAGATTGGATCTGCTTAGCAGGTCGGTTTTATTTTTCATTAGATCGGTTTTAGTGCAGGGTTATTTTTCGGTTTAGATCTAAACCGGCTCACCGGTTTTTGTAATTATACACTGTACGCGGTTTGATTAGTTAGCGCCTGAGCACAGTATAACTTCAAATCGCACAACCCTTAGGCCCAATAGCGCATGTTTTTATTTTTTATGTAATTTCGTTTCTGTTTTTAAAACAGAAAAGTTCCAATCTTGTAAATTCTATATCTCCTAGGTTATTTAATATTTTAATTTGATTCTTTTTGCACTAGTTTAGAAATTTCTTAAAATTTCTATAGATATGAAGTTTGATCATGTTTGAAACATTGAATTTGAATGTTTATGAAATTTGTTCAGATCACTAGATTTGCAATAACTTGAGCTAGGTATATTATTTTTTATTGATTCTTTTTGCTACTGTTTTATTATGACCTTGCCTATCAGTAGGACTTTATTGAGTGATTTTTAGGAGTATCTTTATTAGGGTTTTATTAGAAACAGTAATGTTTTGTTTAAATAGTTGTTTTAGTCATTTAATTATTGTTTTAATTAATTTTAGTTAGTTCCTTTTGTATAAATTTTACATGTGGTTATATGTTTCTGTTTAGTTGCAGTAGATAAATTTTTATAGGTATCTATTAGTGATTATCTACTATTGAGCTATTTGTTTGTTTAGCTCAAAATTTTAGTTAATAGAAATAGTTTATTAGTCTTAAACGTATTTTTTTCCACTTCAAGTTATTTTGTTATTGTTTCTATTATTTAGAAACACATTAGTTTATATACTTATTTAGTATACTTACTATTTTCTTGGAGCTTTGCTAGATGTTATAGTTGTTCTAGTATTAACTAGATAGTTATAATAGTTCTTATACTAGTTATTTTTGCTAGTAAATACTTTAGTAAATTATTCTGTGTTGTCTCATTAGAATTATATTTTATTTTGTGTAGAAAAAATTATTAGAGTAATTTAGTGATGTTATGTTAAGATTTCTTTAGTGATGTTAGAATTATAAGGTTCTCACTGGTTTTCTATCTGGTTTTCTATTTGATTTTCTATTTGGTTTTCTTTATTGCTTTTATTTTGAATTGAGTGATGATATGATTGATAGAATTGATTGCTAGGATGATTGATTATATGATTGTCATGTTTGACTATATAGATTTTCTCGGAGTGACGAATAGTTTATCAAAGTTTCCGAGAGCGTTATTATCTTTATCAACTCACCAGGCAAGTCCACTTTGACCATGCTTTTCATACCTATGTTTTTATTGCATTTAGTGTCATCTTTGCAACAACTTCTCCAGTAGTGATATTGATTTCTTGTAGTGGAGTAGAATGCATGAGGTAGGAACCCACCTCCCTGT
This sequence comes from Triticum urartu, assembly GCF_003073215.2. NCBI lineage: Eukaryota > Viridiplantae > Streptophyta > Magnoliopsida > Poales > Poaceae > Triticum > Triticum urartu. The sequence continues at coordinate 85,297,844 of NC_053026.1, forward strand.
TACCAAGCCCGGGACGTATATAGTTTTAATGCTACGCTATAGTAGACGGGGTTTGGTATGAGTGCTCGAGAGTGGTGTGAGAATGAAAGACTTTTCGTCAAAGACGACAATTTCATGATGGCATCTGCAAGGACTGCATCTTCAAGGCCTCAAGACTTCAAGACTCGAGACAAGAATTCAATACACACTATTGGGTGAAGGACGGATTTGATGGGCACCCTGGAGCAACTAGTGGATGGCTGGGATGCATGGAGAAGCGCCATGACATCTTGCGGAAAGCTTCACCCAGATTCAAAGAGACGAAAGAATACTTCATGCCCGGAAGCTTACCTGTGCAACCGCAAGTCAATATGGGCTCTGGCTTGGTTGACCTTAGTAGTGACTCTGGCTGGGACGGTGCTAGCAGATGTAGAACTACGGTAGGATTGGATGAGCCCGGACAGTGGCCAGGGGAACTCTTTGGAAGACCATGTTTCGGTCATCTTGTTCTCAAACACTCTGAAGTGCGAGGACATAAAAAGAGGGACTGAATCTTGCGGTTAAAGTGCACAACACTCTGCAGAGTTAAAACCTAATCGATTAGCCATGTCCCCGGTTATGGACAATTTGAGCCTCTAGACTTGGATCTATCTCTGAACTCTCAACACCGGATTGATAACTTAATTGTGGGCAACCTCTGATGATTAGCGCCATGAGACATTGGTTGGCGGAACCATGTCATGGTAGAAAACTCTATAGTGAGGACTCCTGATATTCCTTTGTTGTAGGGAAATAAAACTAGCTTTTACGCAAAAACTCAGACACAGAGCCACAAAGCCATATTGCATATAGTATAGTTTTATCATATGATCTTTCTACAGTGATCTTGCCGGTACATTCAATGTACTGACCTACACGGCTGCAACGTATCATGTTGCAGGAATTATTTCTACGACGAGTAAGGATTTCGATATAGGGTTACGGTCTACACTCAACCTGCCGATGGCGTTCATGGGACTCCACACCCGATAGTTTGTTTCCGCTGAGACGTATGAGGTATATATCAGTTTTATGTTATTTATACATGTGATTTCACTTTGATATATACATTGATGTATTGTGTGTGCCGGCATACTGATCCAGGGATGGCACAGATACACAGAGGCTTGACCGTTTGAGGTCGGGTCGCTACACACCTACTAGATACCGAATGCCATCTACCTGTGCCCTCAGCACCAATGTCCATCTCGGGGTTGTCCTCCTCTCTCCACACCGCCACCTTTGCGCTATGAGACCTACCAGATAATCTGGTACTAAACCTTCTACTCCCATTTCTCAAGAAACTTTCACTTGTGCGGGTTCGTATATCGGAGGCCTCATTGCACAACATCATCCACTCGAGTTGCCCTGCCCTGGAGTGCTTGGTGCTTGTTTTCACAGTTAGAATCGGTTGTCTCCAAATAAAGTCGCCTAACCTTCTAAGAATTGGAATTTCTTTTGACGGAAGGCAGCTCATCATCCAAGATGCCCCTTCACTTCAAAGGTTGATCCTTGATTCTAGTTATTCACTGTTGCAAATAACTGTCCTCTCTGCGCCTAAACTGGAGACCTTGGGTGTAATACATGATCTCTGTGCTCATTTCAATATGGTGTTTGGCTCCACAGTTCTTCAGGTACTTTATATTATCATCTACACTTGTAACCATAAGCTACGTTTTAAATTTCTGCGCATAAGTTATATGTCATCTTGGAGTACACATTTTGTACTAATATTATGTTCTATGCTTAATGAAGAGTTTCTCCATGGATGGCCTATCAATGGTGCTGGATTCTGTCAAGATCTTATATATCCAAATGAATAGTTTTGATATGAACAATATTATTGGCTTGCTGCAATGCATTCCATGTCTGGAGAAGTTGTATATAAAGGTGATAATTTCACGCACATTGGAAGCCCGCATATAGTGTACTAGAATTAACCGTTCAGCTATTGCTCTTTCGGCACTCTTTTTTTAGACCTTAACTGTTTTCAATCTTCATGTCTATTTAGGCAACATGATGGGGTAAGAAAGTTATAAGCAATCGGTGGATTCATAAGCATCGGGATTTTCTCACTTCTCATGAGATTCGATTGAAGACAATAACGCTAGAATGATATGTAGCCAACCATGAAAACACTAGATTTGTCACATTCTTCCTGCTGAATGCGAGGTTACTATTGTTCATCAGGCTTAAGTTTATCAATAGCATGGTTTTGACGGATGGGTATGTGGAAGAGCAAAAAAAGGAGTTTCAGGTGGGCAAAAGAGCTTCTAAACATGCCGGGCTTCTATTTACAACATATTGTCGTCATAATCCAGTAAATTTTACGACCCAGGATGTTCATTCTATGGACCTGACCGATCCATTTGACTGTGACTGCCGAAAACAGTGCTGGAGTTAGATGTTGTTGCCCTTTTGAACCTAGGTTTTTTTGTAAACCTGATGAACAATTAACCCTCGTGCTTTTGTACAGTTTGTAAGGTGGAGTTAGATCTTCTTGCCCTTTTCAACTCGGCTGTGAATGTCATATTTTCTTTGAAGCAAGGCAAATGGCTTGCCGGTCGTTTAATTTAGAGTGAAATATTGTAACAACTAACAAATCCCAACCAAGGGAAATAACATCACTCTCGCCGGCTGCTTGAGCTCACTGTGCATTACAAAAGCCAAGTGATTAGCCCCCACCAGCACCCACAAACTTATTTCGAACTAGCACATCAAATGGGCTGTAAATTTTCATAGGAAAGGCTGCATGACCGTGACAGATTTGGATTCTGACATTTGGGACCCGTGAGGAAATAGCCTATCCAAGGTGGTGTCGACTTACTAGCCAGTCAACAAACGATTCTGCCTACCAGCCATTGGATTGACATCCAATATCTATCGTGTATCTTCTATCTCTTGTATTCTTCTTCCTCTAGCCACCCAAACCAAACCACCCCGTCGGCTCCGCCTTCTCCCGCCTCCCATGGCTGGCTGCACCTCTGCCGCCCTACCATACGTACCCTCCAACGTTGGCCAGTCCCTCCCTCTATTCCCCCACGCGTCTTGTTATTCTCCGGCGACGTCAGCCCCAACATGCACCCGCACCCGAACCAGTCAACCCTCGCACTCCCCTCCGCCTGCGACTGGACCGGCGCATCTTCCACGGCTCATGTTTGTTCTGTCCGAGGCCTCGCCATTGTCCTACGCCTTGCGGCCTTGGTTTTCTCGCCGTGCGCGGTGCGCCGCCCTCTTGCGTTGTCAATGCCGTCAACAACCGAGAGGAACAAGGAGATGACTGTACGTGGAGAGGATGACAGTAGGGACCCACCAGCGTCATGGCAGTACGCAAGCAAGTGCCTCTATATTACAAGCCCAAAAATATGGTTCCTCCTAATGGTTGGACATCTGGGGCTCACGCCATTGTCAACGTAGTCAATAAACGAGAGAATTACACTACGAGCGGCTGACCCCAGGGACCCAGCAGGCCGCGTAGTTTTTTTGAGGAACAAGCAGTTGTTATTTATACTAGTTTTAGCGACGGATCAGGTTAACAACGGGGCTGTGCGGGGGCTATGGACCGTCTAGCCAAGGTTTTATTTATGTTTACCACATCATGAGCCCAGTTGTGTTTTTTTCTTGCTGAAAATGGCTAGCCGAGTTCTATTTTTTTTAAAGAAATACCCAAACGATGCCTACTTGCTTTATCAGCCCTGCTGGGCTGCAAATCTTTCAAGACGAGGAGAGTTTCATTCGGTTTGCCCAGAAATGGGATGTACATTTTTAAAATACATCAAACCAGGAATTAGTTTCAATTTTTTTTCATTACAAGACTTTAAATTCCATTAATTTTTATGCGTGGAAAATTATTTGGATTTTATATTTATATAAATTATTTTTCAAAATAGTTTGAATGTGAATCGATATTTTGGGATTAAAAACAGTTGACCGCACCGAAAAATGCAAAATTTCGTATACTTTTTAACCGTGTCGACAATATGGGGTGTAATGCTAACAAAAAGAAGATGGGCTCCAAAAAAATTCTTAAGAATTAGCAAATGGGTTGTACATTATTAGAAATAATGCACACGAGAGCAGTGACTGTTGGATGTCCTTATCCAATGGCTGTTGTACGTCTTCAATCTCTGCTCTTCCTGCTCCAGCCGCTCAAACAAGCGCCAGCGGGACTGCCTGCTCCCTCCTCCCGCGGCCGGATGTGCTTCCGCGTAGGCCTCACCGCCCCACCGTACTCACATCGCTGGCCTAGCCATCCCTCTACTCACCCACACCTGCTGTTACTCTCCGGGGACGGCAGAGGAACCAGTAAACCCTCGTACTCTTCCGCGTGGGAAACAACGGTCGAGTCTTCCCTGGCTCCGTGTCGTTCCCTTCCTAGGCCTCGCCGTCGTCCACCGCCCTGGTGCTCTCGGCGCGGCCTGGTCAACATGGTCAACGACCGACATGCATCTGAAGTGGACTGTACGTGGAGAGGCTGACAACTGGGTCCACGGCCGCACGCAAGAAAATGCCTCCTTATTACGAGCAAAATAATGATTCCTCCACCTGACATCCGGGACCCACCGAAAGGTCCTCTGTATTTTGCGAAAAAAACATTACCGCCGCTGACAGCTCAGACCCACCAGCTATATCTTTGCACGCAAGGAAGTGCCTCCTTATTACGCACAAAAAATTAAGACCCCCTGCTAGCTGGGACCCACCATAGTGTGTGGCTGACTTGTGGGCCTACTAAGTAGACGGGGACGGAGGGCTTTGTCAACTTACTCAATGAACGATTCTAGCTCCAGTTACTGTACGATGTCCATCCAACGGCCATAGTGCTTCTTCAACCTCTGGTCTTCTTGTTCCAGCCGCCCAAAGAAGCACCGGTCGTGCCGCCGGCTCCTGCCTCCCGTGGCCGGCTGTACTGCTATGGAGCCCTCACCGCCCCCATACTACTCCCACCGCTGGCCGGGCCATCCCTCCACTCACCCACACCCCCTATTATTCTGCGCCGACGACATCCTCACACTGCAGCCGAACCAGTGAACCCTCGTACTCCTCTCCGCATGGGCATCCACTGTCGCGTCTTCCCCGGCTCCGCGTCGTCCCCTTCCTAGGCCTTGCCTTCGTCCACCGCCTTGGTGCTCTCGGCGCGGCGTGGTCAATGTGGTCAACGACCGACTTCCATCGGAAGAGTACTGTACGTGGAGAGGTGGACAGCTGGGTCCAAGGCCGTAGCTGGGTCCACAACCACAGCCCAGTTTTTTTGTGATTTGCCAAGTAAGTCGCTTTGTCAGGCCTGTTGGGCTACAAATCTTTCAAGACAAGGAGACCTTCATTCGGCTGGCCGAGAAAATGGCCTATCAGTAATGAGAAATGGGTTGTACATTTTTAAAACACATCAAACCGGCAATTACTTTCAAATTTCTTTTTTTTCATTTTGAGATTTTAAATTGCATTGATTTTTATGCGTGGACAATTTGTTGGATTTTATATTGATATACATTTATTTTTAATATTAGTTTGAATGTGACTCGAAATATCGGGATTAAAAACAGTTCGGACCGCACCGAAATATGCAAAATTTCATATAATTTTTTAACCGTGGACACAATATGAGCTGTAATGCTAACAAAAATAATATGGGCTCCAAAAAACCTTAAGAATTAGCAAATGGTCTGTAAATTATTAGAAATAATGGCAGATGGGCTGTATGCTATTTTCCACAGATTTGAGGCTTTCCTAAAAAAAGGTTGATGCACAAGCAGTGACTGTTGGATGTTCATCCAACGACCGTCATGCTTCTTCAATCTCTTCTCTTCCTGCTCCAGCCGCTCAAACAAGTGCCGGCGGGACTGCCTACTCCCTCCTCCCCGCGGCCGGCTGTGCTGCCGCATATGCCTCACCGCCCCACCGTACTCCCATCGCTGGCCTAGCCATCCCTCTACTCACCCACACCTGCAGTTATTCTCCGGCAATGGCAGACGAACCAGTAAACCCTTGTATAGTCGTACTCCCCTCCGTGTGGGAAACAGCTACCGAGTCTTCCCTGACTCCGTGTCGTTCCCTTCCTAGGCCTCGCCGTCGTCCACCACCCTGGTGCTCTCGGCGCGGCCCGGTCAACATGGTCAACGACCGACATGCATCTGAAGTGGACTGTACGTGGAGAGGCTGACAGCTGGGTCCACGGCTGCACGCAAGGAAATGCCTCCTTATTACATGCAAAATAATGATTCCTCCACCTGACATCTGGGACCCACCGAAAGGGCCTCTGTATTTCGCGAAAAAAATATTATCGCCGCTGATATCTCGGACCCACCAGCTATATCTTCGCACGCAAGGAAGTGCCTCCTTATTACGCACAAAAAAATGAATACTCCCCCTGCTAGCTGGGACCCAGTATAGTGGCAGGCTGACTTGTGGGCCTACTAAGTTGACGGGGACGGAGGGCTTTGTTAACTTAGTCAATATGCACGATTCTAGATCCAGTGACTGTACGATGTCCATCCAACGACCGTGGTGCTTCTTCAACCTCTGGTCTTCTTGCTCCAACCGCCCAAACCAGTGCTGGTCGTGCCTCGGGCTCCTACCTCCCATGGCCAGCTGTGAGGCGACGGAGGCCTCACCGCCCCCTACTACTCCCACCGCTGGCCAAGCCATCCCTCTACTCACCCACACCCCTTGTTATTCTGCGGCGACGGCAGCCTCACACCGCAGTGAACCAGTGAACCCTCATACTCCTCTACGCGTGGGCATCCACTACCGCGTCTTCCCCGGCTCCGCGTCGTCCCCTTCCTAGGCCTCGCCATCGTCCACCGCCCTGGTGCTCTCGGTGCGGCATGGTCAACGTGGTCAAGGAACGGCTTCCATCGGACGTGGACTGTACGTGGAGAGGCTGACAGCTGGGTCCACGGCTGCAGGAAGGAAGTGCCTCCTTATTACACGGAAAATAATGATTCCTCCGACTGATAGTAGGGACCCACCGTACGGGCCACTGTATTTTGCGAGAAAATGTTTCCCCCCTGACTGCTAGGACCCACCGGACGGGCCACCAAATTTCACGAAAAAACATTCCCCCCACTATCAGCTTGGACCCACCGGAAGTGCCTCCTTATTACGCAGAAAAAAATGAATACTCCCCCTGCTAGCTGCGACCCACCTTGGTGGGAGGCTAACTTGTGGGCCTACTAAGTTGAGGGGACGGAGGGCTTTGTCAACTTAGTCAATATGAATGATTCTAACTCCAGTGACCCTACGATATCCATCCAACAGACATAGTGCTTCTTCAACCTCTGGTCTTCTTGCTCCAGCCGCCCAAACCAGCGCCGGTCGTGTCGCGTGCACCTACCTTCCGTGGCCGGCTGTGATGCCGTGGAGGCCTCACCGCCCCTAATACTCCCACCGCTGGCCAGGCCATCCCTCTACTCACCCACACCCCCTGTTATTCTGTGGCGACGGCAGCCTCACACCGCAGCCGAACCAGTGAATCCTCATACTCCTCTACGCGTGGGCATCGACTGTCGCGTCTTCCCCGGCTCCGCGTCGTCCCCTTCCTAGGCCTCGCCGTTGTCCACCGCCCTGGTGCTCTCTGCGCGGCGTGGTCAACGTGGTCAAGGAACGGATTCCATCGGACGTGGACTTTACGTGGAGAGGCTGATAGCTGGGTCCACGGCCACAGCAAGGAAGTGCCTCCTTATTACACGGAGAATAATGATTCCTCCACCTGACAGCAGGGACCCACCGGACAGGCAACCGTATTTTGTGGAAAAAATGTTTCCCCCCTGACTGCTGGGACCTACCAGCTATATCTTCACACGCAAGGAAGTGTGTCCGGGGCAAAAAAATGATTCGCCCCCCTAACTGCTGGGACCCACCAGCTACATCTTTACACGCAAGGAAGTGACTGACAGTTGGGACCCACCTGGTCGAAGCGTATGTAGCATTGTCATTCTGGTCGCGAACGTGTACGTACATACTGGTCGTTGTAGAGGCGCGCACGTGTCGTAGTAGAGGCGTGCACGTGTCGTAGTAGAGGCGCTCACGTAGCATGTACACGTACATACAGCGGCCAGTGTGCAAGAAAGAAAATACAACCACGTACGTACATATGGGCGGGGTCTCGAACACCAACTCGCGCATACATACAGCCAGGGCTCGTGTACATGGCTGGGTCAGAACGGAGAAACTGCGTCGTCGTCGTGTTCATGGGGAGGCAATGGAATGCGTCGTGTTCATCAGGAGGCAATGGAATGCGTGGGAGCCAACCGGCTTGGATGGAACAGCCGATGGAAACGAGGCCTGGCATACAGCACAACGGAGGAAACGGCCTTGTGTTCGACCGGCCATGTTCAAAACGGGATCCTGTTCATCGGGAGGGGTCTGGCTTACCGCAAAACAGAGGAAACGGACCTCCTACGGTCGAAACGGGGGTCCTGTTCATCGGGAGGGGTGTGGCGTACCGGAAAACAGAGGAAACAGACTTGTGTTGGAGCGCTATGGTCGAAACAGGGGTCCTGTTCATCGGGAGGGGTGTGGCGTACCGCAAAACGGGACTCCACGGGATACTGTTCATCTCCACCGTCGACCCCCTCCAGCCTCCACGGGCTACTGTTCATCCACCGTCGACCTCCTCCAGCCTCCACCTGTGACTGTTCATCCACGGGCTCCTGTTCATCCACCCTCCACCACGCTCTACTCCATCGGCTGTTGTTCAACCAGCCCTCTCCACGGGCTCCTGTTCAACCACCCCTCCACAGGCTACTGTTCATCCAACCCTCCACCATCTACTGTTCATCCAGCCCTCCACGGGGTGGTCATGTTCATCCAGCCCTCCACGGGGTCCTGTTCATCCATCCCCAACCGGCTCGATCGATCGGGGTCCTGTTCATCCAGAGGCAACACCACGGGGTCCTGTTCATCCACCCCCACCAGGAACTGTTCATCCAACCCCCCCCATCAATGCTCACTGTTCATCCAAAGGCAGCATCGATCGGCTTCAATTAGCAGCAATAGCGAAGAAGCGCTCGATCAGGTTCAGTTAACAGCCATCGGTCGATCGCTCGGGGTCAGTAATGCGTAGCCTGCAGTGCAATCGCTCGGGTTCAGTAGGCGAACACCTCGCTCAGGTTCAGTTAGATCCCAACGCCTCGCACCCACGCGCGTGCATGTACGAGAGAAATGTGCATCACTCGGCCCTGATCACCCACCGTAATCGGGAACACCCAGATATTTTCCTCGCCCTCGCTTCTACCACGGTTTTGCCGTCATGGACGGCCCAAAGAATGTCATGCAGCTGCGTCTCTGGCCCACCTAGGATGAAAAGCCCATTTTTTGTCATGATTTTTTGTCATAGAAGTAGGAGCCCACCACATCAATGATGATACCGGGTTTTGTCACAATTATCGTCATAGAAGTGTCATAAGTATGACAGAAAAAAATTTCATTCAGCCCAAAATGTCACGGATGTGTCTTTTTTTGTAGTGTCACCTGACCTTTGGTGAAAGGATTGGGCTTCTTCCCTGAACTTCCATTGCCATTTCCATTCTTTTCTTCAGAACACTCAGTGGCATAGTGTCCAGTCTTCCCGCACTTGAAACAATTAATGTGACTTAGATCCTTCTTGGTGGGTGTTGCTGGGTTGGAACAGTTCTGGCTACTCCTTCCTCCATTCCCATTTCCATTCCTGGAGCCACTGTGGTTATGTGAACTTCCTCCATTGTGAGTGTGGACTCCATGGTTATGGGTGTAACCTCCGGAGTTAGGGGTAAAGCGAGGCTTCTTCTGAGCTCCACAATTGTACTTCCCCTGTCCATACTTCCGTTTGCGGCTCTCTATCTGCTGCTGTTTGCTTTCAATCATAAGGGCCCGGTCTACCAACTCCTGATATTTAGTGAATGTTGCCACCATCAACTACATACTCATCTCATCATTCAGTCCTTCCATAAACTTCTCCTGCTTCGCGGCATCTGTGGCCACATCATCTGGGGTATAGCGGGCTAACTTGCTAAACTCATCCATGTACTGCCCCATAGTATGATTTCCCTGGCGTAAGTTGTGAGACTCACGCTTATTCATATTCATTGCTCCTGTAGAGACATGGGCTGTGCGGAAAGCTTGCTGAAACTGATCCCAAGTGACATTGGCTATGGGAAAAGTGGTTGTATAATTCTCCCACCATGAGGCTGCGGGTCCATCCAGTTGGTGTGCAGCAAAGCACACCTTCTCCACATCTGTGCAACCTGCGGTGGTCAACTCCCTTCCAATCCTGCGTAGCCAATCATCAGCAACAATCAGCTCGATGCTACTAGAAAACACCGGCAGATTCAACCTTAGAAAACGGGCTAAGTTGTCAACTAGGGGTGGTGGCAGTGGGTTGTTGTTGTTGCCTTGGTTCTGGACTAGTAGCTGCATCAAGGCATTCTGCTATTGGATCAACTGAGTGAGCTCTGGTGGGAAGACAAATTCGGGGTCACGTCTCAGAGGCATCTGATGGGTTTAGAGGGAAGAGATTATAATAGAATTAGGTCTAAAGAGAAAGCACTACCCGTATGCACATGAGACAAACACATTCATATCGCACCACTCAATTCAAACAAGGGCATACAATCGATCTAGCTACCGTTACAAAGATACCTGGGCTACTACTATTTACATGGGGGTAATTCTACTGATAATATGGTGGTCATATAGAAATTTTGATCAGTGGAAGACTCCATGATGTCCGCTCCAGCTTCGTCTTTGTAACGGGGTCGGAGTCGGTGTCGTTGATGATGATGTAGTCCTCGGGATGGTCGTCTTCTCCTCCTAGCGCGGGGTTGATAACCCACAAGTATAGGGTATCGCAACAGCTTTCGAGGGTAGAGTATTCAACCCAAATTTATTGATTTGACACAAGGGGAGCCAAAGAATATTCTCAAGTATTAGCAGCTGAGTTGTCAATTGAACCACACCTGGAAACTTAGTATCTGTAGCAAAGTGTTTAGTAGCAAAGTAATATGATAATGGTGGTAACGGTAACAAAAGAGTAATGAAAGCAAAGTAATGTTTTTGGTATTTTGTAGTGATTGTAACAATAGCAACGGGAAAGTATATAAGCGTAAACCAGTATATGGAAAGCTCGTAGGCATCGGATCAGTAATGGATAATTATGCCGGATGTGGTTCATCATGTAACAGTCATAACATAGGGTGACACAGAACTAGCTCCAATTCATCAATGTAATGTAGGCATGTATTCCGAATATAGTCATACGTACTTATGGAAAAGAACTTGCATGACATATTTTGTCCTACCCTCCCGTGGTAGTGGGGTCCTAATGGAAACTAAGGGATATTAAGGCCTCCTTTTAATAGAGTACCGGAACAAAGCATTAGCACATAGTGAATACATGAACTCCTCAAACTATGGTCATCACCGGTAAGTATCCCGATTATTGTCACTTCGGGGTTAACGGATCATAACACATAATAGGTGACTATAGACTTGCAAGATAGGATCAAGAACACTCATATATTGATGAAACACATAATGGGTTCAGATCTGAAATCATGGCACTCGGGACCTAGTGACAAGCATTAAGCATAGCAAAGTCATAGCAACATCAATCTCAGAACATAGTGGATACTAGGGATCAAACCCTAACAAAACTAACTCGATTACATGATAAATCTCATCCAACCCATCACCGTCCAGCAAGCCTACAATGGAATTACTCACGCACGGCGGTGAGCATCATGAAATTGGTGATGGAGGATGGTTGATGATGATGACAACGACGAATCCCCCTCTCTGGAGCCCAGAACGGACTCCAGATCAGCCCTCCCGAGAGGTTTTAGGGCTTGGCGGCGGCTCCGTATTGTAAAACGTGATGAATTCTTCTCCCTGATTTTTTTCTCCCCGAAAGCAAATATATAGAGTTGGAGTTGGAGTCGGGAGGTCTCCAGGGGGCCCACGAGGTAGGGGGGCGCCCCCCACCCTCGTGGACAGGGTGTGGGCCCCCTGGTCTTCATCTTTGGCGAGGATTTTTTATTATTTATTGTAAGATATTCCGTGGAGTTTCAGGTCATTCTAAGAACTTTTGTTTTCTGCACATAAAATAAAATCATGGCAATTCTGCTGAAAACAGCGTCAGTCTGGGTTAGTTCCATTCAAATCATACAAGTTAGAGTCCAAAGCAAGGGAAAAAGTGTTTGGAAAAGTAGATACGACGGAGACGTATCAACTCCCCCAAGCTTAAACCCTTGCTTGTCCTCAAGCAATTCAGTTGACAAACTGAAAGAAATAAAGAAAAACTTTTACAAACTCTGTTTGCTCTTGTTGTTGTAAATATGTCAAGCTAGCATTCAAGTTTTCAGCAAAGATTATAACTAACCACATTTGCAATAATTCTCAGGTCTCATGATTACCCATATCAATGGCATAATCAACTAGCAAGCCATAATAATAAATCTTGGATGACAACACTTTCTCAAAACAATCATAATATGATATAACAAGATGGTATCTCGCTAGCCCTTTCTGAGACCGCAAAACATAAATGTAGAGCACCTTTAAAGTTCAAGGACTGACTAGACATTGTAATTCATGGTAAAAGAGATCCAATCATAGTCACACCCAATATAAATTAACAGTGATGAATGCAAATGACAGCTGCGCTCTCCAGCTAGTACTTTTAATAAGAGGGTGATGACTCAACATAAAAGTAAATAGATAGGCCCTTCGCAGAGGGAAGCAAGGATTTGTAGAGGTGCTAGAGCTCGATTTTGAAATAGAGATAATTAATATTTTGAGCGGTATACTTTCATTGTCAACATAACAACGAAGAGATGGCGATATCTTCCATGCTACACACATTATAGGCGGTTCCCAAACAGAATGGTAAAGTTTATACTCCCCCTCCACCAACAAACATCAATCCATGGCTTGCTCAAAACAACGAGTGCCTCCAACTAACAACAGTCCCAGGGGGAGTTTTGTTTTGCAATTATTTTGATTTAGTTTGCATAGAGCATGGGACTGGGCATCCCGGTGACCAGCCATTTTCTTGTGAGTGAGGAGCGGAGTCCACTCCTCTTGAGAATAACCCGCCTAGCATGGAAGATACAGACAGCCCTAGTTGATACATGAGCTATTCGAGCATACAAAACAGGATGATTATTTGAAGGTTTAGAGTTTGGCACATACAAATTTACTTGGAACGGCATGTAGATACCGCATATAGGAAGGTATAGTGGACTCATCTGGAATAACTTTGGGGTTTAAGGGATTGGATGCACAAGCGGTATTCCTGCTTAGTACAGGTGAAGGCTAGCAAAAGACTGGGAAGCGACCAACTAGAGAGCGACAACAGCCATGTACATGCATTAGAATTAATAAACATTGGATGCAAGCATGAGTAGGATATAATCCACCATGAACATAAATATTGTGAAGGCTATGTTGATTTGTTTCAACTACATGCGTGAACATGTGCCAAGTCAAGTCACTTAAATCATTCAAAGAAGGATACCACCCCATCATACCACATCATAGCCATCTCAATAGCATGTTGGCACGCAAGGTAAACCATTATAACTCATAGCTAATCAAGCATGGCACAAGGAACTATGATCTCTAATTGTCATTGCAAACATGTTTATTCATAACAAGCTAAATCAAGATCGATGAACTCATCATATTTACAAAAACAAAAGAGGTCGAGTTCATACCAGCTTTTCTCATCTAAGTCAGTCCATCATATATCATCATAATTTCCTTTCACTTGCACGACCGAACGATGTGAATAATAATAAGAGTGCACGTGCATTGGACTAAGCTGGAATCTGTGAGCATTCAATAAACAGGAGAAGACAAAGCAATATGGGCTCTTGGTTAAATCAACAATAAAGCATATAAGAGCCACTTCAACAATTTAATCATGGTCTTCTCCTACTGACCCCCAAAGAAAAGAAAAAGAAATAAAACTATTTACACGGGAAAGCTCCCAACAAGCAAAAGAAGAACGGGAAATATTTTTGGGTTTGCTTTTTAATTATTACTACAACAATAAAAGTAAACTACTACTAATTTTTTTGGTTTTTCTTAAGGTTTATTAAACTTACAAGAAGAAAGCATAAAAAGGAAATTAAACTAGCATGGATGATACAATGAAAAAGTATGAACACCGACATCTAGCAATGAGTGTGTGGGAACATAAATGTAATGACGGTGGGAAATACGTACTCCCCCAAGCTTAGGCTTTTGACCTAAGTTGGTCTATGGCCACGGCTGGGCTGGCTGATATCCGTAGTAGAAGTTGGGGTTGTACTGAGATGCAGCGGCTATCGCCTCCTGAGCTGCAGTGTGGCGACGAGCGGCCTCCGCCCTCCTCTCGTACTCATCTACCTCCTCTCTGGTAATAGTATATCCTCCTCTTGCCTGATAATCAAAGAAAGCAGGAGCAGGGAGAGTAATACGGACAGCACGACGTGTGTCAAAGATTAGTCAGTACTGAAGAGGTGATTCGTTCCTCTCGACAAAATGGTGGTGAACCATAGCATTATAATCTAGAAAGGCAGGAGGTAATTCAATATCATCTTTGCGTACATCTATACCAAGAAAATTAGCTACGCAAGTTGCATAAATTCCACCAAAGAAATCTCCATTAAGTCTATTAAGATGTAACCTACGTGCTACAATGGCTCCCAAATTATATGATTTGTCTCCTAACACAGCACTCCTAAGAATATTGAGGTCAGGGACACACACGTGACATGCCTCATCTTTACCATTTATGCATCTACCTATGAAGAGAGCAAAATAATGTATAGCAGGAAAGTGAATGCTTCCTATGGTAGCTTGTGTAATATCTCTAGATTCTCCCACAGTTATATTAGCAAGAAAATCTCTAAATTCAGATTTGCGAGGATCCCTTATACTACCCCATTGTGGAAGTTTGCATGCAGTGGTAAAATCCTCTAAGTCCATGGTATAAGATTTATCATAAAGAACAAACAGGACAGTTGGAGAATTACGTGAAGTGCAAAATTCAAACCTCCTCACAAAGGAACTAGTGAGGTTATGATACTGACTGCACTTCTCTTCCTCGAAGCTCACAAGATCAGCATTACGTAAATATGCATTAAATTATTCTTTTATTCCCGCTCGATCCATAAAATTTTCAGCAGGCCATTGTCGGTGTCAAAACCGGCGGATATCAGGTAGGGGGTCCCGAACTGTGCGTCTAAGGCGGATGGTAACAGGAGGCAGGGGACACGATGTTTACCCAGGTTCGGGCCCTCTTGATGGAGGTAATACCCTACGTCCTGCTTGATTGTTCTTCATAATATGAGTAGTACAAGAGTTGATTTACCACGAGATCGAAGAGGCTAAACCCTAGAAGCTAGCCTATGGTATGATTGTTGTTCTTGGTCCTACGGACTAAACCCTCCGGTTTATATAGACACCGGAGGGGGCTAGGGTTACACAGAGTCGGTTACAAGGAAGGAGATCTACATATAAGTATTGCCAAGCTTGCCTTCCATGCCAAGGAGAGTCCCATCTAGACACGGGACGAAGTCTTCAATCTTGTATCTTCATAATCCAATAGTCCGGCCAAAGGATATAATCCGGCTGTCCAGATACCCCCTAATCCAGGACTCCCTCAGTAGCCCCTGAACCAGGCTTCAATGACGATGAGTCCGGCGCGCAAATTGTCTTCGGCATTGCAAGGCGGGTTGCTCCTCCGAATACTTCATAGAAGATTTTGAACACGAGGATCGTGTCCGGCTCTGCAAAACAAGTTCCACATACAACCGTAGAGAGAATAATATTTTCACAAATCTAATCTGCCGACGCATTCCGCAGTGTGACATCACACCACAGCCAGGTCACCATTCAAATCGTTTTTCATAACCAACCTCAGCGTGTTTCACGAGGCGGTTTCCTTGGCACTTCTTGTCGAAGCAGAGATCGTGTCCCCTTATTATGGGATTCCCATCAATACGGACATGGGTAACCCGACCGCACCATCAATTACGGCGCTTGGGGGATAAGCGAGTTTTACCAGGCTGGTGGGGGCGCATAGTTTTCGTCCGCCCTTATAAAGGGATAAGGGTTCACCTTTTTCTACCCACGCCTTCTTCCTCCTTGCTCATCCATTCTCGCGCACTCGAGCTCATGCGCCCAAGTCCACATCCTTCTCCCCAACCCTCTCCAAACATGTCTGGAGCGGGAGGCAAGTGGATGGTCTCCTCCGTCACGGAGGGAGACATCAAAAAGCTGCGCGGGGCCGGATACTTAGCCGCGGATATCGCGCATCGGCTACCAGCCACGGGGCAGATCGTCCCTACCCCAGAACCTTATGAAAGGGTGGTTTTCCTCACCAACTTTGTCCATAGACTGGGGTTTCCCCTCCATCCATTCGTCCGCGGCCTTATGTTCTATTATGGGCTGGACTTCCATGATCTGGCCCCGAATTTCATCCTCAATATCTCGGCGTTCATCGTCGTGTGCGAGGCTTTCCTCCGCGTCCGGCCCCACTTCGGCCTGTGGCTGAAGACCTTCAATGTCAAACCGAAGGTAGTAGGCGGCCAACAAGCGGAATGCGGCGGAGCCATGGTGGGCAAAATTCCCAACGTTACATGGCTCAAGGGCTCCTACGTGGAGACCATAAAGGGGTGGCAATCGGGGTGGTTCTACATCACCTAGCCGCGCGACACCAACTGGGTGGCCGCCCCCCGAGTTTCGATCTGGAATCCCCACTCGGCTCACTTCCTGGAAGGAGAAGGGCCTGTCCTGGGGCTCATCGGTGGAGCTGGACGGACTCCAGAAGTGTATCCGGAACATCATAAGCAAGAAACTCAAGCTTGTCAACGTAGTCCAGGCCATGCTCTTCCGCCGGATCCTCCCATGTCAACAACGGGCTTTTAACTTATGGGAGTTCGACCCGGCCCAGCACCAGACTCTACGCGAGCTCTTTGACACGATGCACAAGGATGTCTGGAAGGTGCTATTCAAGGGCGCTGAGCTCCCCCCTCCCCTTACCGAGGACCGCGGGCTAAGCGCGACGCGCCCTGCGAATCCGGTAAGTTCTGTACATCACGTAGGGTATTTATTTTCCATAGTTTAACCATGTGTGGGATCTGAGCTCCCATGCCTTTGACAGGACTGGGTGGAGACATCAGAGCAGATTGATTGCCCAGCCCCTCTGCCCGAAGACCCTGCGGACGCTCTCCTGACGGAGATGCGGACTCTGGCTCCTTATGAGGTGCCGGAGAAGAAGACCAAGAAGAAGGCCACGGGAACCCGAAAGAGTTCCCAGCGCCAGGTGGTATCGGACTCATCGTCTGATAACTCCGAGACGCACTCCTCCCGTGAAAACAAGGAGGAGGAGAATGAAGGTTCTCCCCCTCCAGCTGGGGGAGACAAGAAAAGGAAGGCCACCCCAACCGGGGAGGCCGAAGGGTCCAAGAAGGGAAGGACTCTCCTTCCGGACTGTTCCACCACCGCCGCCGACGGCGAAGACGAGTGGTTACTCAGGGCCAAGCCCCTGGCGAAGTCGTAAGTATTCGGATACCAAAGTAACTCATAGCATACTTTTATTGCACTGCTTCTCCTAACGATGAATATGATCACGCAGTCCGCCCCGAACCCGTATCGACGTATCCTCGTCGGGTGGTTCTTTGGACTCGCCGGATATGAATAGTGATTCACTTCCAACCGCCTCATGTCCTCGCCGTACGGACAATGTCGAGGTATTGTCTCAAGGAGCACCGAGCCGAGGGGAGGTAGTCCTGGAGGCGCCTCAAGGCGACCTTCCGGACTCCAGGTGCAAAGGGAGCAAGACTCCCAAGGGCTCCAAGTTCGGCCCTTAGCCGAACACTGTGCCGGAACCTCCAGTGGTTCCAGACTCTGGCAGGCGGCCCCCTTCCAAGAGGGGCAAGCCGCCCGTGCCGGTGACCTCTGTCCATCCAGAGGCACCGGACAACCTGCTGGGAGCGCTTCGCGGAGCTTCCATCAACGAAGAGCACCGCACTATTATGAGTGCGGTGATCAAGAAGGTTCAGTCCGCCAAGAGCGGACTGACTGAAGCCTGTGCCAGCCTTCTAACAGGCTTTGAGGTAAGTATTTAAAATATAGGAAAATATTACTGCATAGACAGTAGCCCCTGATGCTCTGTTTGGTGTTCACAAAGAAAAGCCGAATAGAGGATCAAATAATATCTGCAGGAGTCTAATACAAGTATGTCTATATGCGTATGCAGGCTTCGCTGCTGACCTCTACCGCACTGACTACGGAGGTCACCGCACTAAAGCAGAACCTCGAGCAGTCCGAGAAAGAGCTCGGCCTTGCCAAGAAGCAGCTCGAGGAGGACAAAGGTAAGTAATACCTTGTCTATATATATATATAAGATGTGGTTGCAAAATGATAGGATCATCATGTATGTGCCAGGGGCCACGACCGAAGTGGCGACCCTGAAGCAAGCGCTGTCCGAGACCGAAAACAAAGCGGCCGAGGAGCGCACCGAGCGGGAGAAACAAGAGGCACGGGTGGGCGAGGTGCAGCAAGAGCTCCAGGCTCTCATGAAGAAGCACAAGACTTTGGAGCTTGACTCGAAGACGCGAGAGTCCGAGCTTGCCGCGGCCCTTGAGAGCACAAAGCATTCCAAGGCTGAAGCCCAAAAGGCCCTCCAGGAAATTGAGGTGATGAGGAATATAGCGGCGGGTAAGGCATTCATTATGCAAAGCAAGCATGTGAAAGTAAATTACTTGTTACTTACCCGAGTCCAGAGCTCTCTAGGAGCGATCGCAGATTTGCCCCGCAGTGTCTCGGATGCCGCAAAGTACTGCCAGGCCGAGGAGGGAAGCTCGACGGAGAAGTTGTTCTGGTCTCAGTATACTGGGACCGAACACCCGATGCTTGTGAGCGACCAGCTGAAGCAACTGGTCGAGCTGCACAAGGCGGCCAAACAGGCCATGAGGGGCCTTATAGTCCGGATGTGGCCTGGCGACTCCCTTCCCAATAGCTACTTCGGCCTGGTGAGGCGGCTTGTGGATGCCTGCCCATGGCTGGAAGTCATCAAGCGGTCCGTCTGCATCGAAGGTGCACGTCGGGTTTTTGCCCGTGCGAAGGTGCACTGGGCCAAGATGGACACCGAGAAGCTGGTGAAAGAGGGGCTGCCGCAGGGCAAGGAGCATCGCCACCCTGAAATGTATTATGAGGGTGTCCTGAAGGGTGCCCGTCTTGTGGCGGATGAGTGTACGAAGGATGTAATTTTTGAATGAACTTGCTCGTGTGATCCTATATTATGAAAACTTGTTCATGTGCGCTATGCAACGCTTGTCTGAATTGAAAATATTACCTTCTGTGCGGCTGTTTATCAAATCTAAGAGATGGCCAGTCATCGGCTTCTGCCCCCATGCCACGAGTGTTGGGGTGTTCAGGATAAATCTGAGCACTCTTTTTCCCATTGTTGGGTCCTTCGAGGGAGGTGCTCAGGACAACGAACAAGGCAATCGGACTATAATGTTTTATCACTCTCACTTAGCCATAGAAGTCTACAATTTTAAATTTTGGCGAAGCCCCTAGTATTCGGAAGGCCGAATTCGGGGCGCTATACACGCCTAAGCCGGACAAAGCCGACTCCTCGCTCTAAGCGGCATAAGTCTTTAGGGACTCAAGACCTCTCGAATAGCGACCAGCTCTCTCCTTATCATGACAGTCAGTTTTAGCTTTCTCTACTGAGGTGCTTGCCCAGATGAACCGGGGCACAATCGCAGTAGTTCTCCCAGTGCTACCTTAGCCGATATAGCGGAACGTAAGGTACCAAAACATGGGAGCCGGGCAAACCCAACTATTGACCCAAGACATGATTCGGAGCTGATGCATATAATGCTATAAGTTCGGGGTGCCCCACTATCAAAAGTGTTCGGACTTCTCACGCCGTATTATGGGGTATGCTTAAGCCCCTGGCGTATTGGCCGTACCAGTGTGTACGGGTGCTGAATGTCATGAATGAACATATATATATAAGAAGAGATAATGCGGTAATAGTCTAGTGCTATGCATTGTTTATTCAAAAAGGTGCGTCGAAGCAGAATGATACAAGTAGTGCGATAAGCAAAAAGTAAGACTATTTGACATGTCCCCTCCAAGGGCAAGTTGAGGAATGGTATTTAAAGCAGGTATTTCACTCGTTATCAGAGACCACCTGGGAATTCCATGGTGCGACGTAGCTTTCTGCCTCCTTGGTTGTTGTATCGTGCGTCCATCAATCGTACTAACGGACGGGATTTCCAGAGAGTGAAGTCCTGAAAGAGAGAAAAAAATAACAAAGTGGGAAGCCCCTAGTGCGGTTGAGCCGCGTTTTGGGGCGTGCCGTAGTCGCGCCCCCCCCCACCTATGCCCGTGGTATTTTCAATGCGTAATTATGTACGCGTGGGACGGATTTCGCCGTTTGGCTGGGACGGGGGTGGGGGCCGCATTGCTATGCGAGCTTGAAACGTGCCAGGCGGTCTTGTTGCAGATTACTCCGGGCACGCTTGATGGTGTCCGGGTGTTTAATCGCCGAACTGGTGGATTGCCTTAAGAGGCTGCTTTGTGCTTCTGATGCGAGGGCCGCAGTGTGCTCCTCCGTGCAGAGAGAGCACTCTGTGTTTCCATTGATTATGATGACCCCCCCGAGGTCCTGGCATCTTGAGCTTGAGGTATGCATAATGCGGTACCACATTGAATCTCGCAAATGCGGTTCTCCCGAGCAGTGCGTGATAGCCACTGCGGAATGGGACTATATCGAAGATTAACTCCTCGCTTCGAAAGTTATCCGGGGATCCGAAGACCACTTCCAGTGTGACTGAGCATGTGCAATGGGCCTCTACACCTGGTATGACGCCTTTGAAGGTCGTTTTTGTGGGTTTGATCCTTGAGGGGTCTATACCCATTTTGTGCACTGTGTCCTGATAAAGCAGGTTCAGGCTGCTGCCGCCGTCCATAAGGACTCGAGTGAGGTGAAATCCGTCGATGATTGGGTCTAGGACCAGTGCGGCGAATCCACCATGATGGATACTAGTGGGGTGGTCCCTGCGATCGAAGGTGATCGGACAGGAGGGCCATGGGCTGAACTTTGGGGCGACTGGCTCCAACGCATATACGTCCCTTAGCGCACGCTTCCGCTCCCTCTTGGGGATGTGGGTTGCGTATATCATGTTCACCATCCGCACTTGTGGGGGGAACCTCTTCTGTCCTTCGGTGTTCGGCGGCCGGGGCTCCTCCTCGTCATCACTATGCAGCCCCTTGTCCTTGTTTTTGGCATTTAACTTGTCGGCCTGCTTGAACACCCAACATTCCCTGTTGGTGTGGTTGGCTGGCTTGCCGGGGGTGCCGTGTATTTGACACGAGCGATCGAGTATACGGTCCAAACTGGACGGGCCCAGAGTGCTTCTTTTGAATGGCTTTTTCCGCTAACTGGGTTTAGAGCCTCTGAATCTGGCATTGACTGTCGTATCCTCGGTATTGTCGCTGTTGATGCGGCACTTGTGTTTGTTGCGACGTGACCTGCCATTGCTATCCTTGGTATCCGAAGTACCATGGTTCTTTGATATGTTATTGCTGCGAGCCAGCCAGCTATCCTCTCCTGCTCAAAAGCGGGTCATGAGTGTCGTGAGGGCTGCCATAGATTTCGGCTTTTCCTGGCCAAGGTGCCGGGCGAGCCACTCGTCGCGGATGTTGTGCTTAAAAGCTGCTAGGGCCTCTGCATCCGAACAGTCGACTATTTGATTTTTCTTTGTCAGGAACCGTGTCCAGAATTGCCTGGCCGATTCCTATGGCTGCTGAATTATGTGGCTCAAGTCATCAGCATCTGGTGGTCGCACATAAGTTCCCTGGAAGTTGTCAAGGAATGCGGCTTCCAGATCTTCCCAACAGCCAATGGATTCTGCTGGTAGGCTGTTGAGCCAATGCCGAGCTGGTCCTTTGAGTTTGAGTGGGAGGTATTTGATGGCGTGTAGATCATCACCGCGGGCCATGTGGATGTGCAGGAGGAAGTCCTCGATCCATACCGCAGGATTTGTTGTACCGTCGTATGATTCGATATTTACGGGTTTGAAACCCTCTGGGATTTGGTGATCCATTACTTCGTCTGTGAAGCATAGGGGGTGTGCGGCACCTCTGTACTGGGCTATATCGCGACGCAGCTCAGATGAGTTTTGTCCGCTATGTCCGGCCCGACCGGATTTACTTTTACTGTATCCGGCGTGACGGTTATCGTCTCGCGTAGTGGCGTGCCCTCGTGATCCGTAGATCGATCTTGCGTGTTTTGCTTTGTCCTCCAATACGTCTCGCAGGTCTAGCGTGTTTCCCCATGCCTTGTCATTTTTATTTGAGTGGCGTCGGGGTGCGGACTGAGCTTTTGGCTGAAATGCCTCTCTATCGCGGCCACGAGGTGGTCGATCAGCCGCGTCATACGCTGGAGATGTAGATTTTATTGCTTCCTTCTCCAGTCGGGGTAGCGACCTGCGCTTTGGGTAACTCCTGGAGGGGCGTTCGAGTTCATATTCCTCAGCCGCAAGGACTTCAATCCATCTGTCAGCTAGCAAATCTTGATCAGCTTGAAGCTGTTGTTGCTTTTTCTTAAGGCTATTTGCCGTGGCTATAAGCCGGCGCTTGAAGCGCTCTTGCTCGACGGGATCCTCAGGCACGACAAATTCATCATCGTCGAGGCTTGCCTCGTCTTCGGAGGGAGGCATGTAATTATCATCCTCCGCCTCTCCATCTGCCACTCTCTCGGGAGGGCTGGCTTCTCCATCCTCCTGCTCTAAATCTTGCTAGAGGGGGTTGTCATCATCTTCGGCACTATCCGGAGTGCTGTTATCTCCTGTGCCGGTATCACCGCTTTTGCCTTGGCGAGACTTAGAGCGGTGCCGCTGACGTCGGCGCTTGGGTTGCTTCTTGGAGGGGTCATCCTCCGCTGTCCCGTCGCCATTGCCTTCTTTGGGTGTGTCCACCATATATATATATCATATGATGAGGTGGCTGTCCAGTGCCCTGTGGGCAGTGGTTCTTGTTCGTCTCCTGCATCGCTGTCCATACCGTTGATGTCTTTGGAGTCGAAGTCGAGCATGTCGGTCAAATCGTCGACAGTGGCTACTAAGTGGGTGGTGGGTGGGCAGCGAATTTCTTCGTCGTCCGCATCCCAATCCTGTCGGACATAGTTCGGCCAGGACTCTTCTGACAAGGAGAGAGACCTTAATGAGTTCAGTATGTCGCCGAAGGGCGAGTGCTGAAAGATATCCGCGGAGGTGAACTCCATGATCGGCGCCCAATCGGATTCAATAGGTACGGGCGCAGGCGGTTCGGAGTCCGTGGCCAGGGAAGATTCCAGCAGTTTGGCGTCACGGCTCTCGTGAAGGGTAAGGTCAATACTCGGCTCGATCGCCGTTGAGAATGCGGCCTCCGTGGCGGGGTCTATCCACCCGTCCACGGATGGCGCAATTGGCTCCGAATTGAGGGTCAGAGCGGTTGCTGGTGCAGTCTCCTAAACACTGTCCGATGGTAGAGCTAAATCATGCTCATCGTGACCGTGTGGCGCACTCGGCAGGGGCTCGAATCCGTCGAAGATCAAGTCTCCGCGGATGTCGGCTGTGTAGTTTAAGCTTCCAAACCTGACCTGGCGGCCAGGGGTGTAACTCTCGATCTGCTCCAGATGGCCAAGCGAGTTGGCCCGCAGTGTGAAGCCGCCGAATACGAATATCTGTCCGGGGAGAAAAGTCTCACCATGGACTGCATTGCTATCGATGATCGAAGGAGCCATCAAGCCTAACGATGACGACACAGAGGAACTCTCAATGAAAGCACCAATGTCGGTGTCAAAAACTGGCAGATCTCGGGTAGGGGGTCCCGAACTGTGTGTCTAAGGAGGATGGTAACAGGAGGCAGCTGGGGACACGATGTTTACCCAGGTTCGGGCGCTCTTGATGGAGGTAATACCCTACGTCCTGCTTGATTGTTCTTGATAATATGAGTAGTACAAGAGTTGATCTACCACGAGATCGAAGAGGCTAAACCCTAGAAGCTAGCCTATGGTATGATTGTTGTTTTTGGTCCTACGGACTAAACCCTCCGGTTTATATAGACACCGGAGGGGGCTAGGGTTACACAGAGTCGGTTACAAGGAAGGAGATCTACGTATCCGTATTGCCAAGCTTGCCTTCCATGCCAAGGAGAGTCCCATCCGTACACGAGACGAAGTCTTCAATCTTGTATCTTCATAATCCAACAGTTCGGCCAAAGGATATAATCCGGCTGTCCGGATACCCCCTAATCCAGGACTCCCTCAGCCACTCACAAGGACGCATTGGAGCGTCTCTTGGTGGCTCTTCGTTAGCATCACGCATTGCAAGCCTGGGTCCTTACTTCTTTGAGGAACCACCTTCCTAAGCATTTTTCTTCCTCTGAAAAATTCTGAAATTTTTTAGTAACTTCAAAATAAAAGTAAACCAAACTTAATAATATTGATAGCAACTACTCCTACAAGTGCCTAGGGCCTATATCATGCATCAAAACTACTTTTAACCATATAAATTTGACATGCAAGCTCAAGAACAGGGTCACCTAAGCAGCAAAAATTTGCAATGAATAAAGCACTAGAACAAAAACTAATTAGACCAATGGAGGAGTCACATACCAAGGAACAATCTCCCCAAGCAGTTTTGTGAGAGGTGCTTTCAGCAAGGAGATCGAAAATGCCAGCAAAGAGGGCTGGAACTCATGCTTGAGTTGGTTTTTCGTGTCTGTGGGAGGAAGAAGAAGAGGATGGGTGCAGGAATAAGTGGAGGAGGGCCACCGTGGGCCCACGAGGCAGGGGGGCTCGCCCTCCACCCTCGTGGCCAGGTGGCAGCTCCCCCCGCGGTAATTTTTGCACCATAAATCCTCAAATATTCCCGAAAAAATCATATTAAATTGGCATGTCATTCTGAGGACTTTTATTTTTGGGATATTTTTATATTGCACGGATAAGTCAGGAAACAGATAGAAAAATACTATTTTTACTTTATTTCAACTAAATAACAGAAAGTATAGAGAGGGTACAGAAGGTTGTGCTTCTAGTTTCATCCATCTCATGCTCATCAAAAGGAATCCACTAACAAGGTTGATCAAGTCTTGTAAACAAACTCATTCCGATTAACATGAAACCGGAGAAATTTCGAATAACACTAGGTTACCTCAATGGGGATATGCACATCCCCAATAATAAGTATATCATATTTCTTATTGACAGTAGGAAGAGGAAATTCAAAACCTCCAAATATAATCGATGGAATTTTTCTGATAGAATTGATACTATGAACTTGAGGTTGTTTCCTCGGAAAGTGTACCGTATGCTCATTACCATTAACATGAAAAGTGACATTGCCTTTGTTGCAATCAATAACAGCCCCTGAAGTATTAAGAAAAGGTCTTACAAGAATAATAGACATACTATCGTCCTCGGGAATATCAAGAATAACAAAGTTTGTTAAAATAGTAACGTTTGCAACCACAACAGGCACATCCTCACAAATGTTGACACGTATAGCAGTTGATTTATCAGCCATTTGCAAAGATATTTCAGTAGGTGTCAACTTATTCAAGTCAAGTCTATGATATAAAGAGAGAGGCATAACACTAACAGCGGCTCCAAGATCACATAAAGCAATTTTAACATAGTTTCTTTTAATGGAGCATGGTATAGTAGGTACTCCTGGATCTCCAAGTTTCTTTGGTATTCCTCCCTTAAAAGTATATTTAGCAAGCATGGTGGAAATTTCAGCTTCTGTTATCTTTCTTTTATTTGAAACAATATCTTTCATGTACTTAGCATAAGGAATCATTTTGAGCATATCAGTCAATCGCATACGCAAAAAGATAGGTCTAATCATTTCAGCAAAGCGCTCAAAATCCTCATCATCCTTTTTCTTGGATGGTTTGGGAGGAAAAGGCATGGGTTTCTGAACCCAAGTGTCGGTGTCAAAACCGGCGGATCTCGGGTAGGGGGTCCCGAATTGTGCGTCTACGGCGGATGGTAACAGGAGGCAGGGGACACGATGTTTCACCCAGGTTCGGGCCCTCTTGATGGAGGTAAAACCCTACATCCTACTTGATTAATATTGATGATATGGGTAGTACAAGAGTAGATCTACCACGAGATCAGAGAGGCTAAACCCTAGAAGCTAGCCTATGGTATGATTGTATGTTGTCCTACGGACTAAAACCCTCCGGTTTATATACACACCGGAAAGGGCTAGGGTTACACAAGGTCAGTTACAAAGGAGGATATATACATATCCGTATTGCCTAGCTTGCCTTCCACACCAAGTAGAGTCCTATCCGGACACGAGACGAAGTCTTCAATCTTGCATCTTCATAGTCTAACAGTCCGGCCAAAGGATATAGTTCGGCTGTCCGGAGACCCCCTAATCAAGGACTCCCTCACCAAGGTTCTCTTTCTTTACCATGTTTCCTAGCAACAAAGTCTTTCTTATCATAACGTTGATTCTTTGATTGTGGGTTATCAAGATCAACAGCAGGTTCAATTTCTATATCATTATCATTACTAGGTTGAGCATCATCATGGACATTATTATTAACATTATCACTAGTTTCAGGTTCATTACCAGATTGTGTTTCAGCATCAGAAATAGAAATATCATTTGGATTATCAGGTGGTTCAGCAATAGGTTCACTAGAAGTTTGCACAGTCCTATCATTTTTCTTTTTCTTCTTTTTAGAAGAACTAGGTGCATCAATTTTATTTCTCTGGGAATCTTGATCAATTCTCTTAGGGTGGCCTTCAGGATACAAAGGTTCCTGAGTCATTCTACCAGTTCTAGTAGCCACTCTAACAGCATAATCATTTTTCTTACTATTCATCTCATCGAGCAATTCTTTTTGAGCTTTAAGTACTTGTTCTACTTGAGTGGTAACCATAGAAGCATGTTTGCTAACAAGTTTAAGTTCACCTCTAATATTAGCCATATAATCACCCAAGTATTTAATCATATCAGCATCTTGTTTTAATTTTCTACCAAAATAAGCATTGAAGTCTTCTTGCTTAAACATAAAATTATCGAACTCATCCAAGCACTGACTAGCAATTTTAGTAGGAGGGATTTCAGCTTTATCATATCTATAGAGAGAATTTACCTTTACTACCTGTGTCGGGTTATCGAGGTCTGGAGGTTCTTCAATAAATAAAGGATTAAGATCATATGTTTCTTCAATAGGCGGTAAATTAATACCATGTATTTCTTCAATAGGAGGTAAATTCTTAACATCTTCAGCTTTAATACCTTTTTCTTTCATAGATTTCTTTGTCTCTTGCATATCTTCGGGACTGAGAAATAGAACACCTCTCTTCTTCGGAATTGGTTTAGGAATAGGCTCATTAATTGGAGTAGGAGTTGGTTCAGGAGGTGCCCAATTATTTTCATTTGTCAACATATTGTTCAATAAGATTTCAGCTTCATCCGGTGTTCTTTCCCTGAAAAGAGAACCAGCACAACTATCCAGGTAATCTCTGGAAGCATCAGTTAGTCCATTATAAAAGATATCAAGTATTTCATTTTTATTAAGAGGATGATCAGGCAAAGCATTAAGTAACTTGAGAAGCCTCCCCCAAGCTTGTGGGAGACTCTCTTCTTTAATTTGCACAAAGTTGTATATTTCCTTTAAAGCAGCTTGTTTCTTATGAGCAGGGAAATATTTAGCAGAGAAGTAATAGATCATATCCTGGGGACTACACACACAACCAGGATCAAGAGAATTAAACCATATCTTAGCATCACCCTTTAATGAGAATGAAAATATTTTGAGGATATAAAAGTAGTGAGATCTCTCATCATTAGTGAACAGGGTGGCTATATCATTTAATTTAGTAAGATGTGCCACAACAGTTTCAGATTCATAGCCATGAAAAGGATCAGATTCAACCAAAGTAATTATATCAGGATCAATAGA